>NC_139976.1:32307387-32907387 GCF_963993115.1 Abramis brama
CAAAACCTGTGAGTGAACTCACATGCACATTCATAAATAGAGGTGGAATGATATTCTTAGTGTAGAGCTTAGTGGCCTTTCTCGCCTAACAACTTTCAACAACTTTTAACAAAGTCACAACCTTTGTACAGGTTTCTCAATGTGTACAAATAAACTTTCTTAGTGTCTGGGTTTAGCTATACCTGTCAGACTGGTCAGAGGGATTCTCCGTCTCACAAGTCAGAGAGAGGTTATGAGGTTAAGATGAGGGAGGACGTGTGGCATCCAATCAGCTCCAATCTCAGGTTCAATGGGAGTGGCGAGTGGCATGTGTCGTTTGTGAGTGTATAAAGTCAGTCCTGCTCCTCAGACTCTCAGTAACACTGGAGCTTCTCTCTGTCCAGATCAGCACAAGGTAATTAAACACTTTCAGCTTTAAACATTTTGTAAGAGTATATTTACATATTAATTATGAACAGAGATGTTAGTGTACAAAGTATTGTAGTGAAACTGAAAGATAAATATGTATTTAAAAAAAATCACTAACAAATGTGAAATTACACTTATATATTATATCTCTGTATTTTTTTTCTAACAGATTTGTGCAGAATCTGAACACAAGAGAAATGAATGTATGACAGGAATATATCTGGACCATCACAAACTACAGAAGAAGGACTTTATCTTTATATATTCAGTGTGATTTAATAAACTCTGGATTATTCTACATCTCTCTTCTTCTCACAGGCGAGAAACATGTTTCATATTTCATTTCTCATCTTTACTGAGGATCTTTATCTTCATATGATGACTAGATTATTTGCTATTTTATCACAAATGTTTTAAATTCTATATTTTAAGTGCATGTTCTCTGTTAGATGATCTGAGTCTATATCATCAGTTCAGTCTCTGTATTATAATTATGATAACGGGTTGTTTTCTTCATTTACAGTCTCTGTTGATCCAGTCGGAGCTGTAAAGTGTCGTTCTGATGAATCAAATATGATCAAACATGAGGTGAGAAGAGAAAGATGTTTATGATCAGGACTCACACATAAACTCACATTTCTATATTTGTCATTTGTCATCATCATTGATTATTGTGAATATTGTAGAGTTAATCTGAGATGCTGTAATAACACTGAGCTCATGCAGATGTTGATCAGGAGTTGATCTGATGTCTCGTGATATGATGTTATATCGCTTTAATGAAACTCTGTCTGTGTGATTGAACAGATTCAAATGAAGAGGAGAAAGAAAATCAGCAGAAATCACAGATCAGCAGAAAACAAGAAGACTGAGAGAAAAATGGAGGACAGAAATGAGACACACACCAGTGAATCACCAGAGGAAAGAGGACAGAGACTTGATAGATGTGACAGTATGGAGAGAATAAAGCCAAACTGTGAGTGTTTGATCATTATTGAACTTTAATCCTTCATCACATTTTAGTTTTACTGTCAGATTTACTGTTGTTTTCTCTCCTTTCATAAAGTGTCTCATTCAGACAAATTCATCAGACTGACTTTCTGCAGTCATTAAACATTTACAGATTGTGTTTAATTGACAGAAAAGTTATTTATTAAGAATATATTAAATGTATAAATTCAAAGCAATATATATGATGATAATCTAATACAAAGAGTATAGAAGTAACAAGAGGCGAAACTCCGTTGCAGTTTTGACAACAGCCACTAGGTGGCGCTTCGGTAGCGCGGCCGCCATTTTGGACTGAACCAACGGCTTTACCGTTAGCACAACTACCGTATACAGCATTAACATTATGTCTGGAAATAATTGGAAACAAAGAAAAAAACAGTGTTCTGCCATCAACTGCAACAACTACCAGTGCACAACCAATCAACTAGCATTTCATAGATTCCCCAAAGATCCAGAGAGGTAAAGTAGAAAAGGTTTTATTAACTTTAAAGTGAGCTAACGTCAACGATAACAGGTGCTGTAACGTTAATGTAAGCTATCCCATAACCGCAGTAACAGTTTTCTAAAGTTATGTATTTGGTCGAAATTGTCAAGACTCGAAATGGGCTTTTTAAATCGCATACTTTCAGATATATATGAACACCTAACCTGGCAAATGACCGCTTTATTAATTCATTGTTATCACTAAATTAACCCTTTAACTGTCACCTTTTTTTCGCATAAACATGAAAATCACTATCCAAACTTAAATGGTTGTAACGTTAAAGGAGAACTCCGGTCAATTTTAACATTGAGCTCATTTTTTTGTACATTTGGAGTGCTGTCAGTACAGAGAACAACGACAAAAACGGTGTTGCCTACACCGAGTTATTCTCTTTTTAAAATTTGCACCCTGTTGACTTCAATGGGGCAAGTACTAAACCTGCTTTTAGCCTCTTAACATCCTTGATGTGTCATTACAAGTGCACAGAAAATGTGAGTGATTCCTTCTGAGTGAACACGAGTGGATCTGACTGCAGTAGATGTGAAAGAAATGTATAAAAATGATGTTATTTAAGCCAGCGCAAATACCTGTGTTTACATCCTGTTTTTCGGTTGAAGTCCAAAGTAGTCGATTGCCGAGTTCACGCGCATAGGTTTAGTTACCTATGATCACGCGCGTGAACTCGGCAATCGACTACTTTAGTTGTTCTCTGTATTGACAGCACTCCAAATGTACAATAAAATTAGCTCAATGTTAAAGTTGACCGGAGTTCTCCTTTAATTCAAGAATGCTTTGGAATTTAGACCTATGGTTGGTCTTGTTTTAATTTGTCAGATTATTGTTGAAGTGAAATAAATTATAAGAGTTAAACAGAAAAAAGTTATATAAGTTTGAGTTTATTAAAATGTACAAATTTAAAAATATAATTATTTATATTTTATATAAAATATATATATTACAAAATATATTTTACTTTAGAACTGCAAGAAAATGAAAGCAAAAAATCTGAACAAGTTGTGTTCCATATTTTAGGTTGATATGTTGATATCTCGCTTCCTCACCCTTTCTGCCGTGTGCTCTAACGTTACACGGTTTGGAGCTGCGCGCTCTTGCTCGCTCGCTCTAGATTCCGGGTGATTTTAGCTAATTTGCGGGCATCAGGGAGCCGCTATCAATATGCGGGAGACATGGGATGTCTGCTCTAGAGATATTAAAAATTAGAAACTACTTTTTAGTTCATTTAACCGCTTTTGAATTTGAACCGGTATCGTTCAATCCTATGACAGCTGTGTTGCGTTCAGTCCAAGATGGCGGAGCTGCAGCTCTGCGCATGGGGGAGTTTGTTGCAATGGAACGTTCTATTGAGTTTCGCCTCTTACTTCTATACTCTTTGATCTAATATGTATATTTCTAGTCTAATGATCCAGACGAGCCTGTAAAGTTTGATTCTGATGTCAAAACTGAGGAGAGATTCTCATCAAACCCTTCATCATGTTCTCAAGATCATCATCATCATCACTGATCTTCATCATCATCATCACTGATCTTCATCTTCATCATCATCATCACTGATCATTATCATCATCACTGATCTTCATCATCATCATCACTGATCTTCATCATCTTCATCGGTCTGTTCACTCGTGTCTTCTGGAATCTTCTACACACTCTTCTGAACACAAACACACTCATCAAGAGCTTCTTTCTCAGTCTGAACTCTCATTGTTCTCCATCACTAATCAACACTATTGATCTACTGAAGCCACAGAAACACTTCAGGACTCAAACTGGGACTTTCTGACTGTGAGGAAACAGTGTTACTCTCAGACACCCGTTATCTTTCATGTATATATGAAGAGTTCAGATGCAAAAGTCTCTAAGTGCATCTGAAATTTTCTTCTAGAATGATCATTTTTATCAAGCTTGTATATTTAAGTTCAGTTATTTCACTTAAATGACAATTAATAGGTCATTTTCATTGCCATTTAAGTGAAATGACTGAACTTTATACAAGCTTGATAAAACTGATCATTCTAGAAAATTTCAGATGCACTTAGAGGCTTTTGCTTTTGAACTCTTCACATATATATATATATGTATATATAAGGTGTGCGCTCCCTGTTCAACAGTCTGCGTGCCTCGAGTGGTTTGTGGTTGTGTATGTGGGTTATTTCTGTTTACTGTTTGATGATCATTTTTAAGTTATTTTGTTGATTAAGTAGGCAAGGCAAGGCAAGGCAAGTTTATTTATATAGCACATTTCATACACAATGGCAATTCAAAGTGCTTTACATAGAAGAAATTAAAATAATAAAAAGAAATAAGAATAATTAAAACAGTTTAGAAAAATAAAAAATAAAATACAGTACAAACAGTCGGACGAACAGTGGCACAGTGCTCATTCAGTAAATGCACAGCTAAACAGAAGTGTTTTGAGTCTGGATTTGAATGTGACTACAGTAGGAGCACGTCTGATTTCCTCTGAAAGCTGTTCCAGCATAATAGCTAAAAGCGGACTCGCCATGCTTAGAGTGAACCCTTGGTATTTCTAGCTGATATGGATCCTAATGATCTGAGTGATCTGTTGGGTTTATATTCAGTGAGCATATCTGCAATATATTGAGGTCCTAGGCCATTGAATGATTTATATACCAGTAATAATATTTTAAAATCTATCCTAAATCTAACTGGGAGCCAGTGTAAAGACCTGAGGACTGGTGTGATGTGTTCATATGTTCTGGTTCTGCTCAGCGTTCTGTATGAGCTGCAACTGTCTTATGGTCTTTTTGGGAAGGCCAGTGAGGAGTCCATTACAGTAATCCACCCTGCTGGTGATGAAAGCATGCACAAGTTTCTCTAAGTCTTGTCTGGAAACAAAGCATCTTACTCTTGCAATATTTTTCAGATGATAGTATGCTGATTTAGTTATTGCTTTGACATGACTACTGAAACTAAGGTCTGACTCTAGTGTCACACCAAGATTCCTGACTTGATGTTTAGTTGTTTGACCCCTAGAGTGAAGGTATGCGTTCACCTTGAGAACTTCATCTTTGTTTCCGAACGCAATGACTTCAGTTTTGTCTTTGTATAACTGAAGAAAGTTTTGACACATCCAACTGTTGACTTCATCAATGCATTGGCACAGGGAGTCAATGGGGCTGTAATCATTAGGCGATAGGGCTAAGTAGAGCTGTGTGTCGTCTGCATAGCTGTGGTAAGAGATTCATTATTTGGCTCATTGGGAGCATATACAGGTTGAACGAAATAACGCTGTGAATGGTAGAGCGTGACAGTCAGTTCCAGGAGTTCCACAGGAGAATAAAGTGTGTTTTGTGTAAAGCCAATCGCCTCTGAGAGTCTGTCTGGCCTCTAATAACTCACTGAGCTTTCCATATTTCCTCCGGACACAACGCGTTACACAACAAACACACTTCATGTGTCTTCAGTTCACTGGAGAACAGCTCGTCTGTAAGAGACTGAAGCCCCACTGAAATATTCATCCACTAGAAAACATAGAGCTCTGTATACACACACACACACACACACACACACACACACACACATACCTACTTAACCACAATGTGAGGACGTATGACTGGGAACCCTACCTTTAGGGACACCCCTTTCTGAAGGGTCTAGAGACAAAAGAAAGATATGACTGCACTTCTGGAGAAGCTGTCATCACAATTATCACTTGATTTTATCAATAAAAGCCTTCCTTAAAGACCTGACATTTTGCCTTCACTTTAGGGACAGTATTTTTTATGTCCATTTTGGGGACATTAAACACAAACTCTGATGAAGTCATACTTTGAGGACCATGGTGATACACATACTCTGGTTAAGGTATACTTTCAGGACATTGTTGAGATGTTATATATTATTTATCCTAAGAAGACAGAAGTAGAATATTACAATTCAAAGTTCCAATACTGGACAGTGAAATCAAGCTAGTGCAGAGATACAGGTGTGAGAGAGTAAACTGGGTTTCTTCTTTTCTGCAAGATCACTGTAAATGGGTAGCCTACATTTTTTGTCTGATTTGTAGCTTGAGATCAAGTGCCTTTGGCTGCTCAGTTGGGGAATGACAATTAACATTCAGAAATATTATTGATTTGACTGATTGACTATCAGAAGCAAAAGATGAACAGAATTGAGCTGAATAATAACACTATTGTCTTTAATTTCAACTGTAAAACAGCTCTACATTATTCATTTCATAATTGTTGACATTTGCAAGTTATTTTATGTCTGTGAAGCTCCTTTGAAACCATCTGTATTGTATCATGCGCTATAGAAATAAAACGGACTTCACTTCATGGCAGAGAACCTTTCACTGACCACCGGCTGCATCCCTCTAGTTAATTTAGCATCGACTGTAAACTAATCATTATCACAAAAACATCTTAAGGAGTTTTCCTCATCAGAGTCATCTTTGGCTACACACTGGGGTTAAGACATTAGGCATGTTCTTCTGTAAAGTGTAGTAATTGTCAAAAAAAACTCTATACAAATAAAAATAGTGATACACACTCTCCGATTAAATGACTCTTTGGGGACTCGAGTGACACACACACTCCGATTAAATGACTCTTTGGGGACTCTAGCGACACACACACTCCGATTAAATGACCCTTTGGGGACTCTAGTGACACACACACACTCCGATTAAATGACCCTTTGGGGACTCGAAGTGACACACACACTCCGATTAAATGACTCTTTGGGGACTCTAGTGACACACACACACTCCGATTAAATGACCCTTTGGGGACTCGAGTGACACACACACTCCGATTAAATTACCCTTTGGGGACTCTAGTGACACACACACTCCGATTAAATGACCCTTTGGGGACTCGAGTGACACGCACACTCCGATTAAATGACTCTTTGGGGACTCTAGTGACACACACACACTCCGATTAAATGACCCTTTGGGGACTCGAGTGACACACACACTCCGATTAAATGACTCTTTGGGGACTTAAGTGACACACACACTCCGATTAAATGACTCTTTGGGGACTTAAGTGACACACACACTCCGATTAAACGACCCTTTGGGGACTCTAGTGACACACACACACTCCGATTAAATGACCCTTTGGGGACTCTAGTGACACACACACACTCATATTAAACGACTCTTTGGGGACTAGAGAGACACACACACTCCGATTAAATGACTCTTTGGGGACTCTAGTGACACACACTCTGATTAAATGACTCTTTGGGGACTCTAGTGACACACACACACACTCCGATTAAATGACTCTTTGGGGACTCGAGACACACACAAACTCCGATTAAATGACTCTTTGGGGACTCAAGTGACACACACACACACTCCAATTGAACGACTCTTTGGGGACTCTAGTGACACACACTCCGATTAAATGACTCTTTAATATTAACAGTCTTGGACACATTGTGTTGAAAGTGCACATTGCAGTTAATGACAGAACTTCAAATTATTCTTTTTTTTAAAAGAACAACAATGAAAAATCAATTAACTTGGAGGTGGGAATGATTCTCAGTGCCCAACTATCCTCTGTACTTCCTCCATCCACCCTTCTTCAAAATCTCTCTACTTCCTCCTTTACATTCTCTCCTCCCTCTTTAACTCTACTCCTCCCTCTTTAACTCTACTCATCCCTCTTTAACTCTACTCATCCCTCTTTTTACCCGCTTTACTCCTTTTCATCCTCTTTAACTCTACTCCTCCCTCTTTAACTCTACTCCTCCCTCTTTAACTCTACTCCTCCCTCTTTAACTCTACTCCTCCCTCTTTTTACCCACTTTACTCCTTTTCATCCTCTTTAACTCTACTTCTCTTCATCCTCTTTAACTCTACTCCTCACTCTTTTTACCCGCTTTACTCCTCCCTCTTTATCCTCTTTAATTCTACTCCTCCTCTTCACCTCTTTAACTCTACTCCTCCCTCTTTTTACCCTTTACTCCTCCCTCTTTTCATCCTCTTTAACTCTACTCCTCCCTCTTTTTACCCTCTTTACTCCTCCTCTTCATCCTCTAACTACTCCTCACTCTTTTTACCCGCTTTACTCCTCCCTCTCTTTATCCTCTTTAACTCTACTCCTCCATCTTTTTACCCTCTTTACTACTCCCTCTTTTCATCCTCTTTACTCCTCCTCTTCATCCTCTAACTCTACTCCTCACTCTTTTTACCCGCTTTACTCCTCCCTCTTTTCATCCTCTTTACATTTACTCCCTCTATTCATCCCTTATATTAGGTGTGCTGGACATGGGCTGTGGCTGGATGTAACCGATTGGTGAGAGTTGCCGTGTGCAGACGAGAGAATGTGATGTCAGACACTTTCTGCTTCCCGTAGTGACGCTCAGGCTAAGTTTGCATACTTTACCACAGCTGAAGTGGAATAAACGCATTATTTTCCAGATACAGATATTTCAGAGACATTTTCATTCAATACATGCACTACTGTTTGTACAAGAATAAAGTTCAAAATAAGCCTAAATACCAGTGAAGTGGGGTCTACATTGTTTTATTTTGATAAACATTTATCGCAACTACATGAAAAGAGCTTTTACTGTTATAAAGAACAGATTTGTGATCCTTAGTGGAACTGAAGGTGTGAGAAGAAACATGAAACGCACGTGATCGTTGTCAAGCGGTGTACTCTGCCAATCGTGGATTAGCTGTGTCATCATCAGAGCTCGTGAGTCGCTCTAGAGAATCTGCTCTGGCTGAGTCCTCCTGCTCTCCAATCACTCTCATTGTACTCTGATGCCTTATGGCACAGTCACGGGCGTCGCTGTCTGAAGTCGGACACAAGTTCTAACCATCAAGCACTGCTCAAGTTAGCCGCTGATCGTTCTGTGCAGCGCTGCATGAAGTCCAACAAGCCTAATGTAAAGGGGACGTAAAGATGGAGGAGAGAATGTAAAGGGGACGTAAAGAGGGAGGAGAGAATGTTAAGGGGACGTAAAGAGGGAGGAGAGAATATAAAGGGGACATAAAGAGGGAGGAGAGAATATAAAGGGGATGTAAAGAGGGAGGAGAGAATGTAAAGGGGACGTAAAGAGGGAGGAGAGAATGTAAAGGGGACGTAAAGAGGGAGGAGAAAATGTAAAGGGGAATGTAAAGAGGGAGGAGAGAATGTAAAGAGGGAGGGGAGAATGTAAAGAGGATGTAAAGGGGAGGAGATAATGTAAAAGGGGAGGAGAGAATGTAAAGGGGATGTAAAGAGGGAGGAGAGAATGTAAAGGGGATGTTAAGAGAGAGGAGAGAATTTAAAGGGGATGTAAAGAGGGAGGAGAGAATGTAAAGGGGACGTAAAGAGGGAGGAGAGAATGTAAAGGGGACGTAAAGAGGGAGGAGAGAATGTAAAGGGGATGTTAAGAGGGAGGAGAGAATGTAAAGGGGACGTAAAGAGGGAGGAGAAAATGTAAAGGGGACGTAAAGAGGGAGGAGAGAATGTAAAGGGATGTAAAGAGGGAGGAGAATGTAAAGGGGACGTAAAGAGGGAGGAGAAAATGTAAAGGGGATGAAAAGAGGGAGGAGAGAATGTAAAGGGATGTAAAGAGGGAGGAGAATGTAAAGGGATGTAAAGAGGGAGGAGAGCATTAGGCTTGTTGGACTTCATGCAGCGCTGCGCAGACCGATCAGCAGCTGACTTGAGCAGTGCATGCCGGTTAGAACTTGTGTCCGACTTCAGACAGCGAAGCCCCGTGACTGTGACGTATGGTATCAGAGTACGGCGAGAGCGATTGGAGAGCAGGAGGACTCAGCCAGCGCAGCTTCTCCAGAGCGACTCATGAGCTCTGATGACGACACAACTGATCCACGATTGGCCGAATCCACTGCAACACAATGATTAAGAGTTAATTCTCACACCTTTAGTTCCACTAATGCTCACAAATCTGTTTTTATAACAGTGAAATCCCCTTTCATGTAGTCACGCTGTTATATTGTCATGTTTATCCAAATAAAACTGATACAATGTAGACCCCACTTCATCGGTATTTAGGCTTATGTTGAACTTTATTCTTGTACAAACAGATGCTGTATTAAGCAGTACATGTATTGCATGAAAATGTCTCTGAAATATCTGTGTATTTGGCAAATAATGCATTTATTTCACTTCAGCTGTGGTAAAGTATGCAAACACAGCGTGAGCGTCTCTCAATTTTAATTTCTATACCTTTATCCTTATTTCTTTTAATTTAGCTCCATTTCTTACAAAAAGAGTATAATGTGCAAAGTGTTAAAGTGTTTGTGCCTCCCTACAAACCACCCTTTCTTTAAGAGTCGTGATCCTGTTCCGCACATAATTTCTCACACCAGTCCATGTTCGCTGCTTCAAAGCTTCTGGCTCTGCGTCACTACGGGAAGCAGAAAGTGTCCGACTCACGTGTCTGTTTTCAGCTCCTCCCGCCTGCACACTGCAACTCTCACCGATCGGTTACATCCAGCCACGGCCCATGTCCAACACACCTATTCACTCTTCCCTTTTTATCCTCTTAACATTCTCTCCTCCCTCTATGACAGAAATATCAAAAAGTTTAACATGACATTCCATCCAACTTCATTGCAACTGAACAAAGAAAACTGAATAATGAAAATTGACTATCTTAATATCCTCTACTTCTTCATTAGCCTTCTTATACTCTAACTTTGCACTTTATATTCTGTTTCATTCCATCCTCAAAATATTTCTACACCTATATCCTCATTTCTTTTAATTTAGCTCCATTTCTTACAAAAAGAGCATAATGTGCAAAGTGTTAAAGTGTTTGTGCCACCCTACAAACCACCTTTTCTTTAAGAGTCGTGATCCTGTTCCGCACATAATTTTTCACACCAGTCCATGTTCGCTGCTTCAAAGCTTCTGGCTCTGCGTGAATGCATCTTTCACAGTCTTGCTTACCAGGAACTTTGTATGTCTTGATGAACTTCATCATGTGTCTCTCTACTGCTTTTACCTCACTGTCCTCCCATTTCTTTTTTGGAGCGTTTGAAGAACCTATGAAATAGTTAAAAACAAGTAAATACTCATTACACATTCTCATTACAACTAAATTGGTGAGTAAAGACCAAATCAAGACTAATGTGTCCTAATGTGTATATTTTTTTCATTTGGCTGGATATTGCTGCATGGAGCTGATTCATGTTTATTTGATTATTGTTGTTTGTGTAGTTTAGAGATTTTTCTTACCTTGATCCTCCCATGAAACAGATTGATCAGATTGAACAAGTTGATCAGTCTCTGCTGGTGCTGTTTTCTGAGATAGGTCACTGTAATCCTCCTCATCACTTGACATGGAATCACCTTGGGCCTCAAGTTGCTCTAAATAATTCACTGACAAAAAAATTTACACTTTATTGCTTATACTTACCATCTGTGACATGATTATATATGTTACCGGCAAAGTGTGAAATCCCGTTATTGTATAGAATGCCTGATGGTTACCTAAGTTACCTACCTACATTACCTAGGGCATTCTATAGAATTCCGGATTACACACTTTGCCGGTAACATATACATTGTTTTGCAAATATGTAAAGAACAGATACACACAGACAGTCCAAGTATACTCGTACCATTTGGGTCAATTTCAATGTCATCAAGTTTCTTTCCTTTGTAGTCAGACAGTGTTCCTTTCTCCATGGCCATTAGCAGCTGGGAGAGCACTTGTTCAACAGGATGGGGTCTGATGTGACCAAACATACCAAAAATCAGCTCAGATGAATCGGATGGTAGTTCTTCTGGACATGACATTGTCAAAAGTGCTTTGATACATCCAACATCTCCCAACGAGGCAGGTAGTTCATCTGATCAATTTATGACTGTACCATCACCAAAAAAGATGAAATGCCAATCTAAAGAGACAAACACCTTGTCTGGTGATAAGACTTTTATTCAGTCAATGCCATCACCAAAGACGGAACTCCGCAAGGCGTACAAGAAGCAGTATTGCCTTAATTGCTCTAAGCCATATTCAAAAATGGCAAGACACCTTGAATTTGTCCATCGCAACGAAGTGGGGGTTGTAAAGGCAATAGCATTTCCAAAACATTCCAAAGAAAGACGAGTACAGTTGAACCTCCTTTGAAAAAGGGGCAACTTTGCCCACAACAAAGATGTGGTGAGACAAGGACATGGGGAGATGATTGCCTACTACCGTTCAAAAAATAGACAAAGAGCCAAAGAATTTATTCACTGCATTTACTGCCAAGGGCCTTATAACAAGCGTAGCCTTTGGAAACATATCAAAAACTGTCCTCTGAAACCTAAAGATGATGATGCCCAGGGCAGGAAAAGAGTTCGACCTCTGTGTGCTCTAAACACACCAGTCGGCTTAGAAGTGAGCAAAGGTTTCAAGAAAATAGTGTCCTTTATGAACTATGATGAAGTTTCGCGTGTAGTTCATACTGACAGATGCATCTTTCCTTTGTAGTCAGACAGTGTTCCTTTCTCCATGGCCATTAGGACTTTACTCATTTTTGCCAGCTGCAGTGTTCCCTCTGCGATGGACAAACTCAAGGTGTCTGGCCATTTTTGACCATGTCATGTCCAGAAGAACTACCATCCGATTCATCTGAGCTGATTTTTGGTATGTTTGGTCAACATCGCTGTAGTCTGTGACATCGCTGTAGTCTGTGTCACAGACGGTACTTCCTGAATACTGAATGAGAGAATATAACACTTACTCAAGGCAGTGGTTCCTGTAACATTATGTTTCATCGCATTGTGGATACTGGCAAGCAAAGTCATAATTATGCCAAAAAAATTGAGCATATAAAGTATCACATGGCAAGTCACATACCTGTCTTTTTCTTGATGGCCTTAAAGAGGATATCTGGAAGAGGAGAAATACAAACAAATATAAATAATATATAATTTCATATAATCTATTGTTAGTTCTACAAGTGCAATACAGCCAGACCATCCCAATAATTAAGCAAATTAATCTACCCACCTCCCTTAATGAGAGTGTCTCAGACATCTGCGATTTTGAATCACTGATAAGAGTGAAGATAAGGGTGGAGCAAGAGAAGATGATGATGATGATGATGAAGGCTGCGCATAGGAAGGCAATGAAGGCTGCCCAGGCGAGGATGATGAAGATGAAGGCTGCCCAGGCGAGGATGATGAAGATGAAGGCTGCCCAGGCGAGGATGATGAAGATGAAGGCTGCCCAGGCGAGGATGAGGATGATGAAGAGGAAGGCTGCCCAGGCGAGGATGAGGATGATGAAGATGAAGGCTGCTCAGGCAAGAATGATGAAGATGAAGCCTGCCCAGGCGAGGATGATGAAGGCTGCCCAGGCGAGGATGAGGATGATGAAGAGGAAGGCTGCCCAGGCGAGGATGATGAAGATGAAGGCTGCCCAGGCGAGGATGAGGATGATGAAGATGAAGGCTGCCCAGGCGAGGATGATGAAGGCTGCCTAGGCGAGGATGAGGATGATGAAGGCTGCCTAGGCAAAGATGAGGATGATGAAGATGAAGGCTGCCCACGCGAGGATGATGAAGATGAAGCCTGCCCAGGCGAGGATGATGAAGGCTGCCCAGGCGAGGATGAGGATGATGAAGAGGAAGGCTGCCTAGGCGAGGATGATGAAGATGAAGGCTGCCCAGGCGAGGATGATGAAGGCTGCCTAGGCGAGGATGAGGATGATGAAGGCTGCCCAGGCGAGGATGATGAAGGCTGCCCAGGCGAGGATGAGGATGATGAAGGCTGCCTAGGCGAGGATGATGAAGATGAAGGCTGCCCAGGCGAGGATGATAAAGGCTGCCTAGGCGAGGATGATGAAGGCTGCCTAGGCGAGGATGAGGATGATGAAGGCTGCCTAGGCAAAGATGAGGATGATGAAGATGAAGGCTGCCCACGCGAGGATGATGAAGATGAAGCCTGCCCAGGCGAGGATGATGAAGGCTGCCCAGGCGAGGATGAGGATGATGAAGAGGAAGGCTGCCTAGGCGAGGATGATGAAGATGAAGGCTGCCCAGGCGAGGATGATGAAGGCTGCCTAGGCGAGGATGAGGATGATGAAGGCTGCCCAGGCGAGGATGATGAAGGCTGCCCAGGCGAGGATGAGGATGATGAAGGCTGCCTAGGCGAGGATGAGGATGATGAAGATGAAGGCTGCCTAGGCGAGGATGAGGATGATGAAGGCTGCCCAGGCGAGGATGATGAAGGCTGCCTAGGCGAGGATGAGGATGATGAAGGCTGCCCAGGCGAGGATGATGAAGGCTGCCCAGGCGAGGATGACGAAGGCTGCCCAGGCGAGGATGATGAAGGCTGCCCAGGCGAGGATGATGATGATGATGAAGGCTGCCCAGACGAGGATGATGATGATGAAGGCTGCCCAGGCGAGGATGAGGATGATGAAGGCTGCCCAGGCGAGGATGATGATGATGAAGGCTGCCCAGGCGAGGATGAGGATGATGAAGGCTGCCCAGGCGAGGATGAGGATGATGAAGATGAAGGCTGCCTAGGCGAGGATGAGGATGATGAAGGCTGCCCAGGCGAGGATGATGAAGGCTGCCTAGGCGAGGATGAGGATGATGAAGGCTGCCCAGGCGAGGATGAGGATGATGAAGGCTGCCTACTAGGCGAGGATGATGAAGGCTGCCCAGGCAAAGATGATGAAGGCTGCCCAGGCGAGGATGATGAAGGCTGCCCAGGCGAAGATGATGAAGGCTGCCCAGGCGAGGATGATGAAGGCTGCCCAGGCGAAGCTGATGAAGGCTGCCCAGGCGAGGATGAGGATGATGAAGGCTGCCCAGGCGAGGATGAGGATGATGAAGGCTGCCCAGGCGAGGATGAGGATGATGAAGGCTGCCCAGGCGAGGATGAGGATGATGAAGGCTGCCCAGGCGAGGATGATGAAGGCTGCCCAGGCGAAGATGATGATGATGAAGGCTGCCCAGGCGAGGATGAAGGTGGCATGGGTGGCGCAGGAGCTGGTGACGGTGATGAGGACAGGGCAGGAGAGCATGAGGTTGATGAGGCCATTATAGAGGTGGACAAAGCACAGGGTGCCGATGAAGAGGGTGCATCAGATGTGGATGCGACTGAGGATGACTGTGACAGCTTGAAATATAATTTGAATAAAAATATAAGGTCTAAAAGCAAAAGGACTAAGCAAACTGTTAATTAATAAAATAAATGAATAATAAAATAATTAACCGTTAATTGACTGAGGCGTTGATCACAGAATAGTGTGATTATGTTCACATATTACTCACCAAACAAACTTTTTGTGATTGCTGTTTAGCAATCTTGTGTTCCTTTTCAATTTCTGCTCTGTTAAAACGTTCATAGCAATCTTCATGATGTTGTCTTAATTTTGCCAATCTTGATTGAAACCGCTTCTGCAGATATATAAAGAGGTATTTAGCTTAAACAAGAATAAAATGTACATTAGCAATATTGAAAACTGTGGCACCCATTTCAGACAAGAACAAACACACTGTAGGAGTGAACAAAAAATGTTTTGCACATTTCAAAGCAAAGATCATTAATAAAATAAAAACTCTAAACAAACATTTATACAAACTTTACATACAAATTGTGACAATAGTCACATTAATAGTTACATTGGTTCAGAGTCAGACATTTAAACTCTGAACCAATAACTATACTTAACTAGCAGAGGTTGGTAGTAAGGCGCTACATTTACTCCATACCATCCAAGTCATTTTTAGTTTGTTTGTTTTAATTGTGGGTACATTTTACATAAGTGTGGGTACATAAGTACATTTCTAATGGCAATACAATTTTGTATCATTTGAAGCGTTTATACACTAGTGACGGGTCGTCATGAACGAATCTTTAATATGACTCGGGACTACCGAGTTGTCTCAGAGAGTGATTCGTTCATTTTGCGCTGACCGCACATGCCCAACATCCCATGGGTTCTGTACTGGAAACAGAAATGATTAGTTCATCTCTCGAGACTTCGGGTCCAAGTCTTTCGTTCTTCCGGTCAGTCCCACAGAGGCTATGCTGTCAGTACCGGAAAGATAAATGATTAGTTCACCTATCAAGTCCACGAAAACTCAAAAGATGAACTAATCAATTCTGTATCCGGTAGCGACTGCATAGCTCAGCCTATATGGGGCTGTCACGTGATGCACGAATGACTTGAACCCAAAGTCGATAGACTCGAAACGTGAACTAATCAATACTGTATCTGGTACTACAGACTGCAAAGCTCAGTTTATGAGGATCACGGGATGATCGAACGGCTTAGATCGGGAGGTGAGGTAAACTAACAGAATGCATAGCCTGAAGACCCAAATAAATAAATTAACTGTTTCTCATAATATGGCCTTTTTCTTGCATTGCAATTTTTTTCTTATTCTAAATGCGATCAACATTTGATGTGTTTGGGGAATTTGGCTAACATGTAACATTTTAAATACATTCTGCTGAAATGAACGAAATAACTTGAAAAAAGATTTGTTCATTTTGATGAACGAGATTTAAAGATCTGAGTCAGTAAAATGATCCGAACTTCCCACTACTATTACACACGTGTGCTGGATGAAGTGGATATGCACCTACAATCAACTAAAACCAAACCTTTAAAAAGCATCCTATGGTTTGCCAGCGATAAAGATCTTTTCGAGTTGAACACCTGAGCGCCAGCTGTTAGTGGTTGCCTGTGTTGCGTGTTCATTATTTTGGGGGCCGAGCAATGAAGGGAGGGGTGTGTCTGTTTGGGTGTCGATTTCAAATATCAATAGTGTTTCTCAGAAATCACTCACTGCACTTTCAACTAGCTGGCAGTAAACATCAGTAGATAGTTGCTGCATGTATGAGATGGTTACCGTTTTATTCATTGATGTTATTGCTTTGCCTGACTGCTTATATGGACCATTGCTGTTCACCTTGTCCAATTCAGGAGAAGAAACAGAAGCTGAACAATGGGGCTGGATGTCAGAAAAGAAACCAGTGAATATCAAAATCAGAATATTTGTAAAGGACAGAAAAACTTGTTCATGTTCATTCCTCTAGCTGTCCTACACGTTATCTATCATTTCTTTCACACACAACTCTACGCTGAAAGAGTCAATAATATAATGATACAGATGTTTTAAAGTGGACTTACCGATTTCTGCAGACCCAAACTGCTGGCTGGCTTTTTATCAGTGGATTCTGCTGATGCTTTATTCAAAGGCTTGAGAAATATGAGACCACAATCACATGGTAACTAATCAGAATGAGAGTTAAGATTATGAGATTTGTGAGAATTACTGATTAATCTCTTTAGCATTTTCTTGATAGTACCTTGACTCGCCATGGCCAATCTGAGTCGCCATAATTGTAAGTGATTTCCTCCCCTGGTAGAATGTCTCGTACAGCAAAGAGACACAGGTGAGGTTTTCTGCTCACTTCAACGGTTCTCATTTTGCAAGTATTTCTGGTCTCATCATTTACATAAGTCTTCCCAAGGACGAGTCTTCTTTAGATGCATCCATGCTATAAAGACATAAAATGACCACTCAGTACTAGCTAGACATGTACAGTTATTATAAGTGGTTCTGAACCCCAGTCCTGGGAACCCACCACTCTGCATATGCTGTATGTCTGGTGTTTTAATCCACCTGATTCAGATGAGGAGTTCATCATCAGAACACAGCTCTATGAACTCATCTGAGTGTGTCAGGTGAAGGAGACATACAGAATCTGCAGAGAGGAGGGTCTGAGAACCACTGATCTATATGATATATGAGATTAAATGGCGCACTGCAACATCCTCTCAGCTCTCAGATAAAGGCATCTAAAATTAATCATTTTGTTCTCTTTAGGGAATACAGGGAAAGCCAATTTAGATGACTCAAGGAAACTGCACTCAGTACTCTTAATGTCAGTTCATGTTGAATTTTAATTATTAGGGTGTGTTCACACCTGGCATGTTTGTTTAGACTGTTAGTGTGGTTAATTTGAATAAGTGTGAACACTGCCATCTGAAACCTGGTGCCACCAAACAAGAGGATCCAGATGCTGAATAAATAGGTCTCAGTTGGCTTCCAAACGAACTCTGGTGCGGTTCGAATGAAAAAAGAATGTAACATGGACCCAGAGACATGTAAACGAACCAAAAACAGGAAGATGTGACCCTAAAAAGGACAGACTGGTCAAGCATAACAGGTTTGACAATAGAAATGCCAATCTGAACACTAAGCGGACCCGGACCAAACGAACCAAGCGAACAGAACTCCAGGTATGAACACATCCTAAGTATTTTACAGTTCCAGATATTTTAGCATCCTTACTACATCAATCCAACAGTTCTGTACTCACCACCAATTTTTGCCATGCCACTGAAAATCAAACAGGAACGTGTTCTCAGCTTCAGTGTAGTGTTCAGTTCGGTCGGAAGAAAGCTCTAAAGAGGAGAAATACATTAGCTGCAGTTTCTTTAATGTCAACTATTATTTTATTACTAAAAGTTCTCTACCATATGACGTACATTATACGATGTGAAAGGGAAATTACTTAAGGAAAATAGTCAAAAGTCAGGCTAATCTCAAAGCATGATTTGCTTTTTATACTTTACATTATACTTTTAAGTCTTAAAATTATACAGTTAAAATTACATACATTTTCTTACACAAACCTATTTTTGCAGGCCAACCCGGTAGTAGTTGAACATCCCCTGGTTTCCTCCACAAAAACCCACTGGGATTTGCAGAAAATAAGCTAAAGTTAATCTATAAACTACACCACGGTTGACCAACTTCAACTTCCTTACGATGAAGCTTCAACAACTGTGTTGCATTATTTTAAAAGACAATTCTGTTTGTTTATTATTTGCATCTCTTTCAGGTAGTTTTTCTTTGTGGTATATGGATGTTTTATGTGGCTTCTATAGTTTAGATAAAAGTATAGAGTTTTTTTTTTTTTTTGTTGATAAATGTGCCTCCAGGAACTCTAAAGCTTTAAAATCCATCTCCCTGTGTAATATTTATAATGTTTCTGCATTATTATAATGCATGTTTGACTGATTGTGTGATGTATACATCCCCATCCCTACATCTACCTAGAATAGTTTGCAAGAGTGCGATTATAAACACAACGAGGCTGTGAAAGTGACTAGATGAGTTAATCTGTTCAGCTGATGACGTTTAATGTCCCAGACAACCCGTCTCCCATTTAGACACTTGTTAACAACTGCCTTTTACCAGACAAGTAAAGGCTTTTAAAAAAAACACACAAGAGAGTATTACTATTTTATGTTGTGGAGTAAAGCGTGAAAATATCTTGATCTTGTGCTAACCATGGATCTTATTTCAGGAATTTAACCAAAACCCATTGATCATGTTTACATGCACACCGATACGCTGATAACAAAATAAAATCACCTTCTTGAAATAATCCATTATCCAGGTTTACATGCAAACCAATAACCACGTAAACCACTACTTTATAAGTAAATCAGGTTAATGACGTCAAAACCTAACCATTCGTTTATCTGACTGTGTATTTCATATGTCATGTCAGTTGTGATGTTAAATAAAGCCCAAGAGTATTCCAGAATTTCAGAGGAAAACTTCCAGACTCATATTCTCCTCTCATGCAGTATCGGGTGCAGGATTTTGACTGTACCACTTCTGAACGAGATGAGAATACTTTTAAGAGGTTCTTGGGTCAAGAAAACACTCGCTCTGTCTGGATGTGCTTTAATCCAAAATAAGGACACTTTCCTGTCACACATCACACATGCTCCCTTCAATAAGCCACAGAACACAGAGGTTAATGTGTTTACATGCCGGGCAAATCTGCAAATAAGGGGCAAAAATCTATCTGTGTCGATTGGTTTATGCTTATGCTGTTTATGGTGACCTTAGTCTGCGTTTACATGACCACATGCACTGTCGGCTTATTATGCATAACTGGGTTCAGAATGTGCAAATAAACATTGACTTTGGGTTGATGGAACCAGAAATGCAAAAATGTAACTGGTTTTGTTTAACTTGTGAAACATGGATATTAGTTGGCCTAACAACCATATGACTCACCTCACATTAAATTCTCAGTTTTGTAGATTAACGTTATTACTAAACTGCTTAGTAATTTATACTTGCCTTTATATTTGCTGATGAACTGCTCTCGAAGCCCAGGCTTGTCGGTTTCACAGGTAATGTGATGCTCAGCGTCCTGCAGAGGTTTTTTACGCCTTTTATTTCCCAGCATGCTGAATTTCTTTCTTGAAATGACTGAAAAAAATAAATAAAATAAATATAAGGTGAATGAAATAAATAAGCATATTTAAAAAAATCTTGTTGATCTTACTGGAATTGTTCACCCAAAAACATACATAATTAACATACAATTATATTAATTGTTGTTTCAATTGAACCTCATGTTGTTCCAAACCTGTGTTGTGTTTTTTTCTGTTAAACACTAAAGTATATCTTTATATTATATCAACAGAGCTCTATTCAATGACAGCACATGTGACCAGTCAACAACAGGCATTTAGATAAAAAAGGCAATGTCAATGATGCCAAAAACCATTAGTTCTTGTGTGCCTTGTGACCACAATTGACATCAATCTACTGTATATTCATATTTGATTTAAGAGCGTATGGGAGATTTTCAGTCAGTAACCAGCTAGATTCATAGGGGCTATTTTTAATGTGCTTTTGGTCTGCTTTGGATTTGACACACACAATAAAAATACTATAAAGTGTCTATGTACTGGCATTGGGCAAAAAAGCTCTATAAAGATAAATAATAATAAGAACAGGCATATAATGTAATAAAAAATATTATATAAAATAAAAATTATCAAATAATAATGATATAAAAAAATGGAATTCATTATTTCATTATTTATACAAATTACTGTTGATAGTTGACAACACTTTTGATTAAAAAAAAAAACAATGATATAGGCTAGTAGACTATCACTGACTCAGTTGTTTAGATTAATTTGCAGAATCTAAAGTACTATTATATAAAAAATAACAAAATTCTATTTACTGGCCATTGCCTACAAGTTGGCAATAAACTTTTTCTTTATTGCAGCAAATCATCATATTAGAAGCAAACTCAAATACAGTCGAGAAGTAAATAAAACCCTAAGGAAAAAATAATTAAACAACTAAAATAAACACATCTTACTAACTTTCATATTTCACAATGTATTTAGTTATCATGCATTTTGAGGACAAGTCTAGATCTCACCTTTAGCCTTTAATGCGTGCGTGGTGGGGGTTGTCGTCGTCTGTTTCGCGTCCCATTGTCACGTGTCTGCATTTCCCGGGAAAACACATCCACGGTCGCAGACTTGCGTAAATGACGTAATTACGTATTTGGATTTCACGTTGAAATTGTGACTACATTTATTTAACCTAATAGAACATTATCTGATGGCAAGAATCTTTTTTTCCACAGTTTTAATCACAGTACTCTTTCTTCAAACTAAAAAAAAACAAAACAAAAAAACCTGTGGTGAAGTGAGTCTTTCCAGAGTGTCTTTTCCGGTCTTTTCTAGTGGACAGAGCACATGATCACTTTTAAACGAATCCACCCGCCTCGAACTAGGAACCACTGCGCATGTGCGTACAAACACAGGTTTAAAAGAGCAAAAAATGCCTAAATGAGCAACCTAGATCTCTTGAACAGGCATATTATTTTCTACTAATATCATTAATCAAAATAGTAAATTGATGTCTGCAAATATACAGCAGGGCTGATATGAGCTGGTATATCTCCAGTTCTGCACTTGTCTGTGTTGTTGTCATTTCATCAGTGTCCCACAACTACTTCAGAATTTATTTGAGTTAAGAAGGGGGAAGGAGTGTGGATTATTTCGAGGCTCAAAATTAAACTTTAACGTGTAATTTAACAGCATTATCTTTTTATGTATTTAATAAATGAATGGTATTTACATTAAAGGGCGGAGAAGCTGTTAGACAATGTAAAAGTGCTTTAAAAACGCATAGCCACAACAGATTGTCATCTTTTGAGCAGCACTGCTGATTACCTATCTCTCTGTCACTGGTCAGTCTGTTAGTTCATTCATCTCATCTCTTTCACTCTGCAGTCAGTCTCAGTGCTGTGGGGGAAGGGCGCGCACGCGATCAGTCTCAGTGCTGTGGGTGAAGGGCGCGCACGCGATCAGTCTCAGTGCTGTGGGGGAAGGGCGCGCGCGCGATCAGAGTCAGTGCTGTGGGGGAAGGGCGGCTGATCACAGTATGAGCAGATCTCAGTCAGTCTGACAGGCAGAGACAGAGCTAGGGTTAGGGTTAGGGTTAGGGTTAGGGTTAGTGTAGATCCAATGGCTTTTAAAATCAAAGTAAGAACAAAATACATCTGTAAACAAACATTTAAACGTGTCAGCTTGATTCATGATTCTTTTAAACACTTTTTTTCTTTTGTATTATGACTATATGTAACTGCTGTCTCTATCTCTCTCTCTCTCTCTCTCTCTTTCTCTCTCTCTCTCTCTCTCTCTCTCTCTCTATATATATATATATAGAGAGAGAGAGAGAGAGAGAGAGAGAGACTCTCTATATATATATAGAGAGAGAGAGAGAGAGAGAGACAGCAGTTACATAATGTTTGCTGTAACTGCTCTATTAACAGTTATTATCAGTCACTTTAGTACATTTATTGAATCATCCTTAAGATTTGCACACCAGTACCTAAGTGCATTTCGTACAAACAGCAGAACACAATAGATTAGCCTACCATCAAACTCCTGTAACTTGCTCAAAATCCTTAGTACAATATCAAAGAACATATCCTTGTGTCATTGTTCACAAACAAGAATGTCAAAATGCTTAGTTTCAGATGTAAACTATGGCTACGATTTTGATGACAATGATTGAAAATACAAAATACTGCACTGTATCTGAATGACATATAAATTTAAACAGCACACATATACGCATTACTCTAGAGGAGACTGGACAGGATTCACATATGCACTTTTACTGTTGGTCTGACAAAAGATTACAGTACAGTGGCACTGTGATATAAAAAACAAGACTATCACACATATACTGTATGTACGTGTCTCTATCAAGTATATTTACTGTATAATGTATAATGCAAGTAGACTTCTGTAATAGCCTATAGCATTACAGTAAGTCTACAGTTTATGGTGAACAGTACAGTGCAGTAGAGTGAACACTGTCTGATTACACACCTGTTCTGTCTACAAACGCTTGAATGATTGAAGACACACGGTTGTTCTCCCAACATTCGGCTGCACCCTTCATCCAGCCTCGGCCATAAGGTCATGAATGAGAACATGATCTACAATAATGGCACTTATTTCTTCTGAAACACACAATCTTAGCCTGTTCCTCTGTTTTACCTCCTTACCCTTCCACCACACATCCTTGCTCCTCTTCTTCTTCTCGGCTGTTCACCCTGTTGTTCTTCCTCTCTCAGAGTGTGTAACGTGTTGTGCTCTGTATGCATCCCAGATGAAGCTTCATGAGATGCACTCTGAGCTATTATAGAGAACTGGTTGATCATTGATTGATCTAATGCTTTACATTCCCCTTCATTAGTGAAATTCAGAACTCACCTCTGCAATTCAACAATTCAGGACAAAAAAAGTCTAATAGAATTGTATAGAAAATATGTTTGACAGTTTATGACAACTAGTTCAACCAATTCTGCATTTAATGACTTATGGAACTAATGCCTATATGTTTTGTGGGGTAAGACTATTCAACAGAGAACCAGTATAATACATTTTTATAAACATGACATAAGCAATTAATAATGTAAGAAACAGCATACATTTGCACATAATCAACTGCATGAATGTACTGCAATTTGTTCAAAAGAATGAGAAATTGCTTTTATGAGGTGCACAAGTAGATAATGTGGAGATTGAACAAGTAAGAATTTTAGTTGTGATCTGAGAAATGCACCAAAGCAACTGAGAAAAACTGTAATATAATTAATATAATAATATAGTATCATTAGAATTGTTGCTGTAACTGCTCTCCTTTATATAATATAATATAAAGAGAATGTTTGCAGTAACTGATCTCCTCTATATAATATAATAATATAATATAATATAATACAATATAAAGAGAATGTTTGCTGTAGCTGATCTCCTCTATATAATATAATATAATATACGTTAATATAAAGAGAATGTTTGCAGTAATTGCTCTCCTCTATATAATATAATATAATATAATATAATATAATATAATATAATATAATATAATATAATATAATATGAGAATGTTTGCAGTAACTGCTCTCCTCTATATAATATAATATAATATAATATAATATAATATAATATAATATAATATAATATAATATAATATAATATAATATGAGAATGTTTGCAGTAACTGCTCTCCTCTATATAATATAATATAATATAATATAATATAATATAATATAATATAATATAATATAATATAATATAATATAATATAATATGAGAATGTTTGCAGTAACTGCTCTCCTCTATATAATATAATATAATATAATATAATATAATATGAGAATGTTTGCAGTAACTGCTCTCCTCTATATAATATAATATAATATAATATAATATAAAGAGAATGTTTGCAGTAACTGATCTCCTCTATATAATACAATATAATATAATATAATATAATATAAAGAGAATGTTTGCAGTAACTGCTCTCCTCTATATAATATAATATAATATAATATAATATAATATAATATAATATAATATAATATAATATAATATAATATAATGTAAAGAGAATGTTTGCTGTAACTGCTCTCCTCTATATAATACAATAAATATAATATAATATAATATAATATAATATAATATAATATAATATAATATAATATAATATAATATAAAGAGAATGTTTGCAGTAACTGCTCTCCTCTATATAATATAATATAATATAAAGAGAATGTTTGCTGTAACTGATCTCCTCTATATAATATAATATAATATAATATAATATAATATAATATAATATAATATAATATAATATAATATAATAAGAATGTTTGCTGTAAGTGAATGTGTTGCTGTGGTAACGGACTCCAGCTCGGTGGGTGGGGGAGGGGCGGCGGCCGCTCAGGGAAATCGCTCATAATATGACAGGGAACGGCAGAGCGCAAAGTAGGAGAAAACACTTAAAACAAATAAAATCACTCATAAAAGCAAGCGATTTTTGCATGTTTTCACATCTTTTTGTGGCTTGTGTATTTTTATTGAACAAACTCAGATGAATAAATCATCACACATATTGACAGATTTAAACAATTGTCCCTCGATCCGCTTTTGGAAGGAAATATGTACTTTTTAAATTCACATGACGTAATGTGCCTGTCCCTTCCCCGCTTCAAACTCGTTCCTATATGATTAACAAACTCCTATGTAAGTTACTGTACGTGCTGTAACGTATAGTCTCTGTATAGGGTGCGGGGCAGCAGCGCGATCTTCACACACACACAGAGCAGACTCTGATGCGAGCGCAAAACTGCGAGGATTAAAGTTTAGAAACATGCTCATATAAATCGCGAGAGCTCCAGCTCAGGGCAAATTAGTCTATTTTTATTTAAATACTAATTATTGGGAATTTATCTATAATTTTCTGTCAATTCATTCATTAATCATGATTTTTTTTGCCTCCGCCATGTTTGTTGATGACGTATTGGCGTCTGATTGGTCAGATCATGAATTCCCGCTCTCGTAGTAGCTTCCTGCGCTCTGATTGGTCAGAATCCCCGAAGTGTGTATCTTTTCCGGAAGTGCAGTACTCCTAGAGGGCGCTGTGTTATACACACTTTAGTGGGGGGGCATACACACTTCAGGTACACAAATCACTTAAAAGTGATTTTTTGGGACAAGTGAGATTTTAAGCCTGGACACCATTTTAGAGCATGCTGAATGCCACTGTATAGTCAAACAAATGAGGACATACAAAATGTCCTCAATTTTTTGGGTGGTCCTCAGTTTACCGGTGTGTATTCTGGTGAATGTACCCAAAAGTGATATAAGTAAACGCACACACACACACACACACACACACACACACACACACACACACACACACACACACACACACACACAGAGAGAAAGTGTGAGACACAAACTCTCACTGGAAGACATTTCAAAATAATTTGCCTACAGAAGATTTATATTATCTCACTTAGGTGTCTCTCATGCCATAGCAACCATTTCTTGCGTTTTCTTATCACTGAAATCAAATGCAAAAGTATCGGCTTTCAACAAGTGCTCGGTCTCTATTATTACTTCCATTGTTCTCACACTGTGGGCTCTGTGTCTCTGCTGATATGCTACGGCTGTGAACATTCACCAGTAGTCAGGACAGAGAACTATTTCCACAGCCTCTGGGGCTTTAGGAGTGTATTTCTTTCAGACTACAGCAACAACATATGCTGTTGTGCCTCCAGAGCTGGGAATAATTTACATCGAATTCATGTAAAGATATATTTACCTTCACAGATAGTGTGCAGCTTTGCATTTTAGAGCTGGTCTGCATGTATTATTTAAGAGAGAATTAAGTTTTAATCACAGCAGCCAGGGAACCTTCATTAAACGAAAGCTTGTATAATGATAATGTGTGTGTGCTTTGTACAAAACCCACATTTCTGACTTCATGAAAGAGATGTATCATGAATATACTGTTGAATTTCAGAAGTATCCAGATTTCAGGAGTTTACTTGATGTATTTTTATGAATCTGTATAGATCTGGAATTTAGTCTGATGTGCAATTCAGTTGAAAATATGTATGTCCTGGTGAGAAAGAAACAGTGGCATATATTAACTCAATTGTTGCAAATAGGTACTAACTCTTTCCCTGCCATTTTTCTGGGATGAGATTTTCTGTCATTTATGACACAACACTTCCCCACCATTTACAAGTTTCTCCAGCAATTCGTATTTTCACTGTTATATGGAAGGGGATGCTGTTACAGATCTTCTGAAATCTATTCCATATCCAGAAACAAGTGAAGAAGGATATCTGTGCAAACCAGAAGGAGCGGATAGAAGCTGTTTATGCACAAGTAAGCTAACATGATCACCAAACATTCAACAGCATATAAAACTGCCTAATGTTACTGAAAAAAATGTTGAACCCACATGAAGAGGTAACGACTTTGCAAACTTAGGGTGTGTTGATGGACTCGATCTACTCCATCTATGTTTTGTTCATCATTCTGAATCCAATCCAGAGGAAGTCTTTGACAAAAAACTGATTTTCTCAGCTTTTCGTTTGAAATTTTGTTAGCAACATTTACCCACATTTTTAAATGTCGATAAAGAAAAATGAATGAAGCTATAAACTACTTTTTTAAGGCAGAGATTAATCAAAAAAGCTGGCGATGGATGGCTACTTACAGTAAAAAATGAAATGCTGATGAGGAAAGAGTTAACCAAACTAACCTTACCCGTATCCCAATAGCAGAAAAAGTGTTTTGCAATACAACATGGATACAATAAGCACACTCTACCTTACTTTTTTTTAATGTAAATACACTACGTAGTAGTTAAAAACACTTAGGCCCGGTTTCACATTCAAGGTTTAGATTAAGCCAGGATTAGGCTTGAATTTAAGTAGGACATTTAAGTAGCTTTTATAAACTTGCCTGAGAAAAAACCGGTGTGCATCTTGAGACAAAACAATGCCACTGACATTTTAATATATGCCAGGCTTAAAGGGGTCATGAACTGCATTATTTTATTATATTTCCTGGGGTGCACTTATAATGTTAGTATGATTTTTCCATAAAAAAAAAAAAATGTCATAATTTAGAAATAAAAGGCATTTTTCCTACCCTGAACGCTCTGATGGAAGGGGCGTGTCTGCTGTGAGACTTCAGTGTAAACGCCCACTGCTGTGATTTGCTAACATCTTTGCATATGAAATAGCTGGGTAAACATGAGGAACTCTCTCAGAAACGTTTAGCAACTTTTTACTTAAGATTAACTAATTATGAAAAGTATTGATTGTAGCATTATATTTAGATCTATAGCATTATATTTAGATTGTGGCATGAAAGGTTGCAGTGATGAGAGCATTGCATTGTAGCTGAGACATGTTGAGCGCATGAATGCAGTGATCTCGTCATTGCAACTCAATTTCTGCACTCTCACAAATGCTTTCATTATAACTAAGTGCAAACGCGATGTAAATAAGAGATTCGTTGATTATAACGGGAGTTTTGGCTAGAATCCAGAACACAGTCACTGACAAACTCGTAGTGTTTTATTGACAGTTCCAGCGATTGTAATTCTTTGATCATTTTCTATATATAATGTAATCACAGAATAAATCACAGATTATTTTCATCCTACTAAGAAAAACAATGTGAAGTTGACCGTTTAGTCACTAGTTTGATTTGACTGACACATAAACAACGATTTTGAGACAAAGAACATCAGACTGTACATGACTCATTACACATCAGAAATCACTGGTCACTGGTGATTTTGGTTAGACACGTACACATAATCAGTACATATCAAACTATCTTTAACAAAGAAATATTGACACAGTAAAAACGTTGATCTTCTTCTGCAGAGGCGGTCTTACACCTATGATGTCATAAGTAGGCACATTCCAAAACGAGTCGTTCTCTGGGCTTGGTTTCAATTAAAGCTGTTTTTGGACTAACAAGGAAGTTTTCAGTTCTGAAACCTTCAGGATATTCTTATAGTATGATGACCTCTTATAAGTCAAAAACTCAAGGAAAATTTGATTTCTCAATTCATGACCCCTTTTAGCCTTGTCTGTGAAACCGGGGGCTAAAGAGTGACCAAAAATAGTCACTTCCATTTCTTATTCTCTTGCAACAAACTCTTTTTTTATGTTTGTTATAGACAGCCTTTCTGAAGATGTATATAAATATAAATGTTGTCTTTTAGTATAATTTAATTATTTAATCAAGAACTAAACTATACATTGAGCTAACATATATATTTTTACGTGTTTTCTCACAATGAATTTCACTACTGTAACCTTTCTCATGGATATGTCATTCTCTCCTCTGTTTCAATGGAACTTTCTTCAGAGTTTTCTAAAAAAAAAAATAAATAAATAAATAAAGTTGTTTTGTTGAAATTTGGACTGGGATGTCTCAGGGGTCATCATTATCCTGACTGCTCTTGCTTTGCTGTGATGCTTTTAAAGTATTTCAAGAGCGAGTGAACAACTGGGATGAGCTGCACTTGATGAATCCTGACCTCTCTGAATAAAAGCACATCACTGCAGCTAGTTTTAGGCATAAAAAGAAGATCTTTGAATCCCAAATGCGTGAAAAGTGTTCAGAATACTGACCATGGTATTTAGGAATTTAAGAGCTCACACAATGCGTTTCTCCATTCTGTTAATGTGTGTGGTATTTCAGTTGAATAATTTTTTTGCTTAGCAGCTTGGGAAGCAGCTGTGCAAGGAAAATTGTGATTGAATTAAAGTGGCTCTTCAATCCCGTGATTCTCAGAAATGTTCAGGGTAAGACACTCAAGTCAGGGTTGCTGCACAGTTTAAAATCATATTTAAGACATTCTAAGACATTTCCATGACCTGAACATTTAAAAAACAAAAAACAAAAAAAAACAACAACATGTCCATTTCAGTGCAAACTCAAAATCTCAAAATACATCATGTGTCATAGATTGAGATCCAAAGAGGATTGACACGAATTATGCATGGCCGCAAAACTTGTAAAACTGCAAATTAGGGTATTTGTAAGTTTAAAAAGTAACACTTTACAATAAGGTCCCATTAGTTAACATTAGTTAATGCATTAACTAACATTATAAGAATGAGCAATACATTTTTTTACAGCATTTATTAATATTTGTCAACATTAGTTAATCAAAATAGAACTGTTCATTGTTAGTTCACGTTAGCTCAGGTCCATTAACTAATATCAACAGATACAACTTTTGATTAGTCATTTTGAAATTAACATTTATTTATTAAGAAATGCTTAAGAAGTATTTCTCATTGTTAGTTCATGTTAAAGCTACAATATATAATTTTTTTTCGCCACTAGGGGTCGCTAACCTCTTACAATAACAAAGGCGTAGATTGATGACGCATTGATAAGTGGAAACATGGAAACTGAAATTCATCCTCGTTTTATTTCTACTTTTGTCCCAAAGTCTGCTTGCCATGGTCTATAATGTTTGAACGAAACAACAACACCGTGAGCGTGCCGCTGGACGTAACGCACTTGTCCACGTCTGTCGCCATGGTTACTATGGCAGTACAAGCGGAAACCAGGGATAACGCGGATATTACGTCACTGACAGGTGACAAGTGACAAGGGACGGGCACTATTTAAAATTGTGAATTTCTCTGAATTTACAAATTCTTGGAAACAAGTAATGTAAGAAATGTATAACACTGTGCAAGTGGTTTTTGGATATTTTGATACAAAATTCTTACATATTGTACCTTTAAGAGAATCAATTTATTGAAATGAACAGAATGTAAGCCATTTTCAGAATGCATCCCAAGTGCTAAGAAAAATTAATACTTTTTATAATACTATATGGAAGCTTGTTTTACGCCATGGGAATAAATCATTTAAAAAGTTAATTGCGACATTATACCTCACAAGTCTGAGAAAAAGAATTGTGAGATATAAACACATATATCTGACTTTTTTTCCCTCAGAATTATGAAATTTAAACTTGTAATTGGGAATTATCAATTCACATCAGTGAGATGTAAATTCTTAATTGAGAAAAAAGGTAGAATTGTGAGATACAAAGTCTCAATTACCTTTTAATTCTGTAGCGGAAACCAGCTTCCATTGATATGCATACTTTTCTGCCGGGGAACCTGGTTGGGGATCAATGCTCTTATTAATCAAGATAAAAAGAAAATTGCTCACTAACATCCACGTTTGTAAGAGCGAGAGAGTGTTTGACCCTCTGGGTACTTGACAGATCTTTGATCTCCACCTTTACTATCACTAAAGGGTTTTACATCAAATGATGCAATTTACAGCTTTTCCTCAAACACAGATGAGCAGGACATGTGAAACTGCTGATCTCCAACTAGGCCTAGTTTATAAAGCTGATTTTGGCATATTCCAAAATGCTGATAGTGTAATAAGCACTTTTCTCATTTTCATGTAAAGCACAGCTATTTATGTCTTTTCAACCAAAATAAAAACAACAAATAGTGAATGTACTCTAGTTGTCAGTCGTGGGTAAAAGGAATTCAGAATGCTGGTATCCTAAAGTCAATGTGAAACTGCATTCAAAATCCATTTTACTTCCATAATCGGATGTATTTTTGAGTGAAACAGGATCTGCAATATCCTATATATATATATATAGTTTTATTTATTTATTTATTTTCAATAACGTGCACCAGTAATTCATGGACAATAAGATCAGAAATGTGTATTAAAAAAGCAAATGGGGCTAATTTTAATTTCATGTTGATTTTAAGTGCCCTTTTACTTTCATTCGCTTCATAATCCTCATGGTTTTCCGAATACCATGATCATGTTCTAATGCTTTTTGCATATTTTTATGTTCGAGGCCTTATGGCCACCTGCACAGGTCTGTGTCAATCATCCAGGAGCCCAGCTTACAGATCTGGGGACGGTTATGCAAACAGTGTGTAATTGGGTTTATTAATCAAATATATCACTGGACAAGCCCGCATGCTGCCACGAAGGCTTTTTATTTACGGAGAAAGAACCTCTAGTGTCTTCCTCCTTTGATCTCTGAATTGCTGGCAATGCTTGATTTGCTCTGAATGAAAGCCATTCTGCAGGGCCGTCTCCCTCCACAACAGTCACTGCCGAGCACAAGGCGTAATGTAACAACAAGATTTTCAGCCCATAACAAACCATATAAATGCTAACCCAGAATTTAATAGCTTTTTTCAGTTTCTTTTCAAGCCAAAATAAGAAAGGTGATTTCATGTTGGTTTTGGTATGGAGATAGAGTTGGCGTGAGGAGGTTTGCGCAAGAGTTCCATAAACTCGGTTACTACAGTTCACGTATGTCCTTGCTGTTATGGAGTTTTGAGAGCCCCGCCATCTAAGTGCAGGTCTTTCAAGCCACACTGAAAAAAGTGCATATGGCTTGTCATTAGTTTAAAGAACTTTTTATACTTGATCTGACTCAATAAATTCACTTTTCTGGCTTGTCATTGGTCTAATGTAATTGAGTTTAGCTGTCTTGAAGTAAAACAATTTTTTTGGGTGTAATTTAAACTAATTGCTTTAAATCAAACTACAATTTTACGTCCACGTCCAAACCACGTGACTACTAGCGTCATCGAGCTTGGGTTGAGAATTTTCTGTTCGGCCACCATCTTGTAAGTTTTATCGACGTTGATATACACTTGTATAATATTAAAGTAGAATTCAATGCATTCATGCATGTGTTTTGTTGAATATTTGTTTGATTTTGGTCAGAGTCATCTGATATGTCAAGTGTAGCTACAGTATAGGCCTAAGTAAACGATGGATAGCCATTAATAAATTCTTAAGTTATAGATAATTTGTGGACTTTTAATTACATTATTTATTTGGGTTTTTCCTGCATCGAGAATTACGAGGCGACCGCCTCCGTCAAATGTCGTGCCCCATCCGACTGTCCTCAAAACTCAGACAGGCAGTCACTGCTCAGATTAGGCCTGTCGAGATAATTAAATAATCAGAAATATATATCTGTGTTACGCAGTCCTTCACAAATTCTAATATAATGATTTAAGTGGTGTAAAGCCATTTCATATCTTGTTGTGGCCGGCAGAATGAAATTACCTAGCAGCCTATGAAGGAGTGAGACAGCTCTCAGATTTGATCAAAAATATCTTAATTTGTGTTCTGAAGATGAACGAAAGTCTTAAGGTGATGATACACAGGGCACCTTTTTGAGCAATGTTGCTGGGCAATCTTGCCGAGCAATTGTTGCTTTGGGCACTTTCCCATTGAAAATTGACAATACATTTCTATCTGGATAATTTAGATCGGTCATGGGCCCTGTGTCTCATATGGTTGCCTGTTGACAGCAACATTGCTCAAAAAGTTGCCCTGTGTATCATCACCTTTATGGGGTTGGAACAAAATGAGGGTGAGTAATTACTGACAGAACTTTAAATTTTGGGTGAACTAACCCTTTAAATGTTCCTGCATGTCATGTCTTTTAAGTAGCTTTCAATGTTGATTCGTTTCAATGTTTTTCTTCAATGAATTGATGTTACACTGGATGATTTATCAGCGCCATATTAAGGGCTTTTCAATGTTTTCTGTTACATTCCTAAATTAAATGCAAGATAATCTGAAATGTCCAAGTGACAATTTTACTGTAGCAAATGGAATTGATGTATACATGTATTGATGGATGTTTTTTTTTTTACAAAATGACATTGTTGACGGTTTTATTAATGAATGTATTTTTATTATTATTAAGTCATGCACTAAAACGGTTTCAGTATTGACTTTTGTAAATCAAATGAATTCTTCCTCAAATGTTTTTAGAACAAGTGGAAATTCTGGTTTCTGTGAGTTTGTTGGAAGATTGCACTAAATAAACAGTTAAATGTTTGATGCAAGAGTGTAAAATGCTTATTTTTTCAGACAAAAATCCGGTGATATTTCATGTTGTGTGTAATTTTGTTTTGTATTTATTTTGATATTTAATATATAAAAGTTTTAAAAATTAAGTTAATCCAAATAATAATTTGTAATTTAATGCTAATTAAACAAATCTCTTTGGTTGAAAGAGTATTTTTACTTTCTATTGACTATAGAAATGTGTTTTGTGTAAATTAAATTTTTTAAGTTGAGCTAAAGTAAACCGATTACTTGTAACAAGTTGAAGTAATTTTTTTACTTTGATCCAACGACTCATTTTTTTTCAGTGCATGTTTTGAGTTAAGAGTTAAGAGTTAAGTTCCAACCCTGCTCAAACACAAATACATGTCGTTGTCGTACGTTTACACGACAACGATATGCTTAAAACGGAGAACTTTTAACCTTTAAGTTTTCCACGTACAGACGACACCCTTGTCAAAACGATCCTCATTCACATGGATCCATGAAAACTAAAAACGCTGTATTCTGCTGCCAGGTCATGAGATGGTGATGATACACTATAGACTGAACACGTAATACGCATGTGCATGACGTCATCGTCTTCAGAGATTCGCGTTTTTGTTGTTTACATGGAGACCGTTTTCAAAAACGTGCACTTTTGGTACGTTTACATGAAAACAATATGCTTAAAACGGAGAAGTTTTTCCTTTGAGTTTGCCGCGTACAGACGACACCATTAGCAAAACGATCCCCATTCACACGGATCCGCGAAAACGAATAAAGACCCTTTATTCTGCTGCCAGGCCATTAGATGGCGATGAACACTATAGATTGAACACGTAATACGCATGTGCATGACGTCATCGTCATTTGTTTTATTGTTGTTTACACGGAGACCATTTTCAAAAGTTTGCACTAAACGTTTTATGTTTTTAGTTGAAACCGGTGTCGTGTAAACAGCCCCTTTGAACCCCGTTTTCAAAAGTTTGCCTTTTCAGGCACCCAAAACGCCGTTGTCATGTAAACGAATGGCCAAAACGCATAAAAAGTTTTATGTTTTTAGTTGAAAACGGTGTCTTGTAAACAGCCCCTAAGCCTGAAGCTTAATCAGGTGCATATCATTACGGTTGAAGCTATACCAGAGATTGTGATTGTGGAAAATGTCACCATTGTAGGTCATTCATGCTGAACTGAGAATTGCCATAGGAACTCACATCATCGTTCAGGGAGAAAACTGGACAATGAAATATGCTTTTTCACCTAAAAAAGGGAAGCAGGATGAGGAGGACTTCAAAACTATTCACAAGCTTCTATGGATTTGATTTTGGTTATCATTTGTTGAAATAAATACAAAAATACAATGTGTCGGTGTCTGTCCGCTGAATGTGATCCTCTCCGATTCTTGCCATATGGGAAAGCGAATATTTACAATGACAACAATAAAACTTCAGTTCCCTTTCAGCCGGTCACGTTAGATGTCACCTCACCGTTCCCTCCTTTAGGGAACGAGGGTTACATACATAACCGAGACGTTCCCTTTCAGCCGTTCACGTCGACGTCACCGACATATTGGGATCCCAAAGAGTAGGGCTGGGCTAGGGCTGGGCTAAGGGGGCTTATGCCTAAGTAAAGCCCCAAATATTTTGTTACCTTGTCTTTCTCATAGAGCAAAACAATTAATCAGAAAAACAAATGTGAATAAGATTACAGCAGCCGCGATTACCTAATCATGAAAAGTGCATATTACAGTTTTATTTATATTTTTCCCTTTGCATTAAAGGTACTTACGACATGCTTTTGCAGCGCTGAGCATTGTAGCCAATCACAAACATGTCTGTTGAACGCATCGGCCAATCAGAGGCGTTTAAATGAGTCGATGTGCTGAAGATGTGTTTTGCGCAAGCTCACCGAGTTCGACTAAAAATGCTGTATTCTGCTGCCAGGTCATGGGATGGTGATGATATACTATAGACTGAACACGTAATACGCATGTGAATGATGTCATCGTCTTCAGAGATTCGCGTTTTTGTTGTTTACATGGAGACCGTTTTCAAAAACGTGCACTTTGAGTACGTTTACACAACAACGATATGCTTGTAGCCAATCACAGACATGTCTGTTGATGTGCTGAAGATGTGTTTTGCGCGAGCTCACCGAGTTCGACACTTTCGCAAACCTGTCATTATTATAGGCAATAAACTTAAGATGCAAGATTCACTGCAATATATTTGATATTCTTGATGCTGCTCTGATGCAGTCCATTACGCACCGCTCTGTTTGTTGTTAGTATGACTAAAAGTTCAGTGGTCTAGCTCATCAATGTCAAAATGATTAAAGAAGGCGGGGCTTACCATTCACAGAAGCATGTTAACAGTGAACGAATGCCTGGTAAAATGTAAGTATATAAACATTTAATATTTGACTGTTTTACAATAGAAATATTCAACTACCGACAGTATCTGGTGACGCAAATTACTCAACGTTTTTTATTTATTTATTAAATATTTCCTTTTTGAATTGAAAATGCTATAATTTCCTTGATTCATTTAGAGAGAATGCATGCATAATTAAAAATAAAATATTATTTGAAAATAGTTAAAATGATTTCACTTATACAATAAGCCTTTCTTTTTCTTTATTCCCTTAAATCGCTTTTATAATTTAAAATTTATAATTTTAAAGCTTTTATAATTTAAAAGCAAATTCAGTTTTAGTTTGTCTAAAGCCCCGAATATCCACCGTCCCTGCCAAAGTCGTTACATTTACACCTTTCCAACAAAGTTATTACGTCTGACTCAGGATCTGGGTTACACAAAAACCACCCAAACACTGGGTTGTTACGTCTGACCCAGGAGCTGGGTAATGCAATAACTAACCAAATACTGAAAAAATAACCCCAAAATTTTTTTCGGGCAGCCAGGAAAGAAAAATCATTTCATGGGGTCTTTAAATGACAACACACACTAAGATGGCACTAAAAAGGATTTAAAGTGTTCTAGCCCATTACCTGTGTAGTAACACCCTTACTATTTCTGATATTTGTTTTCCAGTTGAACAGTCATCCTGGGAGAGCCATTGTTTTGAACGGAACCGTGGTCCTTTGCTCTGTAACGAGAAAATAGAGTCCTATTTTATTCTGCCAAGATTCAGGTCTCTTTAGAAAACATAATGGAAACATTGTGTCAAGTGTCAGAGCGATGAATAACAATTTGCAGCATTGAGCTCAGAATGTCTCTTTGTTGGTGAGTCATAATGGGGTGGTGGTGTACTGACTGAAGGACTCTTGGGACAGTGCAAATAAATGCATGCGCTCCCAAAAGGGTAAGGAGGGATCGCTCGTGTCTCTTTGAAGGATGAGCGAGCATTTGCATGCTCTGCACAGCAATCCTTATTTCCAATATTGAAACCGAATAAAATGAGCTGAAATATCCACAGAGACCAAGATTCATATTTATTTATATACTTTCATTTTATTGTTTTAATTTCTCTATAAATCTTTGCAGTATAAATGGAAATTTTTCTATGGATTGTGATGACATGGAGCACAAAGGTATTGATTTTGATTGACCATTATAAAACAATGCAGGTACATCTTAGCAAAACATGATGCAGATGGGCATTCAGCATTACAGTATGCTGGTTTCACACAGATGACCGTTGTATTGTAGAACCTAGATTTCTTTATTTGTCTTATAACACAATGCATGTCTGTGATGCTTTCAGTGTGTGCGTGCCATCATGACTTGGTGACTGACTTTGAATGTAATTTAGCCATGATTATAAACATGCCCGGGACCACAATCACATCCAGGGGGTCAGGATACACAACTGTAAATATGAAGCAACTGCCAAAGATGTTCCCAACATTCACTGAGCTTGTCACATATTAAAAATATTAAGGATAACATTTTTAGTTCTTTTTTTACTTGGAATGTTAAAATTCCCATTTTATCCCCATTAAAACCCTTATTATTATGAACTGTATGCAACAAAAAAAGTGCACATCTAAACATCATCTTAGTCTGAACCAAGGAAAGACTTAATATTTTTTCCTATTCTTTAAAAAATTATATTATCATTTTTGCTTATTTTTGCACACTTGCCTTGTAATGGTTAACTCAGGAATAAATAAACAAACATACAAACAAACAAACAAACAAACAAACAAACAAACAAACAAACAAACAAATAAATAAATATAGACCTACATTATAAATAAAAATACAAATTAAGTATTTAATTTATTTTATTATTTATTATTATTATTATTATTATACATTTTATTTATAGGCGCCAGACATGACACTCAATGACACCTTACAAGCACAATAAAACAATAAAATGAATGAATCAATTATTAATAGTAAATCTAAATAAATAACTGTAAAAGTAATAGAAGTTAGGATAAAGATGACAAGCATTTTTCTCAGGCACCTGACATTCAAATATTTTTATTTTATTTTATTTAAATCACTCTCTTGGCCATTTGAAGTGTTTGTCATTTCTAGGGACATATTTGTCACCATATTTTGAGTATTTCTGTATACTAGAACATTGTGCTGACCAATCAGAAGGACCATAACTATCATTTTTACTATTATAGCTGTATATAGCATATGCTAGCTGGTTTATTGTAAAATGAATCTTGTTGTAATACAGCACTAATCCTGCTATGTCAGTTATGTAATTGCCATTGATGTGGAAAGTATGCTCTATTTTTAAGTTAGGCCTATTCAGGAAGACTTTCAGAACTCTACCAAATATATATATATATTTCTTTTCTTTTCTTTTTTATTCGTTGTATCTGTGGTCAATATGCAACGCAGCTGAAGTAAATGATCAGATAGTATTCAGTGGGATGGAGTTTAGATAGCTTAGGGTCATTTAGCATTAGGGTTTAACATATAAGCCAAAAAATGATCCTGCCTTCCCAGCCTAACAGGACAGTCCAAATACAAACAGATCAATATGATTATCCACCCCCAAGAAATCTAAGACAGTTTAACCTTTCAATTGATCATTGAATTCGCCTAGTTTTTCGAGCAGTTATTAGGACTGTCTCCACATGTCTGAATTATATTGCTAATTCTGGTAAAGGTCATAGAAATAGATTGTATGTATCTATTGAAATGATCTAATTTATCTTCACTCATGTTTTTTGGCTGTTATGGACCAAAACTCTGGGCCTCGGTATCATTTATCTTGGTTTGAAGTGACTTATGACATGTGTTGGTAATCCTAGTTTCTTCAAGATCATGGCTGGACAGTTAATGCTAATTCATGGTTCAAAGTTTGTTGTCTGAAGCTCAGAGAAGTACAAAGACAACAGCAGAACTCTGAAAAACCTTGTGTGGCTCAAAAAACTTTTTGGATTTGGGTGATAGGAAATCCATCTTAGTCTTATGTCTTAGGTTAGAAGATGGTAAGCATGATGATGTGTCACAACACGCAGTGCATTGCATTCTGGTTTGAGGATCTCAGAGACCATTTATAGATTTATAAAAAATAACTTTAAATTCCTTTCTGTAACAGACCAGCAACCATTGAAATAAGATTAATACAGTGGTGATAGGATCGTGCCTGGCCGCTGCATTTGAAACAGCCTATAACCATTTATGTATTTGTGTAAATATATACTGTATTGTTCTTGGCCAGAATAAACGACAATGTGGACCAGACCTCATGCTGATAGTCAAAGCTATGCAACAATGTAGTGCTGGACTTACATGTGTTTTTATTGTAGATTCAAATTGATTCACATTTCCTAAAGTATGTGACTCAGAAAGTACTGTGTGCTGGATAAAAGATAATTACTTCTTCTTTTTTTCAGTGTAGATCACAAGACTCATCTCTGCACCAGTGTTCAAAAACAGACACTTACTGTTCTGTAGTTAATGCTGAGAGACAATGAACTTGTTAAGTGAGTAAAATCTCATTTCATTTCATTCTGTTTCGACCTGCCTCATAAGACATATTTAACGCTTGAGGGAGTTTGCAATGGTCTGAAGGATCCAGCAAAGGCTTTTTTTTTATTTCTTTGAAGGAAATGAGCTCCCAGATTAATTGAGCTTGCTAACATTAGGGCTGATTTTTAAGGTGGATCTTGTGTTCATCACTCTGCTTTTTAAATGAGATCAGGCCATGTGCTGTGTGTTCTCACAGGATTCACTGATAGTGGAATATGCTGTTAAAAGGAAATATGTGTTGTCATTAATATCTAGATGACCTAGCCAAATTGTCTCTTGCCTAAATGCTTTTGCAGATCAATGACATTTGTTAGGCTTACAGCTGGCAGGGACTGACAGGTAATTAAAAATAAAACAAACATGGGTTTCAGGGCCATATAACCAATAATTCCTCATTATCTCCTCAAAGCAGACATTAACGCACAGAGGGAGAGGGGAATTTGTGGAGCGGTGGTCATCCAGCTGAATATCAAGCTCTTTTCAGGATGATATAGGGAAATATGCAGAGAAATGATGTGACCCTTTGCAAACAAGAACTTTGGGGAAGCTGATTTGCTTAATAGAAAATATCTAGACGTATTTAAAAAACAAAAGTGTATAAAAATGACAAAAAACTCAAACGAAATTAGTAAAACTTTAAATGAAGTTAATTTTTTTTTTTTTAATGGTTATAGTTTTAGTTTCAATTAACTATAAAATCCCTGACATGGAGTTACTCTTTTTCAGTAACATTTCCCAGTGAATATTTATAAACATTTATTATCTTTTATAATGGTTTCAACACTGTTTAAAAATCACTTAGTTCATCCAAAAATGAAAATTAGCCGATGATTTACTCACCCTCAAGTCATCCTAGGTGTACATGACATTCTTCTTTCAGACGAATACAATCAGAGTTATATTAAAACATTTCCTGTCTCTTCCAAGCTTAATAATGGCAGTGAATGGACGTTTCTGTTTTGAAGTCCATTTTGAGGATTTATTTATCCATCATAAAAGTGCTCAACACGGCTCCGGGGGGTTAATAAAGGCCTTCTGAAGCAAAGCGATGTGTTTGTGTAAGAAAAAAAATCCATATTTAATTTTATAAAGTAAAATAACTGGCTTCCGGCCAAATGAACATACGGATTCCACTTAAGTCTAAGCACAACTTATGCAATTAATGCGACGTACTGCTGATATTTATGCTATGCCATGACGCACTACGCTACTTACGATGTCACAAGTTGCATAAGTTACGCATTAGGCGCGTATGCCGGAAGCTAATGTGTTAAATATGAATATTTTTCTTACACAAACGCATCACTTCGCTTGTGGTGTTCTAAAAGTTCCGATATTTATGAACAGGGATGTTTAACTATTTCTGTCACTTCTGTGCTTGTGGTGTTCCAGACCAGAGCAGAAACACACACACACACACACACACACACACACGCACACACACACACACACACACACACACACACACACACACACACCATTGTTTAGTATTTAAAGTAATTTAAGGTGCTCAGCTACAAAAACCTTCATAGATCTATTTAATGTGAATTAACTTACTCAAGCAGAAGACAACATTGTCTTAGATGTGCACACTTTCTCACAAATGAGTTTCAAGCTGAGTCATAACTTTAGGAAGTGGATTGTCACCAGCCATAAAGAAGAAGCTTGAATAAAAACAGGAGCAAACAAATGGACTGGAAAAGAATCTTCTATGGCCTTGTGAAGTCATGTGACCTGACTAATGCCGCCACTTTGAACTGCTTGCTGAATATGTCCTTAACTTGTAATTGAATTCTCAGTTGTCACAGGTATGCACATCCAGTTCTCTGACTGTATCGAGTTGAGGGCTTGTAGAATCTATTGACTGAGGGGAAATAACATCTTCTCTCAAATCAAGCCAGCGGTTTAATTTAAAGTGAAAATGTTGCCTCGTGTTCAGAAATTGTGTGGATGGTAAATTCACTCACTGGTCGTTCTGCTTACACAGCACTTCTGAACCTACAGTAGCTTCATAAAAAGAAACATACAGCAGTATGTTTGACGCAAATTTTCTATTTGTCAGGACTCTTTTTAAAGATTCCCAATACATTTCTGTAATTTAAAGCTGCATGGAAGATTAAAAATGAACTAGTTATTGAGTAAGTATATATATATATAAATATATATATATATATATTAACAAGTCAGTGTTCAAAACTGTCTCCATCCCTTACCCCCCTATTCACAATATTTTTTCATTTGAGGTATCGGTTTAGCAGAAACCATTACAAACCGGCTTGTAAATTCACACCCAACAATAATAAAGACGATACCCTCTTATTACTACTCTGCCAACTTTACCAAAATCATCACAGCCATATGCATAGCTGTATACATTGGATACAATGCCCTGTGGAGTGGTTTAGTCCGTCAGCCACCCGAGGAGCAGGATCTCGTGGAGGACCTTGTGGCGTCCTTCTAGTTCACTTGTAATTAGCTTCATTAGTGCAAGTTCACTGTGGCGGGCATGTCGTCTCTCAGGTGCCACAGACCAGAGCTAAAGGCAGGTGGAAGTAATCTGTGGTAATCAGCCTTCTGCAGCGTCTTCAGGATCACAGTAATGACTTTTAGCTCCCACAAACTTTCACATTTTTAAAGTCATTTGAGTTTCTATAGAAAAAGACTCCGATCTGTGGATTCTAAGGCTGTGAAGTTTCCTGAGAAAAGTTGGCAAGTAAAACATGAATCATTCCTAATTATGCCTCCAGAGAGGCAGGTCAGGAATTAGGTTTTCCGGAGATTAGAGAAAATCAGTTATTTGCATGGGCCAAATCTTCAACCATTTTTAATATAATATAAATTGCATGGGGCTGCTGGCTGACTGTTTGTACGCAGATTCAAGCATCTTTAAAACGTCTACGTAAATGCCCATATTTTCCATTCACATCTGCATCACAGCAGCTCAAGATTAGAGGGCTGAACCATGATCATTATAATTGTGATGGAAAATTTGTTGCAGTGAAACCCAAAAATGTTGTCCCAAGGATTTGTAATTTTCATTCTAACTTTAATTAGCATGAACGCACTCTTATCCCTTTTTGCTGTGCTTTTTTTAATAGTGTCACAGGTGGAAGTAATAGTGAAGCGAGGATTCAAGTGCAGGAATGAAGGGTCTTTAATAATAAAGATGAAACAAAAACAGGACAGGCATCAAGATACAACAGAACTATGGCAGGAAACAGGAAAACGAGGATACATAGATGACGAACCAGCACAGGACTGCAAACACAGGGAGAATAAATAGGGAAGCAAACAATAGAGGGTAACGAGGGAAAGGCAGGTGGGGCAAATTAATCAATCAGATAACAAGATGGGAGGGGCTAGACAATCGACAGCACATGGCACAAGGAAACACAAGCCATGTGCTCACAACAAACAGGGCCCGGTTCCCCGATAACGCTCACTCTTAGCGTGCTAAGAAGACTTGAAAGATATATCTTACCAAAGTTGTTTATGTTCCTAAGTGTGTTCCCCGAACCATACCTTAGGAAGCTGCTTAAGATATACCTTCTTACGTGCGACGTTACCGGGTGCTGTCCGTGGCGATGGTGCTGAATTGGTTTATATCGATAGCTCGAGAATCAGTTATTCTCTCGTGCAGGGGCTGTTTATGTGAGAAAGCGGTGTTCTTTATAAAAGAAGCACTTCAGAAATAGTTGAAATTGCATTTATAAGGACTCATGGGATATTATAAAAAATAATCCAAACTATAATAGCCTATAATAGCCTAGCCTACATATTTTTAAATTGTATCATATATTGCTGCCATAATAACCATTTCAAATTTGTACGTGCTTTCTTCTCTTTCCCATTTTTGTTCACTGAGGTGGAGCTGCGATGAAATATTGTTCTTGGAAATACTTTCCAGCATTTCAGTAATAAAAGTGTAGGCCTACATCTCGGTGCTCGGCAGTGATCAAAAAGGATTTAAACAGTGGATTTTGAATCTCTTCTTGTAAACTCAGAGATGTGGATTCAGACGGCAATTAAATTACCACACGACCTGTTTGTCAGAAAACAGAAGGTACTAATTTGGCCAGGGATTTTTACGCGGGTTGGATGAGAAAAAACACTGATAATATGTATTCGGACGGCACTAAAATCACCGAGGTAAAATTACCCCTATAAATGTTTAAAATACCATACAAGTCCATGAGAAACAATATTAGCGTCCGAATAGGACTTAACTGACAGTAGCCTATGCTTTCACTGGCCTTTAAAAGCGCTTTTTAATTAAATTAATAATATTGTATAATAATATAATTAAAAATCTAATAACAATCAGTGTAATGACAATTTTATTCTTTGCATGAAAACACTTGAATTAGCCTAACTGAATACTGTCTGGGTGTATTAAAACTTCAGAATTATATTCATATAGACCTGCAACAGTGATAAGGTAAAGCTAAGAGTGGTCCAGACCAACCTTACGAAAGTGTGACTTACAGAAGATATACTTAGCGAACGAACGTGTCGGGAATCGTGCCATAACGTTAAGAGAGAGGTTAAGGAATAGGTTAAGAACTACTTAACGATAAGAACGTTTTGGGGAATCGGGCCCAGGACTATAACACAAGCATATGACAAACCAGGAGTGTCAGAGCTCTGTCACCAAACCAAGATATAAACTAGACAGAGGTGACAGAACCCTGACAAATAGTCTCAAATAAGCACCACTTGCTGAGAGCACAAACATGTTATAAAGTCATAATAAACAGAAACCTTACAGGGCTGAGAATGAAATCTGAATCACGATTCAGTAATATTAGAGTTTAATTCTGAGCATAAAATGTTCAGTGTTTAGTGAGGGTTATGCTTAAAATAATAATAATAATAAAAAGAAATAGGAAAATATAGCCTATATACAGTATGTCAATATTAAAAGTATAACCAAAAAAAAAGAAAAAAAATCTGTCATCATTAACCCATTAACATCATTAACCCCCCTTTTTTTTTTTACTTTATTCTGTTGTTTAAATTATTATGGCCATATTTATTAGATTTTCTCAAATTATATTTATATAATTTAAGTTCAAACCTTAAATTTTAACTTACTATAAATCAAAAATGTTTATTATAATAAAAGACAAAAACAGTCATATAAAGTAAAACAATTATTTATTACAAAGAATATATCTTAATCAATAATTGTAGCAGTTTGTTACAGGTGCTGGGATAAAAAGGGACACAAGAGCAGATTACTAAATTTATTGTCCAAAAAAAAACAACAACACAAATATAAATGTCAGCTGAACCACCAAGCAAAGGGGAAGGGACAGAGGCGAAATCCAAGGGTCAGGCAGGGGTCAAAACCAGAGGCAGATCCACAGCCCCGGGGGTAAAGCCAAGGCAATAGTCCAAAACAAGAGCAGAAGATCGAAACCGGGTGAGCAAGCCGAAATAGGATTGAGTACAGGGACTAGGCAAATCAGAGAGAAAAAACAAGATTAAATACACAGACAAGGCATGTAGCTATAGGTACGACTAGAACAACACTGTTTTTTTTTTTTTAGGACAGTAGTGAAACGGTTGGTAACCAAGACACACTGACAGAAAAGCAAAGAAAGAGAGAAGAATAAGTAGTGGAGAAAATCAATGGAAAATGGAAGACAGGTGTGTGTGTGTAAGGAGAGCACGAGCACTGATTAGAATGAAGTGCAAGCTGTGATGGCAGAGTGAGAGAAACTGACAACTAAGACACAAAACAAACACAACAGAAAGGCTGATGATCAAACTAGAGTCCTGACGATTACATACTATAAAGAAAGACATCTTCAAAAGACCTTAATGTGATGTCTTTTTAAAATATTGTATCATATTTTCTGTTCTGTACTAATAAAGAAAAAAAAAACATTATGCAAGTAAGAACACCCACAATAATTTCTGCAGTCGTGAAGCTAGCCAGTGTTTGTTCTTGTAACAGAGGCAAGCTAATGAAAGGCTTTGTTCTTGTTAGACGCCGATTCGAATCCTGCTCGGAGCGGGTCGAGTAGGACGGTTATATTTGGTGCCGTGACCCGGATGCGGGTGAAGTATAAATGAAAGTCATATCCAAATGAAGTCCATGCAAAAACCAAAGACTTAAGATAATGGAAAATAACTGAAACTGACTAAAATAAAACAGGCCTATGAAAATAAATTTCCCCTGTTGACAAAAAAATAATAAATATATTGTTAATAAATTAACAAATAAATCCCATACAACAGTAATATTTACAAAAAAATATACACTTTATCACAAATAACATTCCTCTGGAACTGCAAAAGTTTGGAGACTGAAGCTCCGCCTCTCCCTTTGTTTTCTGACACATGGAATGCATTCGTTCACTCCATGGACCAGAGTGATCTAGGACTCTGGTAAAGTTGTCCCTTGTCCTGATTTTTTTCTCTCTTGTTCTTATTATAGATAAGAGGATTTAAATAAAGTAGCGAACCATATTAAATTAAACTTCAAAATATCCAATTTAAACAATGGTAGAGTCCCAATATGTGAGGTGGGCCGTTGACACACTATCTGCCGTTGGTCAGTTTATAGTGTTACCCCATCTCACTCCATTAGTTGAGTCAGTACCTGCGCTCCATTCTGAAGGGTCCTTTGCCTTAATCTCTTCGAAAGGTTTACCCTCCAGAGTGTGAGCTATGAAGGGATGAAGGGTGTAGGGAGCCAAAAAACATTCCTTGGCCAATTAAGGAGGCGCCATCCTGGAACAATTGTGTATGCTGCTTGTCTGCTCATGCATGGGAGTGAAGTGTCCATCAGTTGAACCCTTCGGAATCCTTCATTTCGAAGGGCCCTTTGTTTTAAGTAGGCAGTTTTGAGCTCTTTTCGTTTGGAACAGTACTTCAAGATGGCTGCCATGATTGTTCTCACTCCGAAGTGCCCTTTTGAGACGGATTATTCCCATTTGGAATGCAGCCAGTGTTGCTGTGTCAGGCTGACCAGGCTGCTCAAACAAACACAGGGTTAACATCTTTTGTTTTGGGTGAATCAATCCTACATATAGCTGAATTCTAGTTGTTTATGGGACAAGAGAGAGTATTTCAACATCAAAAAATAAACCAGTTCAGCATTAAATAGAGGAGCTGTGTCATTTGATAGTGGTTTTGACATTTGGAAGCAGATCGGCGGTGTGTTTAGCCACCTGTCATGTTGCTGACCCCTGAGCCTCCAATCCATCACCAGAAGAAGCGCAATTAGAAATGTGATGATAGACTGCACTGTGGCCTTTTAGTTTTATGGATGAATCACTTGATTGGCTGATTTCATGCTGGGGCTTGAGCTCACAGATTTCATAAGCTGGCCTGCACATAGCTCCTGCCACCAGCATGCATGAGATATAAGATTACGGATTTGTATTTTCTTACAGTGAAAAATACAGTTATTTAATTTTGCAAGATTTTTGCAACACTATTTTTATGAAAAAAAAAAAAAAAAAAGTTTTCTCACATGCTAAATGAGTCTTTATGCATGAAAGTACACTACCGTCCAGTCAAAGATTTGGGGTCAGTAAGATTTTTCTAATATTTTTGAAAGAAGTCTCTTCAAAAATACAGTAAAACAATAATTGCATTAGCATGTTTATATTTGAATATATTTTAAAATGTAATTTACTCCTGTGACTGCAAAGCTGAATTATTCCAGTCTTCAGTGTCTCATGGTCCTTCAGAAATCATTCTAATATGCTGATTTGCTGCTCAAGAAAAAAATCAAATTATTATCAATGTTGAAAATAGTTCATATTTTTTTGTGGAAACTGTGATGCAGTTTTTCAGGAACCTTTGATTAAAAAATTATTCAAAATAATATGATCATAGTTGAAATCAAACCAAAAATGAAAATTAGCCCATGATTTACTCACCCTGAAGTCATCCTTGGTGTATATGACATTCTTCTTTCAGACAAATACAGTCGGAGTACAATCAACAAATGTCCTGGCTCTTCCAAGCTTTATAATGGGGGTGAATGGGTTTTTGTTTTTGGAAGTCCATCAAAGCACATCCATCCATGATAAAAGAGCTCCACGTGGCTCTGGGGGGTTAATAAAGGCCTTCTGAAGTGAAGTGATGCGTTCATGTAAGAAAAATATTAATTATCGACTAAAATAACTAGCTTCCAGCAGACGGCCGTATGCAAGACGACAAAAGAGTAACACTTGACGCTGTATGACGTAGGATGTAGGAGTAGCGTATGCTTTGACGCCTCTCGCGGTTCAAACAAACAGGGCAGGTCAACCGCGTTCGTCATTACGTTGTGTTCAAAGGTTACTCTTTTGCCATAAATCGCCGGAAGCTAGTTATTTTAGTTGATGAAGTTTCAAATAGGAATATTTTTCTTACACGAACACATCACTTCGCTTCAGAAGGCCTTTATTAACTCCCTAAAACCAATACATACACGACACACTGCTGTGAGTAACCCATAGTAGATCTATACAGGTGGAGCTGGGGAAGGTTGCGGGTTTATGTTGCAATCTGCAACAGAAAACAGTGACCAAGTATTTGAAAGTTGAGCGGCAAGTTCATTGGGTGCTGATACAGCAGGAACCAATCAGATGTGCCCTATAGAGAACAGTGTGATTGCAAACATATTGAGTTAATGACCTATCAGCCTACGCCATGTAGAGTGTCATGACAGAACTTTGTATACAGTAGTAGGGAAATTGTGAAATGGTGAATACAGTGTGTAAACATCTTTATGAAGGTTAGGATAGGGTTGTGTGTGTGTGTTGTGTCTAGTCTCGCTTTCATTTGTTTCAAATTAAACACATCTGCCCCTCTTTAAGTCTGTTAGCATCGTCCTTCTGCTTTGGAGGCTCATGTCATGTTTCAGAAAGCTTATGAAGTCTCATTGGTCTTTGTTTCAGGGACATTACAGATCCAATTAAATTGTAAGGACACATCTTAGATGCTGAAGAAAATGATATGAATGGAGTCTGTAACCCAATGCCATCTACTTTTGAGAAATTATATTTTGAAATTGAAAATAAAAAAGGCATCTCCTTGAGCTGTTATGTTAGGTTATAAAATGAACAAATAAAATATTGAACAGATGATTTTTATAAAAAAAAAAAAAAAATCAGGTAAAAGCACACACAAGCCCATCAACAGACCAATGGTGATGGATGTAGATTATTTTATGCATTCTTCTTGTTTCTTCTTTGATGAAAACTGAATAAAAAAAATACAGTCCTCAAAACACAGTGATTTTTTTTTCATCTATGAAGAGAAAGGCCATCCTATGTTTATGACAGCTTCCTGTCCAACAAATGTTAGGATAAAGCTAGAAGCACTGCTAATTTCTAAAACCTGGGCCTGCAGAAACCAAGACTCTCCTCAAAGCCCATCTAAAAAAATGTCAGTTTCTTTCTATTATCCAATTTCACTGCAGAGGAGAGTGTGTTCAGCACCATGGACAGCGTAAGGACAAAACGGCTCTATCATTGCCTGCCCATTCCGGGCATAATGGATTGTGGTTAAATTGGCTTTATTTTCAAACTAACATGGCCAGTATTAGTGTTTATTGTTTACATTTACAGAGAGTAGCCTCTCTTATTTATAATAGACAGCTTTCGTACCTGTTTTTCTGAGAGTGTAGAACTATTTTGCTAATTAACATCTTCCTGTCTGAAACTACCACTTGTATTTTGATATGTAATATAAAGTATCTCAACCTATGACCTTATCACATTTTCCCTCTCATCTTACTTATTTTAGGTAGAGGAGGGGCAGAATTGCACAGGTTGGGCACATGTCCAAATGAAATTAAGCTACATATAGATCCCTGAAGTAATTAGGCAAACAAAGATGGATATATTGTTACAGTCTGAAGTAATGAGAGATCAGTACTAATCCACTCTTGTGTTGTGTTAGGCAAAAGAAATGAACAATTTAATCCAAGCTATAGCCTGACGTAAGACCTGATTTCAGTTGCAGTCTTATTTTTTTTTTTCTATTATGCCACGCCACTACTATTGAGCAGCACACATACGCTTTCATTCATTAGTGCAAACCGCTGCCACTAATTTCGGCTTCAACAAAAAGCTTTCTGATTGCATGTGCTAGGAAAGCTGGTGAAGCAATAGGCCTTTAAAATTACGTAAAATGACTTACAAGTACCTTAATGCACATATCGCCTTTTGAATTAGTTATTCGTTACCCATGACATGCAGCAGTGGAGCTCTGAATGTTATCGAGGCTGTGTAATTTGAATAAACCCCAGTACAAAATGTTTTCAATAGTGTTTTCTGGCACCAGACTGCCAAGACCTTATTGGCAGTTTGGTTTCACGAGTCTCTCTGGGGAAGAGTCTCTCTGCGAGGCTGTGAAAAAAAAAAGCAGGTTGGTAATGCTAGAGAATTGATATTGTTATAAGCACAGCAAAAAGCTTTCAGACACACAGGATAAGTCATCTTTGAACGCAATAGCGTCACACCCATCATGTCAAACACTTCAAGTGCACTTCAAGGGCTGCACTATGTCTGCTGCTAGGCTATATAGCATCTATAAGCGTTATTCATGGCAGTGTGTAATTGCAATGTTTTTGGGGTTTTTTTCTTGTTTATATTGGTGCTGTACATGAACCCATCCGTCTTTCTACAAGAGTGGCCTCTTTGTAGCAGGCATTGCGGTATAGACTACGCATTTGAATGCTTCTCTTTGACAAATATGCATATCGAGTGGTATTGCAAGCTCTTCAGGCTTGGGTTTTAAAGGCGCATCTGAGCACCTGGCAACAAACAGTAGCCCTCAAATATCTGGAAGCTTATTTTTATGGTCAAGAGGTGCTATTCAGATCATGAGCACTGAAAAAAAAAAAGGAAACGCATCACTTAATGAACAGATGTGTATTGTAAATCACCTATTACGGCTAATGAAACATGCATTTTCAGATTGTGAAAGCGCTGAACATCTGCTCTCGGTTGTGTAACGCCTAAACAAACAACACACAGTGTAGATTTTTATAGATTTTTAGTTTGATTTTTAGTCGTAGAAGAAAAGGTTTTATATAGAACTATAAAGGGTTCTGTCAGGTGCTTCAAATTCAATATAACTTTTTCTCATTATGGGATAATTTTATGAGTTTAGGTTTAATTCATAAACATGAACATACTTAATCACTATTTTCTTTTTTTACATAACCCATTAGTCATTGAAGACATTTCTCCTTTTTGACATGTTCTTAAAAGATTAATATTTTTAGTCAGGAACCCTCATTAATCCAAGAGTGTAGTTTTACTCTGACTAAAATGGCATCTATATTTAATTCAACAAACTGCAAAATGAAAACCAATATTGACATTTTGTATATTAATTAAATCATATTTCAGCAGTATAACTGTCACAGTTGTGTTTCTGTCTGAGTCTTGTTTTCATTAGTCACATGTCTTCCTTTGTTCTGTTTTCCCGCCACTCCTTGGTTTCCACGGTAACCTTCATTAGTTCATCTGTCACACCTGTTTCTTTGTTAGTCTTGTCAGCTGTGTCTCATTTACCTGATCTGTTTCCCTATGTATTTAAGCCCGGTGTGTTGCCTTGCTTATTGTCTGGTCTATGTTGTATTAAGTGTGTGTGAACCTTCTGTTGTACCAGTATGATTTATATTGTGAGTAGAAGTTTGCATTGGAACTTGATTCTTCTTCTTCTTCTTCTTCTTCTTCTTCTTCTTCTTCTTCGTCTTTTTCTGCCTGCACCACACCATGACTAACAAAAGCATGTAAAACTATCCTTGTGATTTCTTGAGTGCACTATATTGAAATAAAATATTGTGAATTATTTTTGCAGTAGTTATTAATTGTCCATTTTTAGTGTGTTATGGAAACAGTGTAACTTACACGTTCTGACTAGCTCCCCCATAGAAATAACTGAGAAGTGCTGTCAACTATACCGGTCGCAAAATTGTCTGTGAAATTGTCTTTATTCATTGTAAACTCTAAAAATGTAATAATCCAAAACAAAAGCTTAAATTCCCCATGAAGCCAAAATGGAAGTTTTTTGGCTTACTGTTATCTATAAACTAGTGTGCTCCAAAACATTGACAAAATTCTCATTTAGAAGATATAAGCATTCAAAACTCAAAGTCTCTCACTCTCACAATATGGATCAATGATTTTGATGACATCACTCTGCACTTCAGCTTCTCATCAGATTTTCTGTCCAATCAAATGTTCTCTAGAATCTGAAGCGTCCCGCCCCCTACACTATAAATAGTCCCTGATGAAGCAGCGGCCAAAACTGGTCACTTGTTCACACATTTACTATTTTTTACATGGTGAATGGCACATAGTGCACTATATAGGGGATAGGGAACGATTCAGGCAGTGTAAATATGCTTTCCATTGGGGTGAATGAAGTCTGATTTCACGTTAGTGTCACACAGCGCGCACACAGTCTGCTCCGGTCCAGAGACAGGATGGCACAGAGTGGATCATGTGCTCGGCTCAGACCAGAAAACGCATTGGAGCCATTTGAATTCTACACAGAATGCTGTCATTTAAAGCGCAATGGAAGAGAAACAGTTAAAGATTAGAAGGAAACTACAGCTTGTTTCAGCTGCGTGTTTCAAAGCACTTCAGTGGGACTTTAATAGCATGTTGAAGCTTAGCAGATAGGCCGGCTATTTATTAAGTAATAAGCTGTCATTGAATTTCTGTCAGAGTTGTAGTACAGTCAGTTCCTGTTTGTGGATCCCAGAAATAAATGTGAAGCGCTGTAAATGGAATCCTACCTGTTGTAAAATTGCCTGTGACTTCTCTTATAAAACAGCATTTTTTTTTTCCAGCGTAAACTCCAAACATGGATTATTCCAAAACAAAAGATTAATAGCAAACATATTGAAGAGTAGCAGATAGGCTGTCGATCTATTAAGTGATAAGCTGTTTCTCCACAAAAGCACTTTTTTCAACATACTAAAACCTTAACCCCGCTGACACCTATTCCAAAAAAAAGCCTTTTTTGCTAACCTTGGCGGTTTGCCTCTGATTTGAATCAGTTTGTGAATTCGTCGTAATATTCTGTTTATGACGATGCAATAATTAATCTCAGATTTACAGAAGCTTTTTGGTGAGATAAGTAACCCACTAGCGAAGCACTTCAGTAATTCACCGGTGTTCATTGATTTTTCAGCTTCAGCTCAAGCGGGTCAATCCTCAACATTACTGACTGATTAGACTATTTAAAAATCAAACTCTCTCTATATTTTGCTGTTTTCTTGTAATATTTTTCATTAACACTGTTTTACAGTAATTAACATTTTTAATTGTCCTCACAATGTACATTTTCATATCATTTTTTTATTGATGACAACACCCCCCCCCACCACCCCCCACCCCCCACCCCCCCTGCCTCTGATGCATCACAGCACAGACACTCTTTTCATGGCTTAATCTAAAGTGTATTATGGTCTGTCTCTCCCGACACAGTGCAATTTTGACTGATCTTATATCCTATTAACATGAGTGTCCTAAAGCATGCTTGTTTAAAGTTCCCTGTATCTTTCGAGCTGTCCTCATACAGCTTATCAATTCCCTTTCTCCTTGGTAGACTATTTGATGGCCTCTTGGTAGATGGTTTTCTTAATACTGGGGCTGAAAAGGATTTAATGTAATCCCACTCAGCGAACAGATGGACTGATAGCATTCCCTGCCTAAATACAGACCTACGTTTAACCCATGGGCTATATTTATACCCCCAGTGCAGCCCCTCCCAAAGCCTCTCACTGTCTTGGATTATATCTAGACATCAGTTTCCCCCCAACAATGATTCATTCTAGTGCATGAACGTTTAGAGATGGATCTTCATTTTAGAGACTCTTTAATGAACCACTTGCTAATAAAATGCCATATCAGAAATGTACAATAACAAAATAACAGTACAATGTCCGGAAATTAATTTCAATAGTACATTGAGTTTATTTTATCCACATCTCATGTTTAATGTAATAGTTACGTCTACTTACGTCTATTACAATATGTTGTTAGTCCAGAGATTCTTTACATTAATGAATAAATACTTATATCCACAATTAGCAATTGGATTCTAATGGTTTGGTGGTAGAACATTTGGTAAGTGTGTCAGAGGTTCCGGGTTGTAATCCGCCCTTGTATAGTTTGCTTTTTTCCTCATACAGATCAAAGATGTTTATCAATGATTGTATATCAAGAGCAGGGACACGTTTGTATGCTTTTTGTTTTGTGATTTCACCAGATAGAATAGAGAGTCTCAGCAATGGCATTAGGCGATAGATTGAAGCGCTCGTCTGTGTGAAGACTGTGCAGGAGCCAAAAGAGAACGTTCCACAGCTGAAACACTCGGCATGATTTAAAAAAACAACACATTCCAGTTTGTCACTTATTTAACACAAGTGAATGTCAACTGGATATGTTTCATTTGCATTTGGTATATCAGTGCAGGGAGATATCGACAGTATCGACCCTGGCAAAAAGTGGTGGGGACATGTCTGTAATTGCTTTTATAAAATAAGCCTCACAATCTGCTTTTAAATTGGCCCCATTCACTTCCACTATAAATTCCTCACCACAACCTATTTATATATTGTGGTAATCAATATTATTCAACATTGCAAATGCTTAAAGCTACACCATGTACATTTCTGTAAAAAATTACGGTAAAACCATAAAACTGTGAGTACTGGTGAATGAACATTGCGAATGTCACTTAGGACATCAAAACTCTCCGACCTCTAAATAGATAAACTAGCAACGGAAGAAAAAGATGATCAGAAAACTTGAAGCTACTACCACACCATATGCGTGAAAAAAATAACGCACATCACACACGTGCAGTCTATTCTTTATCTACGGAAACGCACACAAATTCGTCCCGACAGCTCTAAATTATAAATATTAAATATCAATATACCCATTATTATATGCTTGAAAGTTGTCAAAAAAAGTTATAGTGTAAAAGTTCCCATCCCAAAATGTAAATATTTTGAAATTAGAGCTATACAAATAATATGAATAGCAAAACTCAGATCATTTGGAGAATTTCATGGGGAATTTTTGAGATTATATTGAGATGTCAGACTTTTATTACAGACTTAATGTGAACAGAGTTTAACAGCTCGTCTTTTTCTCGGGAGAACAATCTGAGAAGCATGAAGACTCCAATTGTTCTCCCTGTAATCCCATTGGTAGTAGCATTTGAGATTTTAAAGAGATATCATTTGTGTGTTTTTTCCCTCTCATGTGGGTGGCTGTGCGCTCTTCACACTCTAATAAGATTACTCCCACGCCAAGGCAGGTGCATATTCACCAATTTGAGCTCTCAAAATAGATGGCTGCCATTAAGGCGGATGAGACCTCAGAGGCTAGATCGCATTGCCACCCAACTTCGTGATATTTTCTCTCTGTGTGGGAATCCTCGCTTTCCTCGGGAGTGAATTAAAGACAGAGGGCAGCAGAGCTCTTAAACCCGACTGCTCGGGATGTGTTCGGCACTGAGGAGTTTCTGATACTCTCCAGCCGTCTGAGGAGGATTTGCATGGCTTTACAACTCACGCGGTAAGACTTTCTGCGCTTCTTCAATCGCTGCGCAGTAGCGCGTCAAGGAAAGTTAGTGACACTTCGCGCGCAAAGCGACCCGATTTTTGGATTGTTATTCCGATGGTTGACAAGTCGTTGGATGAAGAGGTGAGTAGAAATAAGAGAGGGGGTTATTTCTCGGTGGGTCGGCTACACTGAATCACATTTGGGTCTCGGGTTGCGTGTGATGTGACTAGAATCCCGGTTCTTGGCGCGTAACGGCGCCTGGACATGTTGTGAATTTCTCTCAGGACGCGTTGACATGCTAGAAAATGCATTTAGAAGATTTATTGATGAAAACCGGCAAGTGGTTTTGATACAGTGACTGGCACAGTTTTCCAGCCTGACAAGAGGGATGTGTCTACAGGATTCCGGATTACCGTATGTTGCTTATCCTATTACGCCGCACATTCCCGCAATCTGTTGCCCCCGCGTTTAATTCATTTAACGAAAGTAAAAGAGAAATTGATCAGACTTATTCAAACATTGACCACAGTCTAAAACATAGCCTAACATCCGAACGCATGAAAAGTTTGACTTGCATTCAGTCATTTTACTATCGTAAACATACACAATACTATAGTTAATACAGTTATTGTTAAATCATAAAATTAAGATCAGATCGCTTTTAAACAATACTCTCATTTTAATTTATCTTTATGACAATGGTGGCTATTAACTTATTACAGTTTTACAGTTGTAATAATTGTAACTATGGCGTTTTGGTGATCATGCTAGATTTTTGTAAGGAACTAATGGTAAATTATGTTGTTAGTGTTAATGAAAACGATCTGTCTACAGAAAAAAAAAAAAAAAAAAAAAAAACCTTAGGGAGCTATCTCAACCTGACTTGACCCTTGAAACATGACTTCTGTATGTGTAACCTACTGTAGTTTAGTTGATTTAGTCATATTAAAGAAACCACTTTAGGTATTACCACATGAAGAGAACATTCAAAACATTTAAATTTAAGTTGTTCCTTGACATAACTAGATCATGTCAGAATTATAATCGACCAGCATTCAAAAGAGAAGAAACCAAAAAGATAATCTCAATAATGTCCAAATCTGATATCAGTATGAACTCAAACATTTATTATCAAATTCTCCCAAGACCAAATGATATGAGCTATGGCATCCATAATTGTTTTATTTTTTTATTTACATCCAAACGGAAATATATTTTTTAAAAGAAAAATAAAGTTTTGAAAGTCTTAGAGTCTTGAAACCTAATGTAACTGAGCGTCTTGTGAACTATATATATATATATATATCTGAACAATATAATTTCTCTCTGGGGAATGTCCCCATCTCAGTGTTCCTCTAGATAAGTAAGTGTGATCTGACACCAGTGATGAATTACAAAGTTAGACCATATAGAAGGAGCTGATGTGGAACTGCAGGAACACTAAATGCCAAGTGAACACAATAAAGTGATGCTGGTCTTCTGATAACCTCTTCTGGAGCACATATGGCGTCTACCCCTCCTTTCCTCATTAATTATTGACCCCCACCACATGTTCCTCAACTCCCTTGTTATTTGTGATGGTGTCTGTCTCTGTGCCGCAGGTTAGGTCAACAGCTTGTGAGTCACCCAGTGGGTCTATTACCATGACGCCGTGTTTGCCCCTTTTAAAAATGTACAGAAGTAGACATGTGCTGGTGGGTTTTACAGTAAATTAAATACAATGTGTTTAATGAGGTAATCCAACCTAATCCACATTTCCTCCAGTGACAAGAATATGTTAGGGATAGTGCACATCCAGCTGGTACAGCACAAAATAAACCCAGAAAGAGTTATCTCGTATCAACCTGAAGGGGTTTATTTTTTGCGATAACAACTATCTGGATATACATTTTCCTGCTTATTACACGGCTGCTCGCCACACAAGTAAATAATTATACACTAAATATTGATTTGAGTTGAAATATTTTATTAGCTCAGTAAACGCAAAGCTTCCATGAAGAAAAACAATTCTTAGCAAGCAGCTTTGAGCCTAGACAAATGAAGACTGATAATTTACAGTAGTATCATATCAGTTGAGGACATGAAATGCATAACATTTTAAAATCTTTCTGTTTATTATCTAATAGTGTACAAAGCAATTGTGCTAGCAACAAGATGAACACTTCAACAACATTACCATAGAGCTACTATTAATACTAAAGTCCTCCAGTTTTATTTTCTTGTACATACAGTCAATAACTAAGGCGCAAGATGGCACATTTTAGGAAAACGAGAGAGAGAGAGAGAGAGAGAGAGAGAGAGAGAGAGAGAGAGAGTGTGTGTTATACAAAAGACATGAAAGAAGTGCTGGTCCCAAATACCCACAAGAGTGGTCATTATACAGCATTTCTATTGACAACCGTGATTATTGGGTAATAAATGACTCTGGAATTTCGCAACTGACCTATCAGAATCAAACATTTTAGAGGGCAGTGTAATAAGGTAAATTAAATTCAGTGTATTTAACTCTTTCCCCGCCAGCTTTTAAAAAAAAAAAATTGCTAGCCAGCTCCAGCATTTTTGATAATTTTCACAAAAGTTTCATGGCCTCCAGACAATTTTGTTGTATGACTTTTTGAACATGCAATATATCAAACGGAATAACAAACCCACTGCTTTTAAACAACAAAAAACTTTTTATTCTTTTTTTATCAACACTTGAATGTGATTTTAAGCAAAAAGCTGAGAAAATCGCATTTTTGTCAAAGACTACGTCTGCATCGGATTCAGATGATCAAAACATAGATATAGTTATCGTGTCCATCAACACTTCCAAAGCTTCACAGTCCTATACCTCATCCTGCGTCGACATTTCATTTGATAACATTATAGGCAGTCTTCCTGTTTAATGTTCATGGCATTATTTTACATAATGCATCTGGTTACATTATGCTATCGCTTGTTCTGCTTCTTCACATTTGTTTTGATCCAGAGATTCTCTCTCTTTCAGAAGATGTGTCATAGCTAGAGATTTTCTTGACCGATTCAGATGTTTTTGTAAGTGTGACCTGCCGATACCGATTTTTGTTGATTCCGATTTTCTTTCAAAGAACAGCATATATGATATATATGACAGCATATACAAATAAAAAATTACCTTCCTTCAATGCAAAATTTTATTTTCATTTAAAAAAAAGACAGTAATAAAATAAGTAACAAATTTCAAACAACAGCACAAATAAATGCAATAGAATAAAGAGAGATATGCAATAAACGCGGCTTTAAGTTTTTCCTGGTGGGTATACAGTATATTCAGGTAAGAAATACTACAGAAATTAAAGTAATCAAATGTACAATAGTCTTCAATGTAAAAATGACAGATTATTGCTTACAAGTAGATACAAAAGTTATTCAGTCAACAGCAGAGAGTAATTTTCTTTGTCTTTTGTTCTTTGATTGACATGACAGACAGCAGCAGGAAAATTAGACTGCTGTCACTTTAAGAGTTTATGCACAGATCCAATATACTGATACACAACTTGCGTTATAACTTGCGTTACTAACTAGGTTCCAAAACTGACTGTGTTTAACTGAATACTCACCAATACTGGCATTTTGACATAATTTTGTGTGTAATTGGCTGTTTAAGTGCAGTAAACTACTCAGTTTGGTACTTGCGACTCACAAGCTGTTTGAGAGGCGGCTTGTGCGCACCACTTATATAGATCAGTAGTGCACGTTTTTGGTGTGAGCGCGAAACCTGAGGGAATTAGTAAAACTATTCGCAATACAAGCACTATTTAACTGTAGCGTAGGAGACGAGTGAGTGAGAGGAGGCGGGTGTGTGTCACTTCGCCGTAGGAGAGAAGAGAGTGAGAACGCACAGCTGACGTGATTGCCTGTGCCGCTGGCAACAAAACAGACCAGCTCGTGATTGAAAAAACATGATTCTGACCGGCCAGTTACCGAGTCGGGCCGATCATGTGGAAAATCGGCCGATTACGGTCCCTGGCCGCTGGATTGGTGCATAGGATTGTCATAGCGCCTTCTACCATATAACAGTGAAAACACGGAAAGCCGGAAAATTCCGTAAATGGCAGGGAAGCGTTGTTTCACAAATTACAGAAAATCCCATCAATGGCAGGGAAAGAGTTAATGAGCTAATTCAAACCTATCCTCATTTCCTCCACTGACAAGAAAATTACTACATCATTTCCTCACAATATAGCATCAGTTCTTAGTGCGCATATTCACACTGGCTATTTTGAAATTGCCAATTTGGCAAAAAGCCAAGCATCCATCGCTTTTTAGCTACAGTATGCCCTACATGCTTGTGATTCTGCATATCTCAGTGTACCCTCCCCAAACGTCTTGGTTTGCGTGGGTTGATTCATTGCTAGGCTGCCCATCATTGTTTCACTGTCTCTGGCTGTCTCATTAAAGACATTGGCTAATAGGATTTATCCTGCTCCGAGGCAACCATAATAAATGCTCATTTAGCCGGAGCACCCTCATCAAATGGGGCCTCTGTAATCAGACACTCAGGGACGTTCGTCCCTCCAATTCAACTCGGCCACCTGGTCTAAACACTGGCTGGAGGAGGCGGCGGCACCGCGGAGGGCTTGTGGGATACAGTGAGCCTGTCATTAGAAAGAAATGACCCGTCTGGGGTTGGCAAAACCTGGAAGGGGAAAAAGTGAGAGGGTTTTGACCCTCTGATGGAGGTCGACCTCTGAAAGAACCCTCAGTGGCTTTTACATTTGCTCTTGGGCTGAATTCTGTCAAGGGTTGAGGACCACATGTCTTTCTCCAGACTAAATACTTTTCAGCTTGTAGAAGTTCAGTGGGTTTTATGTCAGATTTGAGCTTGATATTTATAGATTCTTTTCATTTCTGTGCTACCCTTGCAGGTCACAAGCTCAAAATCCAAGAAAAATTAGATAAAAGATACTTCCATGTACTTGTTCACATGCATTTCAAGAGATAGTTCACCCCAAAATGACAACTCGGTCATTATTTACTCACTTTCAAGGGGTAGTTCTCCCCTCCAAAAAAGAAATATCCTGTCATTAGTTTCTGTCCTTCATGTTCTTCCAAACTCATAAGACTTTTGTTCATCTTTGAAACACAAATGAACACATATCAACACACAGACATAGAGCTCATCAAATACAGTCAACTGAAGCTCAACCTTGCTTGCTTGTCAAGCAAGAATATTTGAGCTTCTGTTGATCTGCAGATGTGCTCAATGAATGTTCACTGATCATTGTTTACATTTGAATAGAAGCCTAAATTAGATCTGTTTATCATATTATGTGTTTGTGCCTCTTCAGACGACATTGCAGTCGGATAAAACCGCTCGATTCATAAGTATTTATTTTAGGATCTCTTATTGAATCGTAAAAGTTTTGGTGGAATGGACTTTGAAAGGAGGGCTAGAGATCTATCAGGTTACATTTAAAATATTTTATTTGTGTTTCAAAGATGACTCAACAGACTTATGCTTTTGGAACATCATTGGGGTGAGCAACTAATGACTGAATTTTCATTTGTTGGTGAATTTCTTTCATGTCGTTCCAAACCTGTATTTTTTCCATGGAACACAAAATGGAAAAATGTTACGGTTGTTTACGTTGCCCCCCCCCCCCCCCCCCCATTATTCACTGAAAATCTGGTAACACTTTACAATAAGGTTCCACTTGTTATCTTTAGTTTACTGTTATTCTAGTTAATGCAACTAAAGTTAACAAATGGAACCATATTGTAGAGTGTTACCAAAACTCTTACCATGAAAATATTATTCTAATTTGCCATTTCAAAATGCCATACACATATGGAGCTAATGGTGTTTTGCATCAATGACAGCATGAGAGTCAGTAAATAATGACAGATTGTTTAATTTTTAAGTGAACTATTGCTTTAATTTACAGATAATGTGCTTGGATGCATCTTTAAATCCTTTGCATGCATTATTACACAGTTGTTTGTCTGGGTGACATCCAAATATAATAAGTCATAAACCCATGCTTATGTCTTTTGAGCCTAAAAGGGTGTACAAATTAAAGAGTCTGTCTTTCTCTCCATGCGTACTGCAACATTTGACTAGATTTACTGAATCAGCATGATTTATTATGTTCTTTTGTAGGAATGGTTAATAATGTCTCTCTTAGGTGAGTAGTAACTACATCAGTTATCAGTAAAAAAAAAAAAAAAAAAAGATACAAAAAATAAAACCGGATGAGATTGGAGATTACACGCTTCCATTAGTTTACCAAGATGGGTTTTCCCAATGTTTTTTTTTATGCAGGGAATTTAGATTTGTTTAGTTCTGTTATGGAAAAGAAGTCAGTTTGAAGCCATTTTCATAATTTTCCCATTTCATCCTTCCTTTTAGCATGCTGAACTGAAACATTTGTGGAAATTATCCTATGAATACTTTCAGGAACAGAATGAAGCGAGGAAATAATCAATTCAGCTTGTGTTTGAGGGACTCACTGGTGCACATACCCTGCTTATTTTACACTATTGATCACAGAATGAAAAAAAGTAAATAATTTGACCATAAAACTCAATTCATTTGATTCCTCATCTCAGAGCCAGTAACTCATAGGTTCCTGTGTTTTTGAATGACAGGAAATTATCGGCAAATGTGGAAAAAACCCGTTAATAATTTATCCTCATTCATATATAGACTAAACAGTTTTACTTCAAAGAGGATATAAGCTCAAGAAGCGTCACTCATCACAAGGCAAATAGACAGAGAATAAGTCATGAGCCAGAGGAAAGACTTATTTTTGTTCATTTGCCGTAGCAGATGACGTCCCCCTCTCTAAGAATACACACTGCCTGATTACCTCACACCAGAGATAATGAAAGATGATTGATTTCAGCCACTCTCCTAATGGACAGTAAAACACCCTTGGCAAGATCAGGCCTTTCAGGAACTGTTCATCCAAAAATTAATTATTTTAAAAATCTGACAGTCATGGTCACTGAACATATGAAAAATAATTTTTCAGAACTTTTTCATGTTAAAAATAACAGAATACAAGATTGTGTGTGTGTGTGTGTGTGTGTGTTTGTTTTGACAAATCATTTTGTCAGATAAATGCCTTAACCAAGTTTAGTGTTGTTCTTCCCTCATATTTAAAATATTTAAACAATATATTTTTTTCCATATTTTGATAGTTTACTTCCCCAAATATCAAAATATCCCCTTCAGACATCACATTTGGCCACTACTGTGTGTTTGTGTGTGTGTGTGTGTGTGTGTGTGTGTGTATATATATATATATATATATATATATATATATATATATATATATATATATATATATATTGACATTGGTCAAAAGTTTGGAACAATTAAGGTTATATATTTCATATTTTTGAAAGAAGTCTCATGCTCACACCAAGGCTGCATTTACTTGATAAAAAAATACAATGAAAACAGTAATATTGTGAAATATTATTAAAATTTAAATTTAAATCTCTTTTCTATTTGAATATATTATAAAATGTAATTTATTCCTGTTATGGCAAAGCTGAATTTTCAGCAGCCATTACGTTAGTCTTCAGTGTCATATGATCCTTAAAAATCATTATGATAAGCTGACTTGGTGCTCAAGAACCATTTCTTATTATTATCAATGTTAAAAAAAGGTTCAAAAGGTGAGATTTAATAAACCAACAACAACAAAACATTTTATTCAGCAAGGATGTGTTTAATGTTACAAAGAAATTTGTTTTTATGAACTGTCCATGTAAACTTGTATACATGTAATACAGCTAAGCAAAGCTATCTAGCGTGGTCAACAGTGGTTGAACAGTATGTTAATTTCCTCATGGCAGAATAAATCACTGCCTCCTGCAGTTCCATCACACTGCATTTCGCCCCTGCCTCATTATGTCCTGACCGTTGTTTTCTAGCTGGCGTGTGGCTGAAGTAATGGTGTACTGTTCCACAGTCAGTGAAACAGAGAGGAGTGTAATGGATTACCTATGTTGACAGGTTCAGTGTGGCCCATTACCTTACTGATCTCTGTCAGAATCCCAGCCCACTCAGTTCAGCATTGAGACGGACTGATTTTAGCATTACCCACAGTTCTTTACTGAAAGTGCTTTCACACTTTGTCTTGCCTGTTGCCGGGAATTAAAAAAATGGGATCCATCCACCCAAAACACCCAAAACATTTAATTCATGCTTCAAAACCTTTTATTGTGTCAGTAAGTTGGCCAATGGCACCAAAATCAAAAGTGTGTTTGTCATCGTTTGAGCCACACTGGTCAAAATGTTTAGGTGTTTTTCACCATGGAAATATACAATATAACAAGAAATATGTTATATACAAATTTCATGTTCATTTTCTACTTTTTTTGTTGACACTAACTGCTTTATACTATACTAGAATGTCACTTTTGTCCAGCTGAATGCTCTTATGGATCACACTGAGCTTTTTAGATACAGATCCAGACAGTAGGTACAATTTGACTGAAAGGTCAATACTACAGTACACAAAAAGAAATTGGACATTCATACAGTACATTTATTTTTGCAGAAATTTGTAAATGGAAAATTCTTAGTTGCTTGTTCATTTTTACACACCCTATTATGTCTTTCTCTAACATACATCTTCTTTCATATCTTCATATTGCTCTTGATTGGTTGATTGATAAGATTGTAGGCCATTTGCCAATTTAGCAAACATTCCATGTCATAAATATTTATGGGATATAACATGTCTAACAGATTTTGAGAACTGAATGGACCATTTTGACAATTCTCTATGAAATAATGTTTAGAGGTTGTGAAGAGTTTGGCAGTTTCTATGAGAAACAACTTTTAGACCAATACACCATGTGCATTAAGTCATTGTGCAAATTGTAGACAATTATTGTACTGACTCTTTTGCACACATGTGCAAAATCAATACGACATTCAAATCTGATGTGAACAAGAAACACATCACATTCAGAGATCTTTGAAATTATTGTTTGAGAAAAAAAAGTCTCATTTGAGAATTGAGGCAAATCCATTGAGAAAAACTGTAAATAAAGGTTGCCTAGTGGTAACTGGTGGCACTCATGTGCACTCATCTCATAAATGCAAGTATTCTGACGTGATTTGAAGGCAGCATATGTTCAGCCCCTCTTTGTGAAATTGTGGCTCTGATAAGCCTTTACACAGTCAAGCAGGTGTTGTCTCAGTTACTCTGAAAGATTAGGATTGAACTAGAGAGCGCTGTTCTAGACCATTAGCTTATTGGAGGCCCACAGCCTTATTGTGCAATGATTGTAAGGCTGCACACAAAAGCCTGCACTTAGTTTCATGAAATTTCTTGAAACCCCCCCAAAAAAAGAAGTTTCGAAGGAAACGCATTTATAGTACTCGCCCCTTGACATATTGTGTCTGCCGTCAATCCGTTGCATTCTCACAGCGTAGCGCTGAAGCATCTCTCATTGATTGTCCTGAGGAAGACCTTTGTATTGAGGAACACAGGGGAGAGATATGCTTCCGTCCTGACAACAGAGGATGAAATTACATTCATGTCTCCAAAGACTCTTTCAGTTTGAAAGAACAAAGACCATTCATAATGATAGTCAGCGAGCATGGCAGTGCAATGATCGACTCCGGTGTTGAGGGTTTTGATGTAGTACAATTCGAAAGGCTTGAAAGTCTCCCTTTCTCTCTCTGTATGGTTGTCTCTTTTTCTCTCTGCATTGGATCTCTCAGTCAAGTATCTTTGGATTTGCCGTTTTGATTTGATGTCTGGATCACAAGTAGTTATATTTTTGTTGCTATTACTTTTTCAAAATAGCCTATGTATGTTTTGCAAAGCCATGTCCTGATACCTGAAGGGAATCTGTCAAGATTGTATTACAGATGCCAAAGACTAGCTTGTTCTCAGCTGATGTTCATTCAGCTCATGTCAGTATTTTATATTTGCAAATTAACTTATTTCCATTCATGCTGTATATCTGTCAATGACGTCTAATGATTTATTTGTGTCACTGAATCTGAGTACTGGGACAAAAATAGGTCACAGAATGAAAAATTGCAATTATGTTTTTGTTCAACCAAGTTAGTTTTTTTTTCCCTTTGCTTATTAGCAGACCCATATATGGAAGCTTGTTTCCACCACAGAATAAAGAATAAAAACTAAAAAAGGTAATTGCGACTTTTTATCTCACAATTCTGACTTTTTTCCCTCACAATTGCGAATTTACATTCTGACTTTATAACACTTATATCACACAATTCTGACTTTATAACACAATTTCTACTTCATATCACGCAATTCTGACTTTATAACTCGCAATTGCGACTTAATATCACGCAATTCTGAGAAATAAAGTCAGCATTGCGAGATGTAAACTTGCAATTGTGAGATAAAATGTCACAATTATCTTTTAAAATGTTTTATTCTGTGGTGGAAACAAGCTTCCATACCCATATGAATTTTTTACCTGCAGAACTCATTTGCAATGCTCTTCACATGTGTTTCACATGTTTTTTTTTATTAAATATTAAATAACTATTAATGTTTAAATATTTTCAAATATTTTTTTTTTTCTTATTAATATTCATGATTATTTATTAGATATTATTAAAGTTTAGGCTACATTCTTAATTATACTTTCAGCTACCAATAAAACTGTTGTCCTTTCAGTTCCCATTAACACATTTTATTAGGTTTAAATCAATTCAGAAGAGTTTCACAATGTCATAATCAGTACAGGTAGTACAAAGAACTACATCATGATCACTACGCTTCTTACAACTCTTTCATTCTTTATTTAAAATGCATTTAAAATACCTTACTTACCATAAAAGTTGGCAAGAGAGCAATTATAAACATAATATAAAATTGAACTAGTGAGTAGATGAGTTTACCTGTTCTGTGTGATGATATTAAATGTCCTGACAAACTCTGAATGAATGTTTGTTCCCTTTGTTCTCAGATTTAAAAGTCTGTCCATTTTATTATGAAATTTAAACAATACATTCAAGCTATTTTAAGGCATGAAGAACTTTTTTTTCAAGGAAAAAACTTTTAAATATGTCATTTTGGTGATTGGTGATCAAAGATGAGTTTTAAGGGATACAATTATTGACTACAGGGGGACTTTAAGTTAAGCTTAAAAAAAATCACAAGGTGGTTATTACTGAAGTATGTTGTATAACAGAATAAAACGTGAAAATATCTTGAGCTTGTGTTAACCACAGACCTTATTTCAGGCATTGGACCAAAACCCTTTTTAAAAAAACCATTGACTTCAGGACGATAGAACAGGAGGTTCTAAACTCATTTACAGGTTTTGGCCTACAAACATTCGTCATCCCTACACTTTGTTGGAATGACAGGAAGAGGAGCTTACTGATTTATAGTTTTTAAAAAAAAATCAATCCTAAATATATTATGGTTTTTACAAAGAGCTATAACACAGCTGTGAAACTTTGTAAAACAGGGGGATACAATAAAACAGACATAATAAAGTGAAATTGTACACTTGTTTAGAACATTGTCATTTCTGATAAATGGAAGTGATATTTTCAAAAGTAATGATCTCAAATTAGGGCACCATTTTGTCCCATGTCTCAATAATCAGTATTTTTGAGCACTGTTGTCATTCATTAAAGCCTTAAATAATGACTATTGATTTGCTTGCATTATCTAAATTCTTTCAGATGTTATAGACTTGTATCATTGTAAGAATCACTTCTGACTCTCCTCTGATTAGTCATAATATAAATAAATTGACTTCGGACCAAAGCTTATCTTTCCCTTGCATCCAGACCTGCCAAGACAGGTTGGTCTTTGAGTCTTTTCCAGGAAGGAGTTGTTTGACCCCTTAGACATGTTGCAGACTTCAAAGCTGCACTTGTTGCTGTGGATTGTTATGTCTCTCACATGGATCATAAACACTATCTCTCTGCTCACTTCAAAGGAAAAGGTTATATGTGCAGCAAATGCTTCCTGCCCACTGTTATTACAGAGAATTTCAGTTTGATGCAACATCCCCAAAGCCAAACTTTCTATTATTTTTATGATGTAAAATGACTCGAGTAATTATGGTGGGGAAATTGACTCAGCCAGCTTCATTGTCTGTTTTGATGCCAGAATTAATTAGAACGTTCTTTGAGTAAACTTCAAAGTCTTGGGATTGCTTTTTATGGGAAATGGTAAATAATTTTTTCAAAGAGATGAAAATCAAACGGTCACTTGGCATCCGAATCCCCCTGTAAGCCCGTCTAAATCGGCCCAATGGAGGTTTCCAATAGAACGGGTGAAGGTGCCTGCGTGTTACTGTCTTTCTGCGTGGCAAAGTAATTTAATTCCATTTAAGCTTTTATCTAACTCCATTTAATATGTGAGTCCATGTTATCACGACCTTGAATTTAGGTTAGATTGCCAATTGGTTATTGGTCAATTATATAATAGTTTAGCAATACATTTGGTGGTTCTATTTAACTCTTTACTTACATTTTACCCGTTCATATTAGGAAGCTATGTCGCTCAGAGGTCCTCACGCCTTGTTTAGCGCGGGTCTCACGATCACAAGCTCGCCAGCTTCGGTCACTGAACAGAGGTAATTGCTATATACCTGAGATTGGTCGCCTTCACGCTTACACAATCAAAGATACTTTGGTATAGCCCCCATGGACTTGCATACACTTGAATTTAACGTAACGTTTACATCAGTAGAGGTCTGGCCACTAGTGCAGATATAAGCTGACCAACATTACTCCTCTAATAATAGCTTTTGATTGACCATGCCGTGGTTTCCCACGTACACTTATCTAAAGTAACATTAAATTAAAACAGAGGTAAGACACACACAAATTTAGATTGGTCAAGCAGCATTTGCTGTTCTAAACGGAAGTTCACTTCTTGTCTTTGCAAAACCATGTACACTTGAATTAGTGCCAAATATTCGTCGTCACTAATCTGACGCAGAACTTGTGGTAACATACAAATCCATTTAATCTACTTGGAAAAAACGATTTCAGAGTCAGTCGGAATAAAATCAAATGTAACAATTTATTATGTCAGGTAAATGTATCATGCCAATTTCATAATCAGTTCAAAGATAATAAATACAAAACATCAAATGCTCTGGAATAAAGAGAGAAGATGCGAACATGACATTATAAAAAAACATGATGCGGAGTGCCTGCATACACTCTGCATCACGGGCTAATTTGAGTTACAAATCGCCACAAGCCTTCTTCAGCATCTCCCTATATACTCAGACCAAGGCAGAAACTTCTTTCACATGGAAACATTGGCTAACAATGGGAATTTGCATTCAGAGTTTACACCTTTTTGGGAGCAGAATGCCATTTGCCTGGAGGACTCCTCTATGTGCAAGTTATCTCTAAACTCTTAAGAACTTTATTACCTTTTGGTTTACTTCTTTGGGAATGAGACATTTGTACCAGTCGCACTGAGACATTTCAAATGATACCAAACATGTATAATACTGTATGATAATTATTCACACTAAACCATATAGATTTTGGGGTGAATATCTGGTGATCTCAGTGTGAGGGAGAGACAGCATGGGGGAGGTGATTGACTCTGGGATGCTAGTTTCTCAAGGGAGAGTCAAATGTTAATTTCCAGTAAGGTCCTTTGTCTTCTCGAGAGTGGTCGTTCCTCAACCAGACTGCCCGGCATTTCTCAATTCTTACACCCCTGAGATCTGTTATGAAATGCACCATATTTAAAGGGTACCAATTATACAACTTATGACTCATGCATCTTAAATGGTGCGCCATTATGCAGCTCATGAAAGAAGTGCGAAAGAAGCACTTCAGTCATAGAGGAGATTGTAATCTGTCTCTTTATGTTGGCAGGTGAGCATGCTGTAATACATGAAGATGCGCCAGAGGTCGTGGCTCTATAAGTGGTTGGGAATAGGCATTGGCGTTCTTCTGCTCACTGCTGCTAGCTATTCTCAAGATTCAGAAGGTAAGTTCTTCCTCATGAAGTTTCCTCAAAATCTTGCATCTCCAGTATTCCTGCTTCTGAGCAATTGAATTTAGATGATGATATCTGTGTTTTCCAAAACTCATAAGTTCTGTTTCATAAGCTGGCGAGCTGCCCACATACACAGGCACAGTCCTGATGTTCTGAAATGTAGGCAGATATGTTCTGTCTTCTGAGATAACCAATGAAGCATCACATCCATCCTTCGAGAAGAAGAAGAAAATCAAAGAATGCTTTGCTTTAAGCTCAGTCAAAAAAATTATCTAAGATGGCATACAATGTGAGAGAAATGTTGATCGTAGATATAAATACTTACTGAAAAGTAGCAGTAAGTAAGTAATAGCGAAATGCTGTTGTAAAATTTTGTCATTAACAGTGTGGTTCCGAGGTTCATTTTTAGCAGTATACAGCAATGTAGCACACTAGGTTTTGGAACAGAGCCCTAACATTTACAGATATAAAATGAGATTTTTAAGCTTAATTTTGTGTAATTGTTTTTAAAACAAGAAACATTTTAAAACTTAGTTCATGAATAATAGTCTTTAATAAATCTACAGGAGAAACATAGGAAGAACACAGTCAAAAGAATCCACATAACATAGATGACACCAGACAAAGAAAACATGAAACAATGGGCTTAAATAACAAGGAGAACTAATAAGATAATTGACTGGTACAGTAAGATAACAGGTGAACGTTATGAGACACACTGGGAAACATGGGTCACAGAAAAAAAAAAAACAACAACAAAAAAAACAACAAAGAGACATAGAAACCCTGACAGTATGAGTATTTTTTCCAACTATATGCTCTTTTGATGATGTGAAAATGATGGTGGTGGAAATGACTTCCTTAGGCTAATTTCATAGTTATCATTTTCATTTTTAATGTATTTTTAATTGCATAGCTACTACAGACAGTCGTACTGATATAATTTGTACTTATAGCAACTATTTTCACACAATAAAAATTCAAATACTTTCACTTAGATTTAGATTTTATGTATATATATATATATATATATATATATATATATATATATATATATATATATATATATTCCCAGGACTCTTTATTAGGTAGACTACAGCTGTTCAACTGCACGTTAACTCAAATATCTAATCAGCCAATTGCATGGCAGCAACTCAATGGGCAAGACGATCTGCTGAAGTTCAAACTGAGCATCAGAATGAGGAAGAAAGGTGATTTAAATGACTTTGAATGTGGCGTGGTTGGTTTGAGTATTTCAGAAACTGCTGATCTACTCGGATTTTCAGTAAACGACCATCTTTAGGGTTCACAGAGAATGGTCAGAAAAAGAGAAAATATCCCTTTATGTCTACAGTGTATTCATCTTCTGATGGCTACTTCTAGCAGGATTACGTACCATGTCACAAAACTCAAATCATCTCAAACTGGTTTCTTGAACATGTCAATGAGTTCACTATACTCAAATGGCCTCCACAGTCACCAGATCACAGTCCTATAGAGCACCTTTTGGATGTAGTGGAACTGGAGATCCACATCATGGATGTGCAACAAATCTATATGGACCAAAATCTCTGAGGAATGTTTCCAGCGCCTTGTTGAATCTATGCCATTAAGAATGAATTACTCATGCTGTGATTACAGAAGTCAACCCATCTCGTTACTGATTGAATCATCTTATTGATCATCATACATGTGACACTCTCTGGGTGGTATGGTTTTTAATGACGGGAATGGTTTTCTTTGAAGAAACATCTTAGAGAAGCTAATTACTGTACATGTGGCAGACAGCATGGATTGAATTGACTGACTGGCAGACTGAATTTACAATTTAGAATTGGCAGACTGTTTGAATTTAATCATTTTATTTTGGTGGGAAAGATAAACCAATTTTGCCATTTTTGTCAAAAAATGCAAACAACAATAATAATAATTAAAAATTAATTCATCAAAATTAGGTGAGTTTTTTATTTATTTATTTTTAACAAGCACAATTTTCTGCCAATGGTGTAAGAAAAATAATCTTAATTCAAACTGAAACATGGTTGACTCTCTTAACCTACTGGCAGATAATTTAGCTTGTTTTAAGCAAAAACTCACTTCATTTTGATTTATTTTTATTTTTTTCAGAAAACAAGACATAGGGCCCTATCTTGCACCCAGCGCAATTGACTTTGTACACTGACGCATGTATCATTCCTATTTTGCACCCGCGCAAAGCGCGCTTTTCCCTCCACAGAAGCACGTCGCTAAACTAGGGAATGAACTTGCGCTCCCTGGGCGGTTCAGCGCAAAAAAGGAGGCGTGTTCCGGCGCAAACGTTCCTTCATGCTATTTTGCAGGTTTAGAAAACAATTGCGCCACTAACCAGGAAAAAAAGTTTAAAGTCAGTGGCGCGTTGCGCATGTTATTCATATACTATTTTAAGGGCGCATGCTTGGCCATAATCAATGTAGCGTGTGCACAACGCGCATACACTTTGATTCTCTCATCTTCACAGAAGCAGCAGTTTTCATTTTTGCAAATCATACATTATTATGATAGATAGATAGATAGATAGATAGATAGATAGATAGATAGATAGATAGATAGATAGATAGATAGATAGATAGATAGACAATTTATTATAAAAGCATACATCTAGCTTACACATTTACCCAAATTATCATACGCCTTTTTAACCGAAGTTAATTTGGGTGTGTTTCTCCATCCCCAACGTCCCTGACGAGAGCGTTGCTCTCTTTGGATGTGAACAGCTCCTGGCGCGCGTCTGGCAAATCCGCCGTTATAATAGGAATCCGCTTTAGAACAAAGCACGTCTGCTCTTAAAGGGAATGTGAGATGACGCTCTGATTGGTTTATTTCACGTTACGCCCAAACCACACCTATGAATAATGAAGCTACTTCAGACCAACCCATTTTAGATTTGCGCCTGGCGCAAGAGTCATTTATCCCGCTGGGAAAATAGCAACAGCGCCAAGACCCGCCCACAAAGTTACTTGCGCTTTGCGCTTTGACACTTGCGTTTCAGATCGTTAAAATAGGGCCCATAATATCTTATGTCATTTTACTTGTCTAGTAAATGCAACTTGATTAAGAATCTTTAGATACTTGAACCGGAAACAAGACAAACATACTAAGTAAGAAAAACATTATTATTTTTTTTTTTTTTTTTTTTTTTAGTGTGTAGCCTGTCTGAATAACTATGATTATGGATAATTCATCTGGAGTGTTTTGTTTGTGAATGTTGTACAGAAGGTAGTATGACATATTTTAGGTTCGTTTGTATGGAATTGATGGCTCTACAGGGAGGCAATACATCTATTTTAACAATGCAAATAATAAAAGGTCCAAGCAAGCCATAATACATGCAAAAGTCTAGATTATTAAAAGAAAATAGAAGATAATAACTGAACAGTATATGGCAGGTATACTCAAAGTACATCCCCCCACCACAATTTGGACATCTTTTGAGAATTTATTAGCAGTTTCTGGGTCAACAATACACATGAACACTCCCTTTATAATCAGCAAAGCTGGTTACATCCCAACAATTCATAATGTGAAGTGTCTAGTTTCCCCTTTGTATATTTTACAACTTAGTATTTTAAATTACATTTATGTGGCCGTGTAATCAGATGCATTTACAAACGGTTTCACAATTATTATTCCCCTTTTAATAATTGTAAAGTAAAGCATTAGGAAATGCAAATACTGTAATCAGCGATTTGTGCATAGTGACAGACTGCAAGAAAATAGCACACAAATGTCAAAAGCTTGATAGCAAAAGAGACAATTTAAAAAAAAAAAAAAAAAAAATGGAACGATTGCTAAAACACTCTATCCAGTTACTATGGAAGATTGCTCTTCTGGACGTTAAAAATGAATTATAGTGAATTTGTTGAGTATTTTCCATTTTTATAACAGAATAGAATTCTATGATAGATAGATAGATAGATGGATGGATAGATAGATAGATAGATAGATAGATGGATAGATAGATAGATAGATAGATAGATAGATAGATAGATAGATAGATAGATAGATAGATAGATAGATAGATAGACAGATAGATAGATATATAGATAAAGATACTTCTTTTACCAGGTCATTTTGTTCACTGGCCCCTGAACACCCTGCATTTTCTGAAAGTGACCTCTGAGCTGTGCAATTTGAGTATCTGTGGTATATGGTTTTACTGCCCCAGGGTTTCTATGAAGAATCTCTAGAAAAATAAAAGGACAGTGCAGTGCAGGAATGACATCCACGTCAACACACTGCAGCACATGGATGGTTGTCCAGCGGGACACATCCATCACAGCTAAGGTCAAAGTTCTGAACTTCTACCTTCTGAGTGGGATGGATGTCTCCACGGGGAGCCATTCACTACTGTCTGCTGATCGGTCCTTTTCACGTCTCCTATACATCAATCTGCCCTTGTGCTTACAGTAAGTCACAGCTCTTGCCAGAAAATAAGTGTGAAGATGAGCACTCAGCAAAAAACTTCCAATCAATTTAATTTGTTTTGAATTTGAAAGTACAAAAGTTTTTTATAATTTTAATTGAAACTGTTCTGGGTGTTAATGCATGCCAGGACGCAATGATTGGAAGGAAGACGAGGAGGGAATTGCAGTGATGACACACGTACAATAACTGGCTGGTTTTTGCTCATTATGTATCCCATAACTTTAATCCACAAGCCAAATTTACTTTAAATTACTTTTAAGTCTTTAAATGAGGACTGACCTCTTTTGAGTGGAGAAATCATCATCAACTCCAATGGGTCTGCAGTGTATTATGCATTATGAACAGCTCTGACTGATACAATATAAAAGTGTTGACTCACACCGCGTGGCGTCCCTGAAGGGAAACATTATTGCAATTCTAATGACCACTGAAATGTTTAGCAATGAAGCATGTCTGAGCTGCAAATTCATACAGCTTGATGAAAAATGGATGAGATTATATTTCTTGGAATGAATCTCGGCCTTGTCCTTAGTTAGCATTCAGTGGACACCGTGCCTAGCTGACCTACTCTGGCAGAACCATGTCCCTGAATGGAGCGGGTGCATCTGAAACTTCGGGGGCGAAAGACAAACCGCCTGGGAAGCTGGACCGCCGAACTCTAGTGGTCTTGGTTCAAGTGATTGTGTAATTGTATTCTCGCACACTGCAATATGGGAAGTGTCAGCTGTTCAGTTCAAGTCCGCAGGGATAAGAATCCACCAGATAACATACAATATCTAATAGTATCAAAACTTAGTGGACCAAAAGGACAAGGTTTAGCTGGTTAGCATTGGCCAGTTAGCAGCTACAACTACACACACTGTTCTAAAAAAGTTTTTTCTCAATTATAAATAATATATCAGGCAAGCTACTGCCATCGAGATGAATGGGAATGCTTAGGGATAGCTCTCTCTAGACCTCCATGTAAAGGACAGGAACCACAGCAGAGACAGTTTGAGAGATAAAGTCAGTGACAAGTAGAGTCTCACAGTAAATGATCCTCTCTGTTGGTTTTGTCTGAAAACTGCCATCAAACTGAATGAGTTTTGGCATTTATTGGAATGCAGCTCCATTTTACTTAAGCAACAAAAAACAGCAAAAGCTGTTGCCCTTTTTACACCTGGTATCAAGAAGCATTTTTGTCAGTCCGATCACAAGTGGACAACGTTAAATACAGGTGTAAACGGGTTATAAAACGCTTTGACCTTGTCCACCTTCGACCACTTCCAGAGGTAGTCGAAAACACATTCGACCGGATTGCTTTCGTAGTGTGAACGCTCGTGTGGTCGAATGCGTTCTAACAGCCACAAAAGAGCAGGTGCCTGCTCTCTGCCTACTGACTTAATGCATAAACATTTTAGGAAGCGCTCTAGCCAGGCGGGATTCAAAATTTGTCGGCTGAAGACCTAAGTTTGGTTTGAAGACGAAAAACGTACCAAGTGCAATGTTCTCTCATCATTCCTGATTTCTAACACGCACTCTCTGAGTTCGCCGTGGTCTTTCGGCTATCAGAGCAGAAACGAAAGCGTAGTTTTTTTTCATTCATGCCCTGATGCATTCTTATGGAATTTATGTGAGCTTATTTTGTCCATTAGATCGAAAGATCTGAAAAAGCCCATACATTTACCCACCCATACACTCTCGCCTCAAAGAAATCAGGACCGAAGTGGTTGAAAGTGGACAAAAGAGACGGATTACGCAATGTGAGACAGACGGAAGAGACAGAATGTCTACTTGAGATCGGATCGACCAAAATACCAGGTGTAAACAGGGTCTGTAAAATATTTCCCAGAATATTATTTTACCTTATACTGTGGGAAATATGGTAGGTCTTACAGACCTTGTTTAGACCTTATTAAACCTGGAGGTCAAATGCAAATTAAGTCTTCAACCCAGACAGACTTACTGTAGGTTAAATAAGTGGCTTAGTGATACACTATATGGACAATTCCAGTTCTAGTTTGGCTTTTCCAATCATATCTGTTAGGACAAAGAGTAAACTATTTCTATATGGACTTTGTGCACGGAGGAAATGTCATCATGGAACAGAAGAATGCCCCCTGTTGCCATAAAGTTGGCAACCCATAATTCTCCAGAATGTCACTGCTTGGTGTATCATACAGCTTCCAAAACCACCAAGGGAGGAGTCAATTATTTTAGTTAATATTCTAGGTAAAAAAATAATAATAAATATAGCTGCGAGCAGCGATTGCGGGCCCAAGCCGGTGGCACCGCCACCCTGGTGCCTTTAGTTACACTAAAGCCACCGGGTTGGCAGTGTCACCGGCTTGGGCCCTCCATCGCTGCTCACATCGCTGCTCACATATATATATGGACCAAGTTTTCAGACCGTGTCCAAGGGGGCGCTGTTGAGCCCCCCTGCCACGCCCGGGTACCAGCTTCAGCCCGGCTCAGATGACCGTGGGTTCTGACCTGTGTGAAAAGTTTCAAGAGTTTTTGAGCACGTTAAGGGCCCCAAAAGCCCCTGAAACCTTGAAAAACAAAGATTAAATGGAATAGACAAATCCCCCCCCCCCCCCACACACACACAGACACACAGAGAGAGAGAAAATTCTCCAGAAAATCCACATTCAAACCAAAATATCTGACTTCCTGTGGGTCTGAGGTAATGACTGTAAATTTGAAAGTTGTCCGGCTTGATGAGAACAATACACCTACCAAGTTTTGTGATTCTAGGAAAAACTAAGCCCCCATTTTTGACTAAAGGTGGCGCTACTGAGCCATTCCACCACGCCCGTTTCTGAAACTTTGCACAAGTCTACTGGATAATAAATGTGATGTGTCTGTTGAGTTTCATGCATTTTCAAGCATGTGAAGAGTCTCAAAAGCATCCGAAAAGAATATTAAAGTTTGATGCGTTGCCACGGCAACAGTATCTAAGATATCAATAATCCTTTCACAGGTCTACATCTGCCGTGTGTCTACATTATACACATAAAGTTTTAAGCAAATCGGGTAAAAATAAGAGAGTGATTTCAAAGCATTTTGAAAGTGACAAACTTCCTGCTGCCAGTTGGTGGCGCTATAACTTTGACTCATAATAGTCACATCCATGTGATCGGCCACTTACAATGAACACACTGCTAAAGTTTCATCAAGATCAGTTAATGTATGCAGAAGTTATAACACACTTCCTGTGTCCCATTATTCGCCATAAATTCGTTTCCTCGCCACGGCCAAACCGTTCGAGATATCAAAAATCCGTTCGCAAGAATTCATCCTCAATGTCTTGACTTCATTCACACCGAGTTTGGTGGCGATCGGATGAATTCCCTAGGAGGAGTATTTCACATTCCATTGTATGCGTTTTCCAAACAACGTATAATAACCGACTTCCTGTTGGGCTGGTGTAAAACTTAGAGCACGAAAGTTGTTCGGCCCGATGAGATCTATATGTGTACTGAGTTTCATATTATTACATGCAAGCGTGTTTGATATATGGACCAAGTTTTCGGACACCCTTCGAGGGGGCGCTGTCGAGCCCCCCTGCCACGATCGGGTACCAGCTTCAGTCCGGCCCTGATGGCCGCAGGTTCTGACGTGTGTGCAAAATTTCAAGAGTTTTTGAGCATGTTAAGGGCCCCAAAAGTGGCAGAAAGGTGAAAAAAAAAAAAAAATCCTTACGGAAACAATAGGGCCTTCGCCCTTTCAGGGCTTGGGCCCTAATAATTAAAAAAATGGGGAGAAAGATCAATATAGAGAGTTCCTCTGATTTCATATCAGTGTGCTACATCAATAAAATACTAGGAATTAGACATCTGCGTTCCAGTGGCATCCAATGTGACAGTATATGCTTAGTGTGCGTGAGAAGAGAATATAGTTGCGTTTGGACAAGCTGGAGATGCATTGTGCAAATTTTCTACATCACAATCTGCATGAAATTAGCATCTATCTTACTGTCATGCCAAGTCATTATGGTTTCTGCAGAGACGAATGTTTTCTACAAGTAATGCATATGAAACCGTGACTATGCAAAAAACAAACTGTGTAGCATTGTATCAGTGAATATATGAGAATATGAAAGCATGTTTATTATATTTTGAGCACTTTTATTTCTCATGGGTTGTTTTGTATTTTTATTTATTTACTTATTTTGTCACATGAAGGTCACATTAAAACTGGAATCTTTTTACCATAATTTCATTATCTTGCACATTTTCAAGTGCCATTTATGGATCGATTTTACCATTGTGCCAATCCTGAAATATTATGAAAATCCATCATTAATTTTTTTTTTATTATTCATTAAGTACATATACACTCACTGTCCACTTTAATAGGTACACCTTGCTAGGAACAGGTTGGACCCCCTTTTGCATTCAGAACTGCCTTAAACCTGTTAGATCAGAGCAGTCTCAGATGCATCATGGAAGATTTTATGTACTAAAGTTTCATGCATGTCTTTAATGTTTATTTACATTTTATACTGCAGAAGAGGGAAATGGCAAATATGCTGTTAACTTAAGTTTAGATATTACAGTATTTTCGGTTTCAATTACAGTTTTTTACTAATAAGGGCAAAAAGTAAAATAAAACAATAATAATAATAAAAAAAGTATATTTAAATGAAAATATGACTCTGTCACCAGGTATTCAGACAATCTTTAATGAACAATTTGGAGGTTGATAGTCTTTGTATCACATTAAAACAGCATACTGATACATTATGATAAACCTCAGTAAGAAACCAAACATTTTTGTAACATCTACGCTCTTCATGCAGAGATCTGTTTCTGGTGTATCCAAAAAGTCAATGTTTATGATTATATTCTTTATTCATATTATTTCTATCCATATTATTCATTTATGATGTATTACTTATCAATTTTATCTTTAAATTATTATTATTATTATTTTTTACTAACCTTTGTTTAACCAGATAAGTCACTTAAGAACAAGTTCTTATTTTCAACAACAGCCTGGCAGGAGAGTTTAAATCTCCTGAAAGTCGTACAAACATACATTACCATACACACACATATACATTCATTTAAAACATTTACAGGCTGTAATAAAAACATTGTTTTTAAAAAAAAAATAGAGATTGAAATATATGTCTCTAATTTGAATTACTGTTGTAGCACATTCCAATCATTTGGAGCAGCAAAACCAAAAGCGGAACGACAGTTTTCTGCCTAGGGATAATTAAAAGAATATGATTAGATGATCTGGTTGAATACGTACTAATATGAGGGTGCAGCAACTCTCATGGATATTTGGGTAACAAACCTAATAGGACTTTATAAATAAAAAATATACCAGTGTATTTCCCGTCTAATATGTAATGACGTCCAATTTAAAAGGGAATACAGTTCAAAGTAATGTATTAGTAATGCATAATGCAATACTTATTAGTAATAAGGTGCATTAGTAATCAGTCTAAAAGCTGCATGATATAAAAAATCTAATCGTTCTAGAACACCTTTACGTGCATTCCTATACACATCACCTTAGTCAAACAACGGTACATGTATCCATGTATTCATACCTCATAAGTGAACCTTCATCATATAAAGTATTTAAGTATTCTATTATTATGTTCTAGTATTATGTTTATCTTTTACTCTATTCCATTTTATTCAATATAGTGTTATTCAAGAATTAGCTTGTTGTATTTACATGTTCCTATATGTTAAGAGATATTTTGGTACTCGTGTTTTGTCAGATATTGGACACTTTCCAACTACTGCCTGAGCGATAATGTTTTTCAGAATTAGTAATTTACGGTACTAGGTGTGCTTGATGTACTAGGTCTCTTTTCCGTAAGATATGGTATTTGAAAAGTGCTAGCTTTGCTGTCTTTGTTCTAAACCACACTTCGTATATCTATGTTCATTTATATTTGCAACAGTCACGACGAACCGCCACGACGACCTGCAGTCAATATCGCACTGTGACACAATGGATCATTCGTTTGACCTTTTCTTATCAGACCAAAACACACTGTATATGTTCGTTGCTCTTGTTTCTCTACTCTGCTCTTCTAGCTCACTGCTACAAGGGCCCTTCTTTTGTGTTCTCTTCTGGCAAAGATGATTATACTCAGAATATCAGATTATAGAATTTAGATTCTTAATTGTTAGACTTAAGTTTTCTTTCTTTTTACTTCAACATTGTACTCAATTATTAACAGTTGATTATCATCATTTAAAATTGTTCTTCATTGATTATTTCATTTATTTAACAAAATAAAATAATATTTCATCCAACTTCTTCATCTGCCTGTATCTCACTGCATCCTTCCTGTCCTCATCCTTTCCTTCCTGTTTGCTGGCTTGTTGCTGAGTATTGATTTTTTTTTTTTTTTTTCTGTGATTACTCCCATTGGCTCCGCTCCAAGTTTTCAGAGGTGTGTTATCTAAGGCATTCGTAAGACCGACTCTCATCGTCTTGTTTTTACACCTTTGATTTTGCAGTGAAACCTGGTGCCATACATTTAAAGAATGCTTCACCCAAAATTACAAATCTGACATTTACTCACCCTCACAATCAATCAATCAAATACTTTTTTTTTTTTTTTTTTTTTTTGAGTGGATCAATGTTTATGTTGACCAATGAAGGTCAACATAAAAAATGAATTTAGTACATCAAGTTAAACTAAATGAAAATTAGAATTGTTGCATTGGCAACTAGCTAAAATAAAATAATGTTAAAGTTTATATATATATATATATATATATATATATATATATATATATATATATACAGTATTTTTTTTATATTTTATTTGCATTTCAAATACTGAAAATTTTTTTTTACATTTTTTTTTTTATGTTTGTAGTTTCAGTTAACTATTATAACCCTGGTATGGATTATGGACACCACTTATTGTTATATGGAAAAGAGCTGCCAGAACATACTGACAATCTCTTTTTTTGTGCATATTTAGTTGAGTAAATGATGACAAAATTAAAATTTTTGGGTGAACTATCCCTTTAACAGTGCCATATTTGTTTACTAACTTCAAGCTATACTACACAAATCTGGATAGATTTGAGAATGGAGTTTTTGGAGATTTGAGAACGCTCTTCATCCATACTAGTGTTTTCAAGCATTTTCCAAAAGTTTCCAGCCCACGCTGAAACATTGGAAGATGCTTAAATCATCTTACTGCACATGCATAAAACATAATAAAAGCTCACTGAGATGATGACAGACCAGACATAATAAAGTTCTCACTCTGTTCTTCTGGCAAGATCACTTTATTAGCAAAATCTCCCACCTGGTGCGTTCAGGTCGCACTGAATAGGCACTCATTATATTGTCTGAAACGCAATTGGCCTCATGATATGCCACAAGACATCAATTGCGAGTACATTTTCTATCATTTTTGCAGGAATATAATTTAAAGACTGTACAAAATAACATATCTTTAGCAGTCTGAGACAGTGAATGGCACATATCAATATATAATGCTTACTGTTCTGAAATAAGACATCCGTTATGATGTATGCGGTCGACAAATGTGACCTCCAGGGGACGCAGCCTTCGAAATGAGACAATCGCATTGATCTGTACAATATGTGTCACATGACGAAACATGCATCGTTATTTTCAACTACCTCTGTTAACACAGTCCACATTACGAAGCCGTTTTATCCACTTGTCTTCAAAAAGCTTAGTTTTTCACAGGACAAAAACGCCATCTCAGTGTGGACCCATGGTCAAAACATAAAGAAAAAGATGCGTTTTCAAATGCATACGGATTAGCGTAGACTTGGCCTCAGAGACTATGTAAACTCCATGCTGTGGTTCTCACCTCAGCTGAAGCTGAGATAAATGTAGGTCACGTCTTAGGCTAAAAAAGAAAGAAAATAAAAGCTTATTGGTCTAGGGTGCTACTTAGAACCCAATTTGTCCCAAGTTCATCAATGATAACTATGCTTCTGCCTGAGTCATGCTCTTCCTTTGCTCAGTATAAAAGGGCCACACAGCCATGAATCTTTAATGGGAACACAAGATAGTCTGTCTTTCCTTTGAAACCCTGCTCGCCATCATAGGCCTAGTTGCTAAGAGAGCCCAGCTTGCCTCGGTTTAATGTGTCAGCACTTCTGATGTTAGGTAACGCCACACAAATGCTATCAATCTCTAATTCATGAGCGGCAGGCCAGAGACAGGACTTGGAGACACAAGCACAGATGCAAACGGTCGTCGTCACAACACAGCAAACCAATCCCAGGAACTTTTACTGTAGACTTGACCTTCATTTGCTCTTCAGACTATTAACCTTTGCGTAATAGGACAGTTAATTTCCTACTTGTCCTCTTTTGTGAATGAAGCGTGGTTTAGCGCCCCTGAAGAAAACCCATTTTGTTCATAATCACTGATCTGTGTTGCAGAATTCATGGTGTCGATTTTGTATGATTTATAGTCTACTGTCTTCTTCTCATAACTTGCCATTAATTTTTGGATAAGGGTACGTAAGGAGGAGAGACCGGTGGAGAAAAGCCAGCGGGTTGAGACCGGATTCCTCCCGCTAGCAACAGCGAGCAACAGCAGTCGTAGATCTGGTCTTGCCTACCGTGAAGGAGCATGTTAATCAAATCAGTCACTCAAGGACTGCAGCGTAGCACTGTCTCATTGCTTGCCACTGTAAATCAAGAGAGCGGGATAGTCAGTTTCTGCACTGCTGGGGCGAAATAAAGCACGCAGGAGAAAAATGCAGTTGAAGCTTAAAGTAGAATTAGTTGGATGGTACAAGGTTAGAAGTTAGAAATTGAGGATTTAAATGGTACTTTGATGATTAGAAGTTGTGGATTTAGGAGATACCTTGTTAAACATCTTGTTGCTTTTCCTGTTAAAAAGCAGTCCGTTCTTTCTTTTTTTTTCTTTTTTTTTCCGTTTCTTTTGACTGCAAAATTCAAAAGTGGACTGTACTAAATTTGAAGGTTTCCATTGTCTCTCTTGTAACTTCAAGATGTGACATGTCTGAAGAACATTTGCTAATGGCAAGGCAATGGCTTTGAAAAATGCAATCGCTATACTGTCAGGAACAATTATATGTATGTCAATCATCTCTTTGTTGTTCTTAATACACGTAGCACTGATGTAGAAATTGCATCGGACTCAAACTGTTTGCAGCCCATTTTGCTGTCAAGCTGTACAGCGATTTGGACAAATGGGACATGTTTAGGATCATCATCCTTGTTGGTCATGGAACAAAATGACGTTAACCATTTGGGGGTTGGAGTGTGAAGAACAACTAGACTAGGTAACTAGAGAGAGTGTCAGCTCCATTTTGGATCCAGCTTCTTATGAAGACTTCAGATGCCCCAACACCTGTGAAGAGCTCAATGTTTCTGCCATAAATTAATACATTGTTTAAATTAATATATTATTAGCCAACTGTGTGATTTGTATATGCACATTTCTGAAATACATAACTTGGACACAGTCACCTCTGATAACAGATCACTCTAATGTAGTTGTAATGTAGACACATGCATTTTCTGTAAAGCTGCTTTGGAACTAAATGCTTTGTGAAAAGCGATTCAAAAATCATTCTTATCAAAACGCCTCGGTTACGACTGTAACCTCGGTTCCCTGAAGAGGGAACGAGCGTTGCGTCGAGTTTGACGCTATGGGAACGCTTTGCGTGATGACGTCTTGAAGCACATGTAAAATCAGTCCAATGGTGTGGCGGAACGTCAGAGGCGGGTGACGTCACGTACCAGGAAGCTATAAAAGCCGGCCCGAAACAGAAAACGAAAGCTTCGTAAAGTCTGAAGTCGTGTTGACAGGCATGAAGGAGATATGGCAAGGTGACGCAACGCTCGTTCCCTCTTCAGGGAACCGAGGTTACAGTCGTAACCGAGGCGTTCCCTTTCAAGGGAACTCGCGTTGCGTCGAGTTTGACGCTATGGGAACGTCTATACCAACGCCTCCATAGCTACAAATGTCTGTCCTGTGTGAAATCTGGTGAGCAGCACTAGGAAGACAAAACATGAGACCCTGGAGCAGAGTCTAGATCCAGAGAGTAGAACCTGACGAAAGTGTGCGGTGAGGACCAGCCTGCCGCATCACAAACGTCCTGTAACGAAACTCCTGATATAAGGGCCTTAGAGGCCGCCATACTCCTCGTAGAGTGCGACCGGACAGCCAAAGGAGAAGGCTGTCCAGCCGCCTCAAAAGCAAGTGAGATAGTCTCAACCACCCACTGCTCATCCTTTGCTTAGACACTGGACCTCCCTTGTTAGGGGAGCAAATGTCACTTTTACGCCACAGGGCAGCTCTGTGGACATACGCGTCTAACGCCCGAACAGGGCAAAGCAAATTATTAGCCTCCTGGTCCGATTTCGAAAGGGAGGAGGACCTCCAAGTGCCACGAGGGAAACGAGATACCAAAGGGGTCTTTCCCCACAGACATTCCACCCAAAGGACTGTGGTAAGCACCTACGGCCGCCACATAAACCTTTAAAGTGGACGGGGTCAGACCTGCAGTGAACCGGTCCTGCAGGAACTCCAGAACTGTACCAATTGGGCAGTTGACTGGATCCAACCGACGGTCACTACACAAAGAGGTGAATACTCTCCAGTTCAGGGCATAAAGTTTCCTCGTGGAGGGAGCTCTGGACTGTAGAATGGTCTCAACAACCTCAGTTGAGAGACCTGACTCTATGAGCTGGGCCCCCTCAGAGGCCAAGCCCACAGGTTCCACAGTTCTGGGCGGGGGTGAAATATCGAGCCCTCCGCCTGGGACAGAAGGTCCCTCCTGACGGGTAGCTCCAGAGGAGGCCCGTCGAGGAGCGACACAAGATCGGGAAACCATACTCTGCCCGGCCAGCGCGGGGCTATAAGAAGCAGGCAAACCCGGTCCCTGCGAACTCTCTCCAGAACTCCCGGGAGCAGAGCAACTGGGGGAAAAGCGTACAGACGTAGCCTCGGCCACGTCTGCACCATAGCATCCAGTCCAAAGGAGCTGGATGCGTGAGGGAGAACCAAAGTGGACAGTGAGACGTCTCTCGAGACGCAAACAGACCCACTTATAATTTCCATATCAGCTCCACCACCTCGGGGGTGGAGCCACCATTCCCCGGGCCTCGGCCCCTGTCTCGACAGAGTGTCTGCTCCTATATTCTGGACCCCGGGGATGTAGGCTGCCTTGAGTGACAGCAACTTCCCCTGGGACCACAAGAGGATATGGCGTGTCAGCGCAAACCCCCTTGATATAGGCGACTACCGACGTGTTGTCCGTATGTACTACACATGGTGTCCCCTGAGACCTGTGATAAAGCTCCTCAGAGCCCGGAAGACAGCTAACATCTCTAGGCTATAGAATGCCAGGAACGATGATGGTCTTCCCACAGACCTTGAGATGAGCGACCCTCAGGATCGCTCCCCAACCCGTGAGGGAAGCATCCGTCGTTAGCAGTTTGCGACGACAAGGAGCTCCCAGCACTGGGCCCTGGGACAGGAACCAAGGTTTCTTCCACATAACCAAGGCACGTAGGCATCACCGCGTGACCTTGATTGTGCGAAATGGGTTGCCCCTCGGGGAAAAACCCTCTGGTCCTGAGCCACCACTGCAGGGGCCTCATGTGCAGCAGTCCAAAAGGTATCCCGTTGGAAGCTGCTGCCATGAGACCCAACAGTCTCTGGAACTGTTTGACAGTGAGTAGCTGGCCTAGCTTTACACTTCTCACAGCTGCCAGGATCGAAGCGTGGCGATGACAGGCGCGCCTGCATCGACACTGAATCCCAAACCACGCCTAAAAAAGTAGTCCTCTAAAATAGAGAAGCACACTTTTCTTGGCGTTCAGCCGTAACCCCAACTCTTTCATATGGGCGAGAACAACATCTCGATGTTGAACCGCCATCTAATGCGACTGAGCTAAAATCAACCAATCGTCGATGTAGTTCGTGATGCGAATACCCCGGAGGCGCAGAGGCGCCAGAGCTGCATCCACGCATTTGGTGAAAGTGCGGGGTGATAAAGCCAGGCCGAATGGAAGAACTCGATATTGGTATGCTTTGCCCCCGAAAGCAAACCTCAGGAACTTCCAATGACACGGACGGATGGAAATATGCGTCCTTGAGGTCTATCGTGACAAACCAGTCCTCGGACTAATCTGTGGCACGATTGTCTCAATGTTAACATTTTGAACTTGAGCTGCATGACAACTCGAAGACCTAAAATGGGACGCAATCCCCCGTCCTACTTTGGAACTATGAAGTACCGGCTGTAAAACCCGGTTTCCCTGTTGGAGGGAGGTACATATTCTATGGCCCCTTTCTCTAACAGAGTGTTTACTTCCTGTTCCATAACCAGAACCTGCTCGGGGCCCACCATTGTGGGCAGGACCCCCATAAACCGCGGTGGGCGTTACTAGAATTGTATCTAATACCCTTTTTCCACGGTCTGCAGGACCCAACGAGAAACATTTGACAGTAGCTTCCACGCTGTCAAAGATTCTACTAGAGGTACCAGTCTCTCGAGACTGGTTTCTGGATTTTGTTGCTGTTGAGTAGTCGGTTCGTCGCCCTGTAACGGCGCACCGGCAGGGAACGACCAAACAGACTGCTCTAGCACCCTCCTCAGAGGGGGCGGGCATCCCGAGGCCACTACGTTTCCGGGTGGACCTTGAGATATGTGCTCGCCGGAGACCGCTGCGCCCTGTAACACCGGAGGCGGCAGGGTTAGCAGAACGGTCCCCTGAGGGCACCGAAGAGAGACGGCACCGTATTTTTCTCCTGCTGTTGAGCAGTCGGTTCGTCGCCCTGTAACGGCGCACCGGCAGGGAACGACCAAACAGACTGCTCTAGCACCCTCCTCAGAGGGGGCGGGCATCCCGAGGCCACTACGTTTCCGGGTGGACCTTGAGATATGTGCTCGCCGGAGACCGCTGCGCCCTGTAACGCCGGAGGCGGCAGGGTTAGCAGAACGGTCCCCTGAGGGCACCGAAGAGAGACGGGCACCGTGAAAAGAGGTGTTAACCGCTCTGCTTCGGGGGGACTACCCTCAATTGTCCTGAGCCCTCAGACATCAGGACTTTTTCCCAGCAGCCTTCTTGGCGGTAATAACGGTCCGCAGATCCGTTTTACCCCTCGAAGACTGCTGGGTTTGAGAGCGCCCTCCGTGTCCCCGAGATTTTTGTGGGGGAGCACGGGAGGAAACGCTCTGTTTCTGAGTGGCGCGGTGCTCAGCGCTCTTTCTAGAGGAGTGAGGCTGCTCCCGCTCAGCAGCCTCATAGAAAGAACGGCGGGGGAGAAGTTTCTGGAGAGCAGCAGCTTGCTTAGCGGCTTCTTGTGATTTTGCTACCGCAACACTAACTGCATCACCAAACAGACCAACAGTGGAGACCGGAGCATCTAAGAGAACATGCTTTTCTTTATCCTTGATATCACTTAGATTGAGCCACAGATGCCTCTCAGTGGCCACCAGGGCTGCCATAGACCGCCCGATAGATTTAGCGGTCTCCTTGGTGGCCCTGAGAGACAAATCTGTGGCTCTGCGAAGTTCGGCCACAGTGTCAGGTCCAATTCCCCCGCCCTCCTCCAAATCCCCCAATAATTCAGCCTGATAGGCTTGTAAAATGGACATCGTATGCAGACACGCTGCAGCTTGACCAGCGGCTGCATACGATTTATGAACCAGGGAAGATGTTACTTTAACTGGCTTAGAGGGAAGTGTAGGAGCTTTCAGAGAAGATGCCGTTGCTGGAGAGAGATAGCCCGCAAGCGTCTCTTCCACCTTCGGCATCTCCCCATAACCATACTCTTTATATTTAGATATTGAGGAGTAGTGAGATGTTTGTGGTGTATAAACTCTGTGAGACACTGGTTTCGCCCACGATCTCGACACCTCGGTGTGGAGATCGGGGAAAAACGGCAGGCTCCTGCGCTGGGGCTGCGCACGAGATGGCAGGAAGCGTTCGTCGAGCTTACTTTTCGAACGAACGTCCTGCCTATCTTCTGGCCACTCAATAGACAGTCTGTCAACAGCTCTAGTAATGACATCGAGCAGTTCCTCAAACGCATGAGACTGAGGTGGCGAATCCTCAGACTCAGCTTCAATACTCACAACATCCAACTCCTCAGAGCTGGATAGTTGCAGTACTGGTGCCTCTATCGGGGGGGAAGAAACCGCCGCGCGTGCTTCCACACCCTGATGAGAGGCACTGGATCTGTCAGTAAGAGGCTGAGATAAGGCAGAGCCCGTCTCAACATCCACTGACAGATCCATTTGCGAACCCCAGGTCTGAGATCGCCGCCGAGCCTCAGCCGCGGCGGGACCCGAGCCCTGGGGAACGTGGTCGGGATTGAACCGAGCCAAGCGGGATCGGAGCGTCCGCAATGGAAGCGCACAGCAATGCACACAGTCACCACCCTCGAGTGCTGACTGGGCATGCTCCTCTCCCAAACAAACAACACAAAGAGTGTGTGTGTCACCTCCCGTTAAATAACGCGGGCAGGGATGGACACACACTCTAAACTGCTGCTCGCTCGCCATACTGAATATATATATATATGATATAGACAGACAACACCAAATATACAGACAGATTTCACACAGAGCGCAACTGAAGACTCAGAAAGCTTTCGTTTTCTGTTTCGGGCCGGCTTTTATAGCTTCCTGGTACGTGACGTCACCCGCCTCTGACGTTCCGCCACACCATTGGACTGATTTTACATGTGCTTCAAGACGTCATCACGCAAAGCGTTCCCATAGCGTCAAACTCGACGCAACGCGAGTTCCCTTGAAAGGGAACTCTATTTTCATACATTTTCATCGGTTTTTAGACTTCAAGTTAAGGGTTACGGTTAGATGGAGGCATGTACTGTGTGATTAAGGGCTTTATTAGCATGAAAATATTGGTGTTCTAGGAAAACTTGAAGATATTGATCTGGGTACAATTTGCCCTAATTGGCCAACTCATGGTCCAGGTCATTTGTGACAATAGTCTTGCCAATTAGGCCATGTTCCTGGATCAACATTTTTGTTGGTATTGAATCAAATGTGCTTACCACCAACTGGGTTTTAAGTTTGTGATTAGTTTTGTGTAAGGTAAAGGGCTAGGATTTAGGCTAGACTAACATTCATTTAATTTCCCTCTGATTTTAGCAACCCAGGCTCACTGGAAATGTGCCTGTAGCATCATTTCTAGAAAAGGGAAATGTTTTGTGAAATTTCTGGTTATGTTTGTGACATTTTCAAAGTAAAATGTCCAGGGAGTGGCACTACAAGCATGTTCAGTATTTTCAAAACATATTATTAACTTGACGGATCTGGTAATATTTTATTAATTTGGTTGGTGTACACATTGCAGTAGTTTGGAAATTAAATGTCGGTTAAGTGCTAAAAGATTAATGCTCTATTGAATTTGAAAATAATAATTCACTGCCCCTTTAATCATAATTTGTGTGAAAATGAATAAAAGTTGTTGGTGTTTTACTGCCACTAGTGTTTATTTCAGCTAGAAACTGCAGTGAATTATATGTATTGGTATGTTTTTGAAAAAAAAAAAAAAAAAAGGGAAAGTTTGTAGTCCACTTACTATATTTTTTTCTGAAAAAAAAAAAATCATGATCACCTTGAGGTCTATTAGAAAATAAGTGTACTCAAATGAACACCACTTGCACTGCTTGTCTTCTAATATTCTCCATGTATATATGTCTCTACTCTTTGGTTATTTTCTCTGTCTTATCTCATGAGCATTGGATGAAAATTTGATTTTGTGCTTCTTTCTCTTTTTTTCTTCTGTCTTTCCCCACCTTTCTGTCACTCCATCCTTCTCCTGCTCTCTGCCGATGACACTATCTGTAACTCCAGACTGGCAGTATGAGGGTAAGACAATGTACCTTATCTTTCTGTTACTCTTTTGTTCTCTCATCGGGCATGAGAGCACACCTCTATTAACCCTTCGCAACCCCAGTGGTAACAGCTCTCTCTATACACATAAAGAAATCATTTTGTAAATCTATCTTTGACTTGTGGTCCCGCAGTCGCAGTGGTGGATAGGTTACAGTACTCATAGATCTTTTTTTTATGTGTGGGTTGTGTGACTTAATGTGAGCTGAAATTGAAATGTCTTGTTTAGTATGAGTTACATCGAGGTCTAGACTGGATGAAATTCTGATGTCTCTTTTTTCCATTCCTTATTTCCATTTACTCTGTGTCCTTGCTTTTCAGAGTGCAAGCTCTCCAGAACAGGCCCACCTGCCACCATTGTAGCCATAGATGAGGAGAGCCCTAATGGTAAGTCTGTATTGTTGGTTTCTTTTTTTAGCAGCATTTCATGAAACTAAAATGAAGGTCAGTGAGTTTGAAGGTGTGTGGTCAGAATTCTTAACAGCACTTCAATTTAGGCATGAAATTCAAGTCTGCCAATTTTTGGTTTGGCTCAGATTATCTGTGATGGACAATTCACTAAAAATGAACTGTGCCCACTCAATGCGGCATGTTGTTGTTTTGTTGCTGATTCACCAAAGGAATTATGCCAATATGGTAATAACATAAACATGTTCATAAAAACGGGCTGAATGCAATTTGAACGGTGCAATTCCCGATCGTGCAGGTCTGTTCTGAATGCTGGGTTGTGGAGGATTCTGGTTCGCAAGCTCTTTATTCGATTTGAATTTGATTTAGTTTGGTTAAATTTAGGAATGCACCAATCATGATTTTTCATGGCCGATTTTGATTTTTTACAAGAAAATGGGCCGATTCCGATACCAATTGCTGATTGTTTTTTTTCTAATGTAATGTTGTATGTCTTGTTTTTAAGCTAATTTATTGGTCTATTTGCACTATTACAGACCAAAGAGTCATTTGGTTGTGAATACACTGACCATGCAAGGACAACTCTAAACAAAGACCTGTTTTCTTGCCATTATTTTGTGGTAATGATATTTTACATATAAGAGAGGTGTGCTTGTGCAGAAAAAAAAATGACAAATGACTTAATTTAATACTCATGATACAGTGCAAAGAGTTCCTGGTTAAACTGTATTGTGGGGGGGTAGTTAATAAGAGGCAGATTGAAATACAGTGTACAAAAGTGGCGCAACTCTCCTGTGCGGTTTTCCTTCTATATGACAGTGACTAATTGACAGTGATTAATGTGAACAGATTTGCTCCGATCCACAGGAGAACATTTTTGGACAAAATGATGTGTATGTTTCACTGATGAAAGCAATTTTTGTTCTTCACACTTATCTTAGACCTCCCATGGTGCACCTCACCAGGGTGCAGATGCACAGATGGTGTACAGTACGTTGCTTCTTTGATGGGCCTTTTCAAGTACTGTCTTTTCATCCTCTCTTCATCTGCTCTCTGTTCTGTGTGCTCAAATAGGTGCAATAGAAAATTGACAGCTTACAGGTGTGATAAAGGGTCAACACTTTTGCTGACCTCCTACTCAGCTAACAGGGAACGTTCTCTCTCAAAGTTATGAGCAAACATTCTTTCAGTGATGGTATTAGAAAGTTCGGTCAGAGCTATCTAGTCTTTAAAGGGGACCTATTACGCAGAATTCACTTTTACATGGTATCTGAACATAAATGTGTCGGCAGTGTGTGTACATAACCACCATAAAATGGTAGAAATCCACTCACTCCTCTTTTTTTAATCCCCATAAATCATAAGCAGAGTCTCAGAACAAGCCTTTGTGTGCAGTGTGACATCACATATGCTTAGGCCCCGCCCACTACAATAACTAAAGTTATTCAATCAAGAGCAGTGAGTGATTTTCTGTTTTTCTTTTGTTGTTTGATTCATATTAAAAGCATATATAGCAGTAGGTACTGTATATTATGCTGCTTTCACTTTAATACACAGATCTAATATACACATGTGATTTCTTTACTTGCTGTTTATGCTCACAGACATAACCGACTGTGTTTATGTGAACTTTGTGTTTTTATTACATAAACTTGTGTGTATTTGACCGTTTAAGCGCAATAATACGTGAAAGAGAGCTTAGTTTAATACTCAAGGGACACTCTATCTGACATCCAGCTTTCTGTGCGCGTGCTTCGGATGAGTGCGCTCAGAAAACCATATATCTGAAGTTTAGACTGATATGGCCTTAAAACGCATGCATATAAAAAAAACTTTCATGATCATGAAGAACTGCAATGTCATGTGAGCGCGACCGCGATAGAGATGATAATCAAAACCAAACAGATGTTTTGGCTGAGTATCTGAGGCAAGAGCTGTTAAGGCTCCGTCCTCTTCTGGAAAGCGGGGTTTGAGAGCAGCAGCTCATTTGCATTTAAAGATACAATGCATGAAACCAGCATGTTTTTCCTTCTACTCAAAAATAAGCTTTTACAACATGGTATAACAATGATCTGTGGGGTATTTTGAGTTGAAACTTCACAGACCCATTCTGGGGACACCTGAGACTTGTATTAAATCTTGTAAAAAGAACCATAATAGGTCCTCTTAAATTATGTTCTCAAAATGTTAGCAGAAAAAAAAATTTATACATCGTTCACAGAACATTTTTTTATGAAAAATGTAAGTCGGATGTTCATCTGTGGGGGGTTTTCTTAAATGCTAATACTTAGAACATTCAAAGAACTTTCAAAAGTAACATTCCTATAATGTTTGCAAAATAATAAAGTGGAATGTTACCTTAACATTTACATTACCCCCTTTTTTAAAAAAAATGCTTTAAAATGGAGATGGGGGTATGTGGCGAGGCCGGTGCGTGCGATTCCCTCGCTCCGTTCCAACGGAGTCTGGGTTTTCCAATGTTTGGAGATCATCTCAGCAAACAATTGTATTTTAGTATTAGTGAATCTCTTCTCTCTGTTTGTCTATAATATCATATCATGGCAGAAATAGATGAAATATTTGAGCTTTTGTTCAGAAGTTGGAGAAGTGTTTACTTGGTCAAATTAAGGAAAATCGCTTCTCTTAGGCTTATTTCAGAGCTTCTATAAGTTGGCAGGATTTGTGGTAATCTCTCCTTTTGCAATTTACCTTGAAATTTCTCTCCTACAGCTGTGAATCTCTTCGCAATTATTAGAGTAAAGAATAATCATATTCATCCAAGAGTATTATCCTCCTTAATATATGCAATGCCACGCTGCCTTTACCTCAAATTACAGATAATATGCTGTTTTCCTCCATTTTCTCTCATTTCATCCTCCCGTCTCTGAGATCCACTCATTATCTTTAAAACCCCTTGAAAGCTACACCACATAAAGGATCATCATTTGACTAAAAATGTGTCAACTTTGGAAAGCTCAAACTGTAATCAAAGTTGTCACAGGGAAATAGTGATAAATGTTTTAGATATAAAATCTTCTCCCTCTCTCTCTCTTTCCTTCTCTGTCTGTTGTTTAATGCACTTAGTTACACTTTACACAATTCATGTTTATAATCACAATATAATTACTTGGGTAAGTACTGAGTACAAATATTAAACATCATCTACTTAGAATGGGCAAGATGGCCAAGTTTTTGTCCAACAACTGACTAAATGATTGCTGAGGACTAGTTTCAGAGTTTTCAAACTGATGGCTGTAATGGTGGTGCATTAAAGGGAAATAATTAAGAGAAGCAACTTAAGCATGCGTTTTATTTCTTCCTTTCGAAGGGCTACATTTTCTAATTTTGTACTATTTTTTAATTGCTGGTCAATGTAAACGCAATCATGCCATTTTGTCACATCTCACTGTTTTTTCTTTTTCTCATGCCATGAGTTAAAATGAGTAAAGTTTTAAACATGCGCTTTGTGAATATCCTGCATTCCTTTCCATTCTGTTGTGCTTTATCTAAAACACAAAACGTTGGGGTTCTGGTGCACCCTAATTATGCGGGGTCTAAATATATGTATGAATTATTAATTCATAGATTTCACGTATTGACAGTCATGATGGTCTGGGGCCCTTTCTATGACTTCTCATTGCATTTATTTATTTATTGCATGTTGGTTGCATCACAGGGAAACTTTTCTTTGTGAGAATAATCAAAGGTTGTTATCAGAATTGTATGATGATTTCTCAGTTGCATAACCATGATCTGTTTAAAGTATGCACTCAAAAACAAATCTTATCAAACAAGAGGTGTATTCAAGTCTTTGTATGTATGAATTGTTTTTAAATATCTTTAAATAAATTAATCCTGAAAGTTGTTTAAGTATTTATATGTATTACAACTGAGCATGACTCATTCCAACCTGTGAGATGTCAAACCTTCTATACCCCTATAGAATATATAATTTCTGAGGTTGTTGCTATGTTCGTACTTATCTATTAATTAAATGTATATGACTTGTGTATGAAACTACTCACACGCTATACTCAAAATCTGGAATGTTCCTGCAACTGCTGGGAAATTCATCTAAATGAAATAAACGATTTTTCCAATGGCAGGAAACAAATAAAACTGTTACCTCAAGGACGATTTCACTTAACACTTGTCAATTTCTTCAAATGGCTGGAATTATGATTCTAAATAGCCTTCCACTGAAAAAAGGAACAATTTTCATCAAGAACCTCTCACCATTATTTAGTCCTGTAAGGCATTGGAGGACCATTACACATTGATCATTATTACATTAGCACCTCATTATTGTTCTTGTGCTCCTTTTGTTTACAGTGAATGTGAGGTATTGGGGGTGAGGGCCCTGGTGTTGATCGAGTGTACGTTGGAGGTTACTGCATTGGTTGCTGGATAGATTAATTGTCAGAACTCGATGAAGTTGGTGGCTCAACGGATGACCAAGAAAACCTGGTTTAGCATCCCCTTGAGTGTCCCCAATATAGGTGAGAAGACAAAGGTGGGATGCTTGGATCAGTGGGTAATTATTGCTACGTTTGAGTGACAGTTAGGCGGTTGGATGGAAAGACTATTGATCTAGGCAATATAAGTCTGGAAAAAGTGTGGGATTTTGGTGTCAAGGTAGAGTTGGATTTGTTGGAGGCTTTTGAGGACTCTTAAGGGGATGTTTACACCTGGCCACTTCATGCGTTTTCTCAGATCGGATAGCTATCTGATTTATCAAAACGATTCCATTTACACCTGGTCACATAAATGTGTTTTTGCGAAACGGATTTAAATCCGATCTTCAATTCCCGCGCTATATGCAGATTTAATGGAGTGCACGTCACAATGTTACGTTACAAGCAACAGATATGAGCTGCATTTTATTGATCATCAGCTAAAATTTCAAAATCAAAGACCACAATAAGAGAGAGCGGCAACAGCCCTGGTAAGATCATTTCGTTTCTTTACTTTTAATGATGATGATTGTGTGTTAAGCGTCTGCGACTTACTTTCACTTTGATTTGCGATAGTTTGCACGTTGGCTTAATGAATAGATGCTCAGCTTCTCATCTGTGGTGATGCGTGCTCCAGTAGCGTCGTCATATCTGGCTATAACATTACATATAGCCTATAACACGCTCTCACACATTTATTTTTTAGCATTTTTGGGAGGAGTACAATTTACATATGTGGTTTCAACAACCAGATGCATTTACACTTGTCCAATTTCGTCTGGAATGCGACCCAGACCTCCTCCTGAAGTGGTTTGAGCGATCGGATTCAAATCCGTCTCGAATGCGTTTCATAGGGCATTTACACCTGGTCTTTTAGCTATCCGATCTGAGAAAACGCATGAAGTGGCCAGGTGTAAACAGCCCCTAAGAATAAACTGACCTGTTGTCTGACTGCAAGGATGAGGGGTGGAAGGACATGGAAGGACATCAACTCATCATCATCATCTTGTTGTGATAGTCGGTGTTACCGGTGTTACACAGTGTTCAGCCACACACCAATTCCATCACCTGTCCACCGCGGCACCTCCCCACACTGTCGTTTAGATTTTTTATAGTAATAAAAATTATTTAGTTAAGTTAATAGAAGTTAATAGTTAGTTAAGAACAGACACTACAATTAAAAACTGTTCTAACTCAGGTAACCATTGCGTGAACATATTAAATATTGCGATGTACATAACTCCAGAATGTTTTAGCCTACCATAGTTGACAGTTTGTTATTAAATAAATCAATCAAATCAAGGCATCGGTTTATCCATCATATCTTATCAATTCTCCACTAAATTCGTATGTCTGAGGGGTGTTGGAGCGGCAAAATCGCACTTAAAGGGATAGTTCAGGATTTTAGACATGAATCTCTATAGCTTCCCCATAAGCAGTGTGGTGCATTGACCATGACTTACCCCCGACAGCGTCCTGTGAGCCGAGCTCCGGTCCAGTTTTGGTCAAGATGAAATTAGTCCGGCAAGTTTGCTGGGGTCACGGCAATAAAGCTTTTTTCTTCTCAAATCAATATGTGTTTAAAAGAGTGATATATTTGCAGCACAAAACCACTGTCTATGGAGAGGTCAGACCTCGTAATGGCTTGGCACTATTTTCTTCCCCGTCATATCACTGCGCGCTGCCGCTACCTACAGCCAGCTGGGAGCCGCGCACGTGTCACTTTGTTTACAGCTCGTAAAGAGAACGATAACATGTCTGACTACAGCAGCGACGATGACAACATTGACTTCGACACACAGCCAAAAGGATATCTTTACGAACCTGAATACACAGATGACGAGTTACGCCAGCTGTAAACACTGCCGAACAACTGAAAAAGTGGTGTGCGCCTGCGCAGCTCGCAGCTGGCTGTAGGTAGCGGCAGCGCGCAGTGATATGACAGGGGAGAAAATAGTGCCAAGCCATTACGAGGTCTGACCTCTCCATAGACAACGTTTTAGTGACGCAAATATATCACTCTTTTGAACACATATTGATTTGAGAAGAAAAAAGCTTTATTGCCGTGACCCCAGCAATCTTGCCGGACTAATTTCATCTTGACCAAAACTGGACCGGAGCTCGGCTCACAGGACGCTGTCGGGGGTAAGTCATGGTCAATGCACCACACTGCTTATGGGGAAGCTATAGAGATTCATGTCTAAAATCCTGAACTATCCCTTTAAGGGGGTGGAAATCAATCCGCAGAATTTTTATTTTTACCCACGCCAACAACTTAAAAGTTGCCCAGCGTGAGGGTCGAGTATGAGGAGGAGGGGAGGGAAAAACAGCTCTATCCTCGACTGCAGTACCTATTTCAACCACTAGCTGAAGTTTACATAGGGGATCTAGAGTTTATATACTACTTTACATACTAATCAATTTAAACTGTAGATTTCCAACTTTTTTCAAAATTTTTAAATTTCTCCACTGCATATTTGTTGTATGTACTATTATGTAACATTTGCAGTCTGAGAGGCGTTTTATTATGACATTTTCAGGTAAGATCTTTTTTGGTCTTGGGTTACAGAGGTACTGAAGTGACGGTAGAGGTAAACAATTCTTAAAAACTGCTTGCGTGGTTTGGAGGATAAAGACTATTGTTAACATGAGTCATTGTGGTGACAGATAAATTGTTTCATAAGTCAATATTTTTGGCTCCAGTAATGTGCAACCGATAATTTTAGCTGTAGCCTATAGCTGTTTCGAGTTGACAAAACCAAACCATTCCAATCAGGTCATGACACTGATCATCAACTTTCTCTGTCAACTCTGGCTTTGATCCTGAGTTACAGTAAGGAGTTTAGGTGTGACATCATAGTGAACAGCTAACAGAAACCACGTTTCACCTCTCCTGAGAGAAGCAGCACAAATCACTTTTCTCTATCTGCAAAATATTACGAGGTAGAAAGATATTAAGAATTTAAACAAATTTACACAGCAAGAAGAAAATAATTATTAAGATAATAATTGATAAACTAAAATTGTATATGTGTAATGGATTAAAGGTATAATAATCACATAAATAAAATATATAAATCATACGAAAATATTTTTATAAATAAGCATTGCAAAAAGCCAGACAATTTTGTCTTTAAAATTCATTTGCTATATAGTGACCTTTTATTGGAGTATAAACAGGTGAAGTGACTTTATTGCATCAGACATGTGTCACTTTGCTCACAGCTGATTGGCAGCCATTTTCGGAGCGCAAGTTACTATGGCTATGAACATCGCTAAAAGCTGTCAGTTGGTCTGCAGTACCCATTTCAACCACTAGCTGTCAATATTATATACTGCACCCTTAAATATCCAGCAGTGGCTTTAAATGCTTTCTGCTGGAGTGCACAGAGTATGCTTACACTAACGGCAGTTCGGGTGAACTTCTTTGGATGAACTCATTTTTATGTCTCTGTGAGTAAACTAAACTAACACAAGACTAAAGATTATATAGTTCAATGTGGCTCGTGCATTGTTTTGTGTGAAACATGACAGGGATTGGGAATGAACGTAAACAACGTGACGCGTTGTACGCAAATCAAAGTATTTACATAATTTGCGTCATCAATTACGTCAGCACGTCATTTAGGTCATAGTCCCAGTTAGCTTCAGTGTTTCCCCTTCAATGTGGAGCATAGCTTGGCACCAGACCACCCCCTTCCCCACATCCATTTCTTCTAACGACAATCTGCCAGGCCATATATAGGTTTATAGGGGAAATAAGCCTGTCTCAGCAGCTAGAGTCCTTCCCAAAACCACTTCATCACTGACATCCACCAAACACTAGAGTTTGCATGGTCTCTTATTTTTACTAGCTGACTATTCATCCAGAAATGCACTTATCGACTAGTCAGTGTAAACTCTAGATCCCCAACTTTGTTTATCTTACATTTCAAATTTTTTCCACTAAACATTTGTTGTATGCACTGTTATGCATTCGCAGTCTGAGAGGTATTTTATTATGCACTTTTCAGGTAAGATCTTGTTTGGCCGAAGGCACTGAAGTGACGGTAGAGTTAAAAATTCTTGAAGACTGCTTGCGTGGTTTGGAGGATAAAGACTATTGTTGACATGGGTCAGCCAGTGTGGTCACAGAGAAATTTTTCCATAAGTCAATATTTATGGCTCCAGCAATGTGCAACAGGGAATTTTAGCTGTATAATATATGGCTATAGTGAAGTAAACACACAGATGGCCTATATTTGATTTGTGCATGTTGTGAAAAGAGCTGGTGGAAACTTGTCCGTGTCGTCAGTGTTTTGTCTTGTCATTCCAAACCTATAGTACTTTCTTTGTTTCATCAACTAGGGATGTTAATTTCAACTTTTGTTTTCTAACCGACAACTGAAGCTCATTAACTAACAAGATTATGTGAAATTAGAATTAAATTAAATTAGAATGGATAAGTGTCTGTGACTCCATGTGAGTTTTACATAAACAACCGGATGAGGATTCAGGTGGATTTATCGTCACAACACGCACCCGCAGTGCTTCCATGAACGGAAGAAAAACAGAATAAAATCATATATATATATAAAATGATTAAATATGCAAAATATATTTCTTTAAAATAATTAATAGATTCAAAAAACGAAAGAAAATACTCTGCGAAAAGTAGTATATGCTGAGTTTCGGATTATTTTTGTGACGCGCTCCATAAACAAGTTCACCGAAAGGAAACGGAGATGGCAGAAAGCGAAAGCGCATCCTGTTTGTTTTCTTTATTTTACAAAAGAAACGTTTTGTTTTGCAAGCATGGTGTTTCCAGCATCTCAGAGCCATCCGGCTCCATCTCTGATGAACTCCATATTTGCATGTTACATTTTAACATGTATTTGAGAACGCAACATGCATCATTTACACTTTATTTTTACTGTTAAATAATTTCCAGCATTTCACTAGATTTGTAGTGAGATGACTTTGTAAACCTGTTTTTAAAGAAACTGCAATTTTCTGCCAAAATAAAATTTCTTTTTTTATTTACATACATTTTACAGTGAAGTTGCATCACAATCTTAATATATTACTTTCTTAGGAATAATAATAATAATGTATTATTTTCAAATTTGGCTTCCTAAAAACACTGTTGTACATTTATTAATGTCTAGGTGGTCACTGAAAACGTTCTACATTTTGCTGTCAAGGTCCACCAGATTTATGTATTTAACTTTAAAACTTTAACCTGGTTGTTTCCCCTGGGATTTCCCATACAAAACATTCTCATGGGTTAGGTTAAGTGAAGCAAAGAAGTGGATGATGTTTTTCTCATTTTATTCCACAAAAAGACAAATCTTTCAGCTTTGCAGCCTTGCAGTCGCAACTCGAGAGGAAAACGAAATATCAATTCTGAGTTTCATGTTTTTGTTATAAGTTGGGAATTGGAGAACAGAGTTTGCTGTGCAGCTTTACTGGGATGCACAACTCTGGAGATGGTTTAGTATGTCTTTGATCTTGACTGTTATTACAGGTTTAGTTGAGTCACAACTAACTCTGGATTCTTGCGTACATTTTTATGGATGCTTCACAAACAGTATATTGCTATAGACAAGCGTTACAATGTCAGTTATTTGAATGATACAGAATGTGTCATAATGAGAATGAACGTGAGTTAACAGAAGAAAACTAGATTTTACTTTTTATGCTAGTGCAAAAGCCAGCACCGCAATTTTGGATGGTTCCCTGGGTGTTGCTAGGCAGTTGCGTGTTCTGGATGGTTGCTAGGACATTACAAACCTCTTTCGATGTACATTTATGGTGTTACTAAGTTACTAGTTACTAAGGTCTAACACGTGCTGTTTAAGCCTTGTTCAAGCCTTGACGTATTCACTCTGACGGTGAGAGGTACTGATAGCTGACAATGCAAGGCAGTAGTGCAGAGAAAATATCAGATGAACCATCTAAAAGTAGTTTGATAAATTTAAACATTTTCCAAACTCGAATAAAGTATTAATTGTCTACTAGTAGTTGATCATGTAGGTTACAAGAGGTGATCCAAAAAAAACAAAAAACTATCAAACACTAGCCAGTATCCAGTATTGGGGGTAATGCATTACATGGAATGTGAGTTACATAATCAGATTACTTTTTCAAGTAACTAGTAAAGTAATGCATTACTTTTAAAAGTAACTTCCCCCAACACTGCTAGTATCTACACTAGCTATGTGAGTTTTTTTTTTACTCTTGAATTTCACATTTAAATTAATGCAATCAAATTGCATTTAAACACACTTTAAAATGCATTTAATTTTACAATGTATTAAACCAGTTGTACAAGAACCTAGAATGTTTTTCTTTTAAATTAAATGACCAAACTGTACCACATTTTTTAGGTTACTTTACTATTTTGAGCTTTCACAATACAAGTAATGTGTCTTAATAATAGTGTTTGAACAATATGGATTTAAATACCCAGTGTCAATATCTTAGAGAATAGGGTGGCTGATGGCTATAAAGCTGATATGACACTACACTTGTCACGGTTATCTGAACTCATTCATCTTTAGTTTCACTTTTATGGACTTTCAGTTAGTTTTCATTCATCACATGTGTTCCTTTGTGTAATTTTCCCGCCACTCATGGACACAGCTGCTCGTCATTCAGTTCATCACCATCATGTATTTAAGTTCCTCCCTGTGGACCCTCAGTTGACAGTTGATGTTTGTGTGTGTTAACCTTCGTTTCACACACGCTTTGTAACACTTTCTGTCAGTTCCTGAGTTTATTGTATTATTAAAATCACTTCGTATTGGATCATGTGTACCTTCGTCTTCATCCTCATCTTCATCTTGTGACAACACTATTAAATTTGAAGATAGTAAATAACACATGCGTAATTGTTACAATGAAATCTATATTTATTTTACATAATTACTCAAATAATTGGAAATAATTTGAAAATGAATCACTTAAATACTTTGAGTAACTTTAATAAAACAACTTTTTAATTGGTAAAACTAGTAAAAATACTGACTTCACATCAAACTTCACATTACTTTGTAAAGTGTATTGTTTGGGAATTTTTATTTAATATATAAAATATAGTGTTCAAATACTCAAACACTATAAAACCAACAACTGGTCAGTAATAACAGGCAGTTTCTCTTTGAATCTGATGAAAACATGGTGTCCTGTGTAGTTTGTTTGAATTGTAAATGTCCTTATCAATGTTAAAACCATTCATACTAATATATACATAGATGATATTCATGGGCTTTAATATCAGGGTCAGGATGTAACAGCCTGGCGCCGCTTAGCAGGAATGGCTGATAAAACTGCCATTTGGTCTCCAACTGAGGGAATGAGAACAAATGTGCAGTACATTTCTTTTTTATACCGTTATCAATGTGAGTGATAAAACATTCACAGAATGTCAGATTCTCTGTGCCCAAAGAGTCTCTTTACACCACGTACATTTTCAGGCCAGGAATGATAGAGCTGGATGGACACGGTGCTTTCTGCTGGGGTGGAACCATGTAGAGAGAACAGTGAGAACAATGAAGGAAAGGAGGAGGATTCACATTGAAGTGTGAACAGAGATAACTCAACATACTGTGCCGAGCATCACCCAGGTGTGCTGCCAGCTTGCAAGGGCTTCGGCCTGCTGCAAAACAGCTGCCAAGGGACGTCCAGGATCAGGCACACCGCTGTTTGAGACAGCAGAGAGAGGGAATGGCGTGCCGCTTTCCCGAGTTCGTCCCAGTGCTCGCCAAGAATGCGTTCATCACCCATTGGCGTGACATAGAAAACCATCTGGCCGCATGCTGAGAGACAGGGCTTTAGAGAGAGGGAGGAGGAGAAGCGGTTACCTGCAACCTGGAATAGTGCGAAAGAGCGGTACTGAAGGTGCACGCTGAGAGGAAGAAAATAACACACTAGAGAAAACACACTTCTAGTGCTTTGCCGAGCTGGGGAATATCATTAGTATGTTGTCAGAGTATATTTTTTTCTTTTTCTTTTTTTTTCGCTTTTGTTTTTTCTATTGAAGTGTACAGAAAACACACAATCCTTTTCAGTGGACCTTTTCTGTCTGTCTGTCTACCTATCTTTTAAGTAAAATGAAAGGTCATCCAATGTACATCAAGCAACTGCAGAGTCACAGGTCACTTTGCAACCATTAAAAAAGTATGTTCTATATAGTATGAATGTGTGTATTATGAATTAAATTCTGCGTGACCTATGGCGTCAGTAGCGTCACTTCACCTCCGTTCACGACTCTTCTCCCGTGGCCTCATGGGATAGTAAAGTGTACACTTCAGAATCTCGCCGGAAGTAGTAGGTCATCCGGGTACATTTTTTCGCTTACTGTTTTATAAATACTATGAATTCGGACATGTTACTCAGCTCACATACTGTTTTTTTCGCCTGCTATATAGTATGGAAGTAGGCATATTCAGATGCAGCACAAGTCAGCTGATTTGGGACAGCACATCAATTTCTATTGGCAACTTAAGGAAAGGAAATTATGTTAGCATTATAGTGTTATAGTGCTCCTACTGTTAGATGCACTTGGCCCTTTAAAATGACATTGTGTTCCCAGGCTGTTTTATGGACAGTAATCACTGTAGCTGATGACTTGCAGGGAAAAGATGACTTATGAAACCATATTAGTTTATTTTCCATTGCTCAAGGTGTGTGCTTTGTTTACCCTGTTATGTGTCTTAGTGCACCGACTATGGAAGCTATGGCTGTGTTTTAAACATAAATTGTCTCTTACAATACGACGCAAACATATAAAACAATATTAAACAACAACTCAGTGTGGAATCTCCTCTAGGATTTAGTTTGAATTAATAATGTCCTACAGCTGTTTGAAATGAAAGGCTAAAGTGAGCGTGAGATGTTCTGCTCTACTTTGTGAACTGCTTGTTGCTCACGCAGTGTGTTCTTATGCTGTCAGCTGCTTTAAATTACCTGCTGCAGTCAGAGAGGTCTCATTAAACCCACACAACAACACTTGGATACTGCTCTACACCGTTTTTGTTTGCATTTTCTAACACACCCCCTGTGAAAAAGAAGTGTGCTTAATGTGACTATGTTTCTTAACACACTTAAATACATGTAAAAAGTTAATTATGTATTAATGTCTAATGAAAAGATTGAAGGACAGTTTAAAATGCTTTAATAATCCTTTTTCATGCTTTAAAGAAGTACACTTTTTGATTTTGATGAGTTGACTGTGTTAACTGTCACGGGTTATGTGGGAGAGACTCAACACACGAAGATGAAGTAGGCTTTCATTCCAACTACGTTAATCCAACACGGTACATCCAAAACACAACTGCACAAAGACGAGACAAGACCAAGACACACCAACTGAACTGAACTTAAGTAGGGGAGATAATGACACACACACACTTCAACTCAGTGACGAAATCAAATGAGTGACCGTGACGACAAACAAGGCATCAAGAAACGGTGAACAAAAACAAACAGTTTTTGATGGTGTGACATAACATACTAAATCACATGTAAAATACTTGATTATAATTTTAATTGAAGTTTGTTATTTTTTATATATATTTTAAATGTACTAAATTGCAACTTCATCATTACAAATGTGTAATTACAAATATATTTAAATACGTTTCAATAGTATAGTGTCAATTGAAATCACATTACATTTCTAAGTTTAATTTACCACAAATACACTTTAACCATGTTTCAAAGACAGTAGAAGTAATTATGAAATGACATATAAAGATGTACTTAAGTCCTAAGTGGGTCAAAAAAGCACTCTTAACTAATTGCTAGTGATGCACCTATATAAAAATTTTGGCCGATACCGATAATTCTTTACATTTGAAAGCCGATAACCGATATATTGCCAGATAAATCTAATTCCAAATATTTATACATTTTTTAGACAAAAGTCTCACCATTAAATCACATCCCAAGCACACAATTATGATGTTTCTCATTATAATTTTATGTAGCCTATGTGACAGACTTGTGCCGCACGTTGCACTTAACTGTATTTTCTTTTTTTGAAGTTATTCCAATCATATTTCAAGCAATTTAAAACCATCATGGTAAACAGTGTGTATCAGAAATGTCTCAACTGAAGGAAATAATCCATTATACATCGGCTTTAATATATCGGCCAACTTTCCTTATTGTATATCATTCAAAATTAACATATATTGGCTGATACCGATGTGGTGGCCGATATATCGTGCATCCCTACTAATTTAATTTAATATAAATGTAAACTATAATACATTTTCATTGAATTGTAAATAGCATGCAATTAAGTGTCTGAAAACATTACATTCATTTCGCAATTGTTGTGTTTGGGCAGGGACGAAGAGAGGTGAGTATCCACTTGCAGCAAAGTTCATTCAAAACCAAAGACAAAGATAATCCAAAATTAGGTGCCTAAATCAAAAACAGGAGCAGAAACATGAAACATGAAACATGAAACATGAAACATGAAACATGAAACAGCTTTTACTAACAAAGACAACAACTGACAAATCAAGACTGAAACACACGGGAATATGTACACAGGATAACAAGAGGTTAACAAGGCACACCTGAAACTGATGAATCACTATAACAACTAATGAGGGTAACTATGGCAACAAACAGGGTGGCATAGAGCACTGAACAAGGAAGTAAACACAGAAACAATGGGAAACAGAACACACTTCAAAACAAGAGTCCATAAACACAAAACCAAGACAGGAACACAGACCGGGATCATGTCAACAATAATATAATTTTTTATATTTTAAAGCATATCATTTGATGAAGTGATTTTTTTCCACAAGGGACAGTGTGATTATAGAACGATAAAATGGATGTGGATTCATTTTCAGGTCATTTAGTCTTGGAAGAATTTGGTGAGGTTTTTTTGAGTTCATGTTGATATCTTTGCAGGCAGAAATCATTGAGATCTATTCTAAAAATTTAGAAGGGAAATAAAAACACATCTGTTCATCCGCTCTACATCTTAGGTCTCTAATTAGCTTTATTGTTTCTTCCTACACAAAAACAACTGACACTGAAACAACTGAAAAAAAAAAAAGTCCCTAATATATTTGCATGTGTGCCATTGTATTTGCATGCATATGGCAAGAACAAGCAATTCATGCATTTGCATTTAATAGTATAATTAAATGATTAGAAATATGCCACAAATGCTTTTTGAAAAAGAAACTGAGCAAATAAGAATGTTTGTTTGTTATTATCACAGGAACCCTTCTGGTGGAGAACATGCAGATAAACGGGAGAGCAGAAGACCCTGACAGGACCATCTCTTTATCTCTACGGGACAACCATGACCACTGGGTCATTCTGGACCCGGTCAAGCAGCGCTTGTATCTCAACAGCACCGGACGAGTTCTGGACCGAGATGTAATTATCTGAAATCCTTTTGCTATTCAAGTCTGAGACCACCATTGAATGCTAGTGATACAGAAATGAACACACTTCACCTTTAAACATTACAATAAAACGTGGAAATATATAATTTTTAAAGTGCCCAAATTATGGTATTTGAAAAGGTTGCTAATTTTGTTTTGGAGGTCTCCTACAATAGATTTACAGTGCTGGTCAGAATTATTTGCCCCCTTGGTAAATATGATCAAAGATGGCTGTAAAAAATAAATCTGCATTGTTAATCCTTTTGATGTTTTATAAAAAAATAAAAAAAAGAGCAAAAATCTAACCTTTCGTTGATCTAAACTAATTGAAAGTGGGGGGAAAATCACATTATGAATTTTTTTCTCCAAAACACATTGGGAACAATTATTTGCCCCCTTTTATTAAATACTTTTTGCAACCTCCTTTTCCCAAGATAACAGCTCTAAGTCTTCTCCTACAATGCCTGATGAGTTTGGAGAACACCTGACAAGAGATCAGAGAGCATTCCTCCATACAGAATCTCTCCAGATCCTTCAGATTCCCAGATCCATGTTGGCACTTCTTCTCTTTAGTTCATCCCACTCATGTTCTATAGGGTTCAGGTCTAGGGACTGGGATGGCCATTGCAGATGCTTGGTTTTGTGCTCAGTGACACATTTTTGTTTTGATTTTGATGTTTGTTTGTGAATCACTGTCCTTTTGGGAGATCCAAACATGGCCCATTATAAGATTTATTGCACAGGCTGTCAGGTTTTGATTTTTTATCAGTTGGTATTTGATCGAATCCATGATGCCATGTATCTGAACAAGATTTCCAGGACCTCTGGCAGAAAATTAGGAACACAGCATTAAAGATACAGCAGAGTATTTCATTTTACACATGGGGTACTTTTTTTATCCCTGTGTGCACCAAACCCATCTTAAGTGTTTGCTGCCAAAAAGTTTTTTTTTTTTCATTTTTTTTTTCATCTGACCATAGAACCTGTCCTGTTTGAAGTTCCAGTAGTGTCAGTTACTTTCCAAACGTTCTATGGACAGATGAAACAAAAAAGAACTTTTTGGCAGCAAACACTTAATATGGGTTTGGTTCACAGGGATAAAAAAGTACTCCATGTGTAAAATGAAATACTCTGTATGCAATGTATATAATGCTGTTCAGATGTAGCATTACATCTTTAATGCTGTGGGCATAATTTTCTGCCAGAGGTCCTGGACATCTTGTTTAGATACATGATATCATGGATTCGATCAAATACCAACTGATAAAAAATCTAAACCTGACAGCCTGTGCTAGAAATCTTATAACGGGATCCATGTTTGGATCTTCCAACAGGATAGTGATCCAAAAACAAACATCAGAATTAAAACAAAAATGGGTCACTGAGCACAAAACCAAGCATCTGCAATGGCCATCCCAGTCCCTAGACCTGAACCCTAGAACATGAGTGAACTGAAGAGAAGAAGCGCCAACATGGATCTGGGAATCTGAAGGATCTGGAGAGATTCTGTATGGAGGAATGCTCTTTGATCTCTTGTCAGGTGTTCTCCAAACTCATCAGGCATTGTAGGAGAAGACTCAGAGCTGTTATCTTGGAAAAAGGAGGTTGCAAAAAGTATTTAATAAAAAGGGGCAAATAATTGTTCCCAATGTGTTTTGGAGAAAAACATTTATTTCATAATGTGATTTTTTTTCCCCCACTTTCAATTCTTTTTACTTCAATAAAAGGTTAGATTTATTTTATTTTTTTATTTGATAAAATATCAAAAGGATAAACAATGCAGATTCATTTTTTTACAGCCATCTTTAGCCCTATTCGCACGGGATTAGTATTACCTAGGGACCTCCGGTAATTTGTAATAATCGCAGAGGTCGTCTGTGATTTTTATCCCGTGCGAATCTGCCATGTCTGTAAAAATGTCTGTAAAAATTCCCCCGAAAATTACCTACCGTATTTCAGCCAACACAGGGGTCCTCTGATAATACCAGTCCCGTGCGAATCCCCATGTCTGTGATTTGGGCTGTTTTTCTGTGAGCCTATCGTTTCCTAAAGAACGTAATAACCATTATGGGCCGTTTAACAGTCCATTTTACGTCTGTATTAAAACTATATTAACAATAAAATATCTCGATATGCTCTACTCCAATCCGATTATAGTTTTTCTCCAAAAAAACTATGAAGTGCTGCAAAAGAGAAAACAAACTACAGTAAAGACGTGATCCGGAAGCTCAACTCGGACCGTTGTCATGGAAACGTCAAATTAAGCATTTTGGCGCAACATGGAAGCTCTTTTGGAAAGTTAGACGCTTTTTGTGGTAGTGTAACTTAGTAGTCTGTATCGTGGAACATTTCTTTGTCTCACACGGCCTCTAAAGACGTCTATCCTGTAAATATCTCAAGAAATCAAAGTGCGAAAGAGTAAAAATGATATAAAATGAAATAAACCAAATAAAATGAATAGAAAAACAAGCCTATCGCGACGTTTCTGTATTTATAATACCTTCTTCAGGCAGGCTTGTTGTAAATATGGACAAAGAATAAAAGAAAAAGAAGATATATATTTATACAATAATATGATATTCTATAATATATATAATATATATTTCTCTAATAAATTGGTTTTAAATAAGTTCTTTTTTTGAATTGCAATACTGCTGCGCGATCTTCGTTTCAGCACGTTCAGCTAGTGAAGTGTGAATGGGTGGGCGCCACTGATCTATATAATGAGTCATTCTAGATCAGTGGTGGGCGCACGCTGTAAAGTCCGTAAACTCGAGGGAATTACGGACATTTATTTGCCAGTGTGAATGAGCCACCAAAAACACAGACGTCAGGGGGTAATTTCTTAATTACAGAGGTCCAGGGGTAATACTAATCCCGTGCGAATAGGGCTTTTGATTATATTTACCAAGGGGGCAAATAATTCTGACCGTGCATCCAAGGTAAAAAAAAATAAACAAAAAAAATAAACACTTACATTTTTTTTCATAATATGCATTGCACATCATCTCATTTACCAAAGAATCTGAAAATGGCTAGTTCGAAGATTCAGTCTCTCTAAACCACTCCTTTCCGAGAGCCTACTCTGCTCTGATTGGTCTAATGGCTCAGTCTGTTGCGATTGGTCAACCGTTTACAACACATGTAAGAAACAAAACTTCCAGCCCTCAGAAACAACTAAAGTGTTTGAGGACGGGTCAAAGTAGACATTGTTTGCAAGCAGCCAATGAAGACCATAGGCTGTCATTATGCAAATTTGTTATATTGTTACATAGGTTTGTAACAGGAAGTGAGACTGGAATTGACGACTAACTTTTTTTGTGGTTCGCTTTGATCTTGTTCACAATGAGAAATGTTCACAAACAGCTATATTATATACTGCATGAAAGGTAATATTCAAATAAGCATAATAGTGGCACTTTAAATCCTAAAATGGTTAGGCTGATAATATAATTTGGAATAAATAAACATTTTTTTTTTTTTTTAAATCAACCAGTGGTCTCAGACTTTTGGACACTCTTTATAGGTTCAATCAGAACTATGATAAATAATAATAATAATAAAAAAAAAATCTTCTCTTTAGCTGGGAAATCTGTTGTTCACAGCATGCACTTTGTAATGGGCTTCATAATGGACTGCAAATGGTCATTTTTAGTTTGTCCTGCTGAATGCACACCATGCAAATGAACTGCTTGAATTCGATCTTTTCTTTTTGTCTTTTAGCCTCCCTCCTACATTCAGTCCATTGTAGTGCAGGTTCAGTGTACTAATGAGCTTGTTGGCACGGTTATCCTACACGAAGTGCGGATAGTCGTCCGGGACCGAAACGACAACACCCCACGCTTTCAGCAGCCACGATACTATGTAGCCATTAATGAGGTGAGTTTCTATTTAGCGGGGCTTCTTTTGTTCTTCTTCTGTAGTTGTAATGACTTTTTCATGAACACCGAAGTCACTGGCATTCTGGAGCGCACGTTATTAAAAGTTTGCAGAAGTGAGTTGCTTAGCTAAAACTGAACATTTGCTAGCTGTAATTGGAAATTCAACCAGTGAATTGTGTCAGTATGATGGTTTACCTACGCCAGGGTTATTTTGCGGTAAATGAATTGCACTTGTGGGCTTTGGAGCTGAATCATTTAGCTGTTAACATTTCTCTGTATTTGACTGCCATGTAATTACCCCAGAAGTGCTGTAGCTCACGGAGTAAATCTGCCAGTCACCTTTTGTGACTTATTTAGCTTCTCTTTGTTTTTCCACAGCAAGGCTTGTGTGAATTCCCATTACACCGTTGTTCAGCATACACAATATTGAAATTTTAGCTGAAAACTTCTTGTGATATACTCTGCCCCTCTTTTTTTTTTTTTTTTTTTTGCATCCCAAATCACAGCTAATATTCATCTATTCTGATCCATTCAACAAGTCAAAAGTTTGGAATAATTAAAGAGATAGGTCACCCAAAAATGAAAATTCTGTCATCAATTACTCACTCTCATGTCGTTCCAAACCCGTAAGACTTTCGTTCATCTTCGGAACACAAATGAAGATCTTTTTGATCAAATCTGAGAGATTTCTGTCCCTCCATTGACAGCTACTCAACTGACACTTTGACGCTTCAAAAAGTTAACAAAGAGATCGTAAAACTAATCCATATGAATTGAGCGGTTTAGTCCAAATTTTCTGAAGTGACTCAATCGCTTTATATGATGAACAGATTGAATTTAGGTAACAAATAGATTTAAAATTAGTCTTTTATGCTTGCCAAGGCTGTTTTTATTTAGTTATATTTTGAAAAACAATTACAATTAAAAATAACTGTTTTTTATTTTAATATATTTAAAAAAGTAATTTACTCCTGTGATGGCAAAGCTGAATTTTCAACATCATTACTCATTACATCATTACAGTCTTCAGTGTCACATGCTCCTTCAAAAATCATTCGAATATGCTGATATATCATTTTGGTAGCTAAATGCATTATTAAGTCCAAATATAAGAGATATGAAAAGGGCAGGAGATGTGTAAAACTTTGTGAATGACAGTAATGCTAGTTCCGTGGAGTTTCATGGTGGAGATTTTGTGTGGGCCTCCCATTACGGTCACGATACACCACATTCTATGACTCCCATTAAAAATGGCGTCCTTTTCTGGACATTCATTAGCCCTATTTTTATTTTTTCCTTCATTTTTGATTAGCTTCCGAGAACATTCAACACGTAGTGTCATGGTGGGTCTGTAGCAATGCTGCCTCGGTCTCCAGAGATCTTCTCACATTGGATTGACTGCATGGAGAGTGTGTGGCTTTCAGCTAATTGAGAGTTGTTCCCTGGAGAGCTGTCAGTAGAGATTTCCCTCATTAGGAGGCAGCTTCAGTGGCAGGCAGCCTCCTCTTGAGTGGCCTCAAAAAACGGCAGGCTGTATTGCCCGCCATTGATTTAAACCGGAGTTTGAAACGTCTGACTGACACATAGATAAGGGGGACTAACACAGCTCAGTCCATCAGTCAACAAGCACTGCAGAGTGCACTATAAAAGTCCACCCGAGTGGTATGCTGAATTTAAGAGAGACGGTGAAGTAAATAATAATGTTGGGGGAAAAAGCATTTGATGGACGTGTGGATTGAATTGCAAGTGGTTCAAAATGGCTAAAGGCTTGTCTGTGTTCATTGAGTGTCTGCAGATGCTGTGAAGTTATAGAGAAGTTCAGGTGTTCATTGATCAATGTCACTAACTTAATGTCCTTTTGCCCTACAGCTATTGAGATTGATTAAACTGTAAGCTACAAGAGGCTGTGCTATACTGAAATTTGTCAGGCTGACAACTGTTGATGACCATTTTAGTCACGACTATATTTACTTGTAGCATTTTATTTATGTCAGATCCAAGAACCGTGATTAGCTACTGTACTTGCTCTTCATGGCTGTCGGACAGAAACCTCATATCTCCATATTTCGTGTTTAGTTTTTTTTTTTTCTTCCATAAATCATTACTATTGGTCACACTTTATTTTACACTATTAATTTTGGTCAAATGTTAATATAATGACACGCTCAAGTGTCTAACCATATGTGACCCTGGACCACAAAAACGTGGTCAATGGGTCATGGGTCAATTTTTTTTAAATTGAGATGTATCCCTCATATGGGAGCTAAATGAATAAGCTTTCCATTGATGTATGGCTTGCTAGGATAGGACAATATATGGCCGATATACAATTATTTGAAAATCTGGAATCTGAGGGTGCAAAAAAATCGAAACATTGAGAAAATCGCCTTTAAAGTTGTCCATTTATGTTAGCGATTGTGCTGCATTCACTCACAAAAATAAATGTTTTATATATTTACGGATGGAAATTTACAAAATATCTTCATGGAACATGATCTTTACTTAAAGGGATACTTCAGGATTTAGCATTAAGCTTTGTATTAGTAGAAAACCTGTAGTATTTTTGAATTACCATGCTTTCCACCCTCATATCCCCCTGAGACGAGAGATTTATGTATTTTTTGTCTGGAAAAAATCCTCCGATGACGCAAAAATCATCATTTTGCGTCATCGGAGGATTTTTTGTCCCGCATGTTTTCAACCTGCCCATAGAGGGTGGGATCTCACTCTCAGAATGTACACATAGTGTCAGCCTTTTTTTTTTTTTTTGGAAGCTAAGCTAGCAGGCTCTTGTTCTGTGGAGAAAGCTGAGTAGTAGGAGAAAGCTGAATAGTAGGGGTTACCATCCTCTTTTTCCCGGACATGTCCGGCCGTCGAGATCGTCCAAAATGTCCGGGATTCGGCTTTTGCTTTCTGCAGTCGTCATTCATTGTTTACACGAACACCTTTTGTTTCAATCTAACTGAATTCATTCCGACTGGTGAGTCTGAATGTAGTGTTTACATGAACGCTAAACAAGTGATCGGTTGATGTGCATTTTAACATTGCTAAGAAAATTCCCACTCCTCCGTGAGAGATACGAGACCGGTGCGTCTCACAGGTGCCGCTCATCAGTAATCACGCCACCGGCCTCGCGCCATTCTCCCACGGCCCTCAGTCTCGTCCTGCTCGCCACAGTAAACATAATGAATGGCGAGTGTAGAACGCAAAAGCCGAATCCTGGTCATTTTGGGCGATCTCGAAATCCCAAGGCAGACTCGTCACGGAGACTCACTAGTAGCCTTTGTGTTTAACTACTGCGCTCTCTTACCGGTAGGCGTGGCTTGGGAGTGGCCTCCTAGGGCAGCGAAGCAAGTGCATTCTGGGAGTTGTTGTCTTTCATCCACATAAGCCAAAAATACATTTTCTAGCTTTTCTCAGTCTAGAAAGCTCCAAATTCAAAAATAATTTCACATTTCTTCTACATAAATGACCCATTTTAAATACACATTCATCTTTCCAGAGGTGAAGTATCCCTTTAATATCCTAATGATTTTTGGCATAAAAGAAAAAATCGATAATTTTGACCCATACAATGTATTGTTGGCTATTGCCACAAATATACCCGTGCGACTTGTGACTGGTTTTGTGATCCAAGGTCACAAATGTAAGGCCACAGTATCTACTTTGACAACACATTGCTTGAAAAAATAAATAAATAAAAAAAATACAGTTTTTTTTTTTCCATTTCTTGAAAAATAGTGCATTTGAGCATACAACACCATGTCAGGTTTCCGCCTGACAGCAACATATTGCTAGTGAGAGCAGAAAGGACATTTTCAGTCTTAAGATCAGTTGATTGGACAAAAATTTGAGTGCAAGATGAGTATTAAGACATTAATATTTCATCCTATAAAACCTGCCTGACAACTAATAGTTAATGCATTAAGTAGTCTGCTATACTGTTAAAAAAATCTCACTGATTGCACTTTGTGAAACATATGCTAATAGCTATGCTATTGTGCTTTATTTGACACTGTCAGATTCACTCAGGATTTTGTTTCTAGGAACTCATTACGCATAACAGGCTATTTAATTATTCTTTGTTCAGATAGCCTTACATGACCTCATCATGACAGCAGTCAGAGAGTTTTCCTCACATCGTGATGGCGGTTATTTTCATCATAAAGGCTCTCTGAAGCATCCTAACTCTCTTTGCCAGTTTTGTTGTCTGGAATTTGTCTTTTTTTCTGTGTAATATGTCTTGTCAGAATGTCAGAGTAGCGGCGCAGGAACTAACGTCTGAGTTCCCAGGTGCCTGTAGCTTCCGCAGCAGACTCATACCTATTACTTCCTCTTTTTCTTTGCACTTCTGAGAGCCGCACCACAGCAGGGGCTTCTCGGAACTAAATAGTAATGGGATACTAGTAATTGTAATGGGATATTATCAGACAGCTATGTATTATGCTTACAGCTTGTCAACCACTCTGTCCTGCAGGTAAAGACAATTTGTATCCATAACAATGAAATGTATATGCCCCAGTACGTATAAAACATACTAGAAACTCTCTTGTTAACTCACCATTAAATCAAATATTAAATACCATTACAACCATTCTGGTTCCAGTTGTTTTGAAAAAAGCCAGAATGCTCTGAAAGATATGAAGAGAATGAGCGCTGTGTACTTTATAAGAGCATATCCATCAAACTCTCCCTCGAAGGATTGCTGTTTAACACAACGGTCAAGACACTTAAAGCATAAACCAGTCCGCCAATACCAGCACCAGAAATCAAGCACAAGATGATGAAATGGCAGTAGCAGCTAAGGATGAAACCACGTTCATGCTGATAGGCGGCCAACTGAGAAAGTGTTAAATATGCTTAACTTGTGTTTCTATCTTTTTCAGCTAACGCCTGTTGGAACCACCATCTTCTCAGGTTTTACAGGGAACAACGGGGCTGTTGACCTTGATGATGGTCCTAACGGACAAATTGAATACACCATTCGGTACAACCCTAAAGATCCAGTACGTGTTTTTCTTTCTTTCTTTTTTTATTGCTCAGAATAATAATAATAAAAAAGCTTAAAGCTTACATCTTCAAATGTGATTTGAGTAATGAATATGTACCTATTATACCGAATATGCATTGATATGAAAATACAACAGCATCAGCATCAACAACAATAACATTAATACTAATTTATATTGATTATAAGAAAAGTAACATCAAAATATGATTACTATTATTATTAAATCATTTTAATACATTTTCAGTAACACATTATTTTACAATGTCCTTGTTCTATTATACAGTACATGTTCTTACTATAGTAATAACAGTAAATTCTGTATAATTATAAGCAACCTACCTTAAACCAAACCCTAAACGCATAGTAAGTACATGGTGTTCATTTTAATTTATTTTAAGGTGTCCTTATTACAGTGTAATTATACATTTAAGTAATAATTAACTATGTGTACTTACTATAGGGTTATGGTTAGGAGGTTTGTTGCAGGGTTAGTTGCATGTAATTATGCAAAATGTATTGTTATTACTATAGTAACCATATGTAACGTGTAACAATATATTTACATGTTTGTGTAATTACACTGTAACAATGTCACCTTTAAATAAAGTATAACCCAATTTTCAATTAGTCTGCCTTCTAACAACTGGTCAGAAATATTTTGTTATACGTTTAATCACAATTGTGTTTTTTAATTTTATATGATTTTTATTTTTTGTTATTTTACTTTATTTTATTGCCAGCCACAGTTTTATATTTCTCTCCAGGTTTATTCATTTCTCTATATGGTCTGGGTGTGCTGGAGAGGTAACAGAGAATTTCCAGCAAGTTCTTTTTAATTGATTTACTCCACAACCTTACAAAACCTAAACCTTGGTGAATACATTGTGCATCATTGATACAAAGCATAATTTAGCACAATTTGGCAACATGAAAATATACAAACAAAGCAGTAAATACACCAAATATAATATAGCAGAAAGTATGCATGCGATGAAATGCAAATACAATTCAGGAAATCGTTTAAATGAATATGGTGGTATTACACATGCAAATTGGTGACATTTTCTGATTGCTTCTTAATGAGTGCAGCATTATTGCTTTGAGTGGAGTGAAAGGAGCTAAACACCACTTAACCATTTCAGGAATATTTTATTCACAAAGTTCAAGTGTTTTGTGTGACATCTCTAAACTCGAAGTCTCAGCCTCAAAGTAACACATTTAAACCACCCACAGTCTGTTCACTGACCATCTGATGCATATGTTTACTGAAAAGCACTCTCAATGTGATGCAGTTGAGCTCTAAACAGTAATTTTATAAGTTCACCTGGGGGAAAAAAGTTGCTTTCAAGGTATGGCGGAAAATTTTCAAGGTAAATAATTATTCCGTCTAAGTGGGTGGTTCTTGGCCAGAGTAACCTGCAATGTGGATTGGATTTAATGTTGAAATTCAAAGGTCTAGCTATGCAAAGACTGCTGCGTTCACTTTCTAATTCATGGTTAGGTAATTGTGATAGGTGGCCATTTACACATCAAACATTTTTATTTCAAAAGAGCAAGGAACATCCTGTCTCCATGTCCCTTTTAAAGTGTTACGCATTGTATGTATTACTAATAAGGGTGAGAAGGTTTTGAAAGTCAAGCAGTTTTGTGCCATCAGCATTCTCTTCTTATTGAAGCAGATAGATGATGAATTTCTCATGAGGCTGGAAGTGTGTGAGCCTTTGTGTATGTGTGTGTGTGTGGGGGAAACCCTTTTGACCTACTCTTTCCTTCTCCACAGACCACAAACAGGACATTTGACATCCCTCTGACCCTGTCAGGATCTGTGGTTCTGAGAGAGAGGCTGAATTACGAAGAGATCACACGCTACCTGGTCATCATTCAGGCCAACGTAAGTCTCCACGGGAGGAGATGATATATAGTACAAAAGAAAAAAAGAAAAATGTATTCAGCCTCATGTCATTCCAATCCTGTAAGACTTTCACAAACTGAGATGTTAAACAGAGTGTCCAATCTTCTTTTGCCTATAAAACAAAAGTGGATTGTCGTTTATATGGCCAAACTCCAAAATGAAAAAAAAAAAAAAAAAAAAAGCTTAAATATAGTTTATACAACTCTGAAGTCATATGAGGATTTTGTGTGAGGAACAGACTGAAATTGGAGCTGTTAATCACTGGAAATCTCTGAATCCCTCAAGTTGCATTTGCTGTTGTGTTCAATTCAGAAATGGTGCCTTTAGACACATAATGCTTTGCGTTTAAAGTTAATTGGTGCTAACTGGCATTGGTTGGACTTAAATTTCAGCCTGTCCCCTACACAAAGGCTGAAGTCTTGGAATATAGTGGGAAAGAGTTGTAGAAACTAACTTTATGATACTTATTTTGTCATTTTGAAGCAAAAATGCGGTCTTAAGGTGCAGTCACATTTACCGTTTTCAATTATAATCCACATGATCAGAATTTTGCATGAGGGAGAAAGATTTCCCCAAAGAGATTTTGCAACAGGTTCAAGATGGTCTCACATCTTTTTCATGTGAACTTTATTCAGTATCTTAATATTGTTTGCATGTGACATTTTTTAGACCTAAACAGCTTTAAAGTCCAACCAATTTCATTCACAAGATATTCAACAAGAAAAAGATGTAGGACCTGAAGGGACTTGAAAGGGATTTAAAAACTAAGCGAGATGCCCAATCTTCTCTTTTTGTCAGTAGAATGTCTTATTTTGACTTTGACTGGAGTCTTTTTGGGTAGCGAGTAAGTTTGAAATCTTGCAGTTGGATTAAAACGTCAGCCCTAAAACCAAAGTTTGTGTTTCCCTTAGGACCGAGCTCCAAACCCAAAGGACCGGCTCACCGCCACCACTACGCTTACGGTGGATGTGTTGGACGGAGATGACCTGGGCCCCATGTTTCTACCTTGCAGCCTGGTAGACAACACTCGAGACTGCAAACCTCTTACTTACCGCGCCAGCATCTTGGAGCTCACAGATCCGGTGAGTGCTTCCCGATCCTGTGCTTTAAGTGGTAGCGGTAAGTCTCCTCATACTCTATCTTGTAGCTCCAGCCCGAGAATTTAACTGGCAATGGTTTGTAGTTTGACTGAAGTGTATTTTGCATTGCTGGTCTTGAAAAACATCTTTATTCTCTATGACAGACCAAATGGCTTTGCATTGCACATGCTTCTACCGTTAGATACCTTTTTAATTCTGGTTTCATTTCCGAAACCACTTAAAAATTCCAGTGGTTTGATTCTTTTAGTATTTTCTGTCGCAAATTAAGTATCTTGAGACATTTGGCACAAGTTTCGGTTCATTTTGAGTCGGACATGTCGAAAATAATGCCTTTCTGAGGGTTTGGATTTGTTGAGGGAGTGTCTCATGAAACTGATTCAAACAGATTAAACACTTATCATTTTGAGTGTTTTTGAGCCATATGTTGAAGTTTAGTAAATAAGCTAAAAACCACTCCAACCAATTTAGTAAGCAAGTCCTTAGACTGATTTAAACTGATAACCTTTCAGTTGGAGACTTTTTCTTTTAGTTTATTTTGTTATTTTAAGCAATTCATTTAAAATAAAAGGCTCATTTTGTGAAATGGACAACTCTGGTCTTGCTGTATGTTTACTTGCAAAGGTGTCGCTACACCCTTTTTACTGGGGCACGAGCACTAGTGAAATACTGCTGCACCCAAATAAAATATTTTTCTATAATCTTTATCTCTCAATGGAAATTGCCATATACCAACCTGAAATTTTTTTTTTTCCTGAAAATCATGTTCAGTGTTTTCTATCAGATGTTTAAAATTGTAACTAGTGATGCCAAATTCACAAATAAATCAAGTTTCGATTTAATATGTCAAATAGGTTGGCAAAAAGGGTCTGAAATTTTTGCAATTCAGTTTGATTCATTTGGAGAGTTCAATCATACTCTGAATCATCCGCAGGGGCTTCTCGGATCTGAATAGTAATGGGATACTTAATCAGACAGCTATGTTTTATGCTGACAGCTTGTCAACCACTCTGTACTGCAGGTAAAGACAATTTGTATCCATAACAATGATATATATATATATATGCCCCAGTATGTTAACTCACTCTCTTGTTAACTCACCATTAAATCAAATATTAAATACCATTACAACCAATCTGGTTCCAGGTTTTTTTTTTTTTTTTTTTAAGTGGACACAGTTCTGCAAAAGAACCAGTTCTTGGTTACAAACCCTACAAACAAGTCACTGTTGCATTGGCATTTCTTTTTAATTACCACTTAAAATGATTTTGTGAAGTGAAAGTTATAATGTAGATAAATGAGGTGATTAAGGGACAATTTGTGAGAGGGAGTGAATGTGTAGGTGACACAACGCAAGTGTAAAGTGTAAATAATAAAAAAGTCTTATTTTTGTGCTAAACTTTGTCTGGCTCAAGGGCAGAGTGGTGATGGGGTTCTTAGTAACTCAGTTCACGGGTCACCCCTATCTACGATTGCACCTGCAATATTTGCAGCTCCAGCGAAGAGCCTTGAGCACTAGGATATCGCCACCCGGCTTATGTGATAAATGCTTCTTTAAAAACATGAAATTATGGCCATGGGGAATACAACCTTAAATCAGCATTTCTATTAGCTTCAAAATTTGGTTGATGTATTGAAAACTTTATTTATTTTCAGCCAACTCTCAACAAAGTGCAATGATGTTTTACTGAATGATGAATATTGCATGCATTGTTGTTGTTATTGTTTTGTTTAGTTTTTTTTTTTTTGCATTAAGCTACATTCACAACCTATTTTATTATGGTAATGTGTTGTGTTTTCCAAGTGAAACAGGGTAATCAACCAAAAAAAGAGTAGGACAGAACATTATTGTATTCATTGAGAGTTAATTGGATAATGAAAAGTGAGAGTGACAAGAATACAGTGCTAGTTAACATTAACCAATATCCCAGGCAGCCTATGTAACGTTGCTTGGAAGTTGTTGAACCTCTGTTATTGGCACCAACCCTAATCCAAGGTTACATCTGTTGGACGTCTTGCTCGATTGGTCTGCTTCTTGTACCGCAACAATGTTTGGCAGGAATGAGTTCTGGAAATTTCCTCTGTTTGAGTCACTCTGTTGGTGACGTACTACTTTATATTTAGTCATTGCCATGTTGCTTGAATAAGCTTTGAAGTTTTACATCACAGACTGGTGCTTTAATATTCCGCTGTACAATGTCCCGATACACCTTGTAATTATTTTGTTCCTCAATGATAGAAACCCACTACCAGAAAAAATAAAAATAAATAAATAAATATATCTATATATCTATATATATATAGCATGTACCAATATACTCATTCCACAATGCTTCACAGTTTGGATGATTAGTTGAGTAGAAATTAGTTGCAAGTAGAGCAAGAGCAGCTTTTTCTATCCACCTTTTTCCCCAAGCATGAAAGTTCCTCATGATTCAAACCAGACGCCTGTAGGCATATGTGTTTTTGTTTTTTACATTCATGTTGCTTCATTTTTATAAAATTGAATATATTTTCTCTGATGACGTGTTTATTGGTGTGAGGGCGGGGCAATCTGTCACTCACATGACATCACAGCAATAGCAAACCACACCCATCCAATGATCCAATTAATTCCAGATGAACAAATCAAGGCCTGCCCTGCCTCTGTTTCATGCTGACTTTAACTGAGTCTTAACTAAAGTCGAATTTAACAGTCTTTAACCAGAATCACACTTGTTTAAATTTTTACGTGTAAGGCAAGTGGCATAGACATTCTTCTGAAATGTCTTCTTTTACACAAATATAGATAGATAGATATTTTTGTAGCAAGCAACAACAGCACATTTAACTTAAGCACACATGTAACTTACATTTCACGCGGTTCTGTTAATGCTTTTGTATAGCTTTTACAATGATTTTAAATGGGACCAAAAAATTTAAAGCAAACAGGGAGTCTTCATTGTTTGGTCAAGAAACATGAATTTACTGGCTCTTAAATCTTTTGTGAACGTTGTTAGAAACATTAGAGCAGCTAGAGTAAAAAATAAAAAAATAAAAAAATCTCATTGTGGATATTTTGAATATATTCTTTGTTATAAACCCCAGTGTATCCAGTCAAGCTGTCAGTCCGCAAAGTGCATTAACAGTGCTAAAAGCACAGAGAGCTAAAAGCATTACGAGACAGATAATTCACAGGTAATTAGTTTAACACTTCAAACAAGAGAGGTGACAGTGATTCATTGATTAAATGTTCCCAATTTAAATTTAAAACAGATAGCTTCTTAACAGCCTACTGAAGAAAACTTTTTTTAAAACAGAAGGGAAAAAACATTTCTTAGCCTTACTTCTCACTACAGAATCATTCAGTTTTATGACTGTATATAAATAGTAATTTGCTTATTGTTCACACATTTCTGTTCGTTCACTTGTTAATTAGGTTTGTAAAGTCCCACAAGTCCCCCTTTCTATCTAGACTAGAAAAAGTTGCATAAAACACATAACAGTTTTGAATCACATTTGCTTTTTCCCGACCATAGTAAAAGCAACCTAAAAGCTTTTTTGTTCATTGTGGGAGTGTTACATTAGCGCTTTAGTTCTTTCAGCCCATTTGCCTTATTCGTGCTTGTCTGACAGCCAGAGTGAGCCAAGAGGTGCTCTAAATCATGTTTACTTTAACATTTGGAGCCGTTTGACTCCGGGCCAGTAGATACATCCAAGGACATGTTTTAGAGGAACTGTTGTGCGTGGCCCATGCATGAGTAGGCATTCTAAAGCCCAGCTGTCAGAAGAGCTGCACTCTGCACTCTGTGTGCCGTTACTCAGGTGGTCAGTTCACAGCTAGCCTCTTTTCACTTCCATGTGTTTCCCTCTGTCTGTACCCGCTTCAATTTTACACATCTGCACTCCTCTTGATTCTCTCTCTTGTTTTCCCCTAGCCTCCTGTGCTTTCTCATGATTCCTTGAGTACATCACTACCTCTGCTACAGCGCAATTGAAGCACTTCATGTACTTAATTATTTTGCTCATGTTCTTGCTAGATTAAAAAATACCATCTTCAGAGTATACATTTAAATGAAAGAAAGCTTTACATACGCGCGAGTGATAAAAATCATATCATGCTGGAATTTTTTGTAAAGTAATTTTTTATCATGGCAACCAAGGGGTTAGTGTGTGGATATGTGATATGAATATATATTGGAAAAATAAGTAAGTAAATAAATAAATGAATCAATCAATATCTTATGCAAATCTTTATCTTGTTTAAATCACACATTTAAAGATATATGATACAACTATTTATAAAAATTTGAATTAACTATTTAGTTTGAATAATTATATATATATACATATATATACTCGTGAATTGTACTAATTAATTAAGTCTTATATTTTGTCTCTGAAAGATAAAGCAAATTTGCATGATTTTAATTAACTAATTGATATTATGCATATTTGCTTTATCTTTCAGAGATTAAATATAAGACTTTAGAATTAATTAGTAAAATGAATGACTATATATTTATAAATTATGTTAATTCTACATGCTTGTTTTTCATCTCAGTTTAGCATCTTTGCTCTAACTCTGGTCTATTTATTTATTTATTTTTTTACTGGAAAACAAGAGAAGAATACTGATTAACAAATCGTTTTTGTGATGTTCATATCGTCCAGCACTAGCTCCACACATTTTTTTGAATTAAGAAGTCATACAGCTTGCCTACCATGTACACACACGCATACACACCTTACCTCAAGTTATCTCATCCTTACAATCCTCTATTTTTTCTCAGAAAAAAAGCTTTTTCCTTTATGCGACAACATTTCTCTCAGCAAATCAGCAGAAGAGAGACACATCTGTTGCTCTCCTGCACAGTCAAGTCAAGTCATCTTCATTTATACAGCGCTTTTAACAATGTAGATTGTTTCAAAGCAGCTTTACAGAGATAAACGTATAATTTAAGGTAACAGAGATTGTTTTGGCTTTATAGCGGTTCTTTCACAGAAGAATAGCGTGTGGAAGGTGTGAGGAGCGTCGACGCTTTCACCTAGACAAACTGTTTTATTCGGTCTCTGAGAGCCTTTCCACTCCTAACACAACATGAAAGGTCAAGCAAAGCCAGCCTCGAGTGGTGAACGCCTCCCTTTAACCAGCTCCCTACGTAGGCCACCTGAAATGGATACCAAGTCAAATCCCTTTGGGGAAACGGATGAGTGCAAATGTCACATATCCTCCATCCAGGACTGAAGAAATTAATAGCATTTTTTGGAGTCCTGCCCATTTTGGCTGAGCTACAGCTGCTTTTTGAAGTCCTCTCCCGTTCTCACATGGATGATTATTGAGAATATACATGCAGGATTCACTGTAATGGCTTTTCTCCATTTCAACACATTGCTGAAAGGGTGAGTGAGAAAATGCAGCAGCCGTTGTGATCCAGGTGCTGTTTTATAAATTCTGTAATGGCGATGATTAGGTAATCTTCTGCTTTTGCCATGTGCGTTTCATGTGTTGAGGGCATCCATTACTGTATCACCTTCAATAGAGGGTTCTACGCTTTTAAACACTGAAAACTTCCATTTCTGAAACTTAATTTTCCAGCAAAAAAATATCATCATAAACATTATGGTTTAATTTTTATTACATTTTTATGATTATGATCTTGAATTTACTGATACAATAAAACAAGAATAAAATAATTAAAAAAATTAAATATATATTTTTTACTGATTAAAATTATATTTTGCAAGTCAACTGACAGATTATTAAATCTTTTTAACCATACTGAATAAATCATTTTTATCCCACCAGGGGTCTGAATGTGTTACATTAGAGACTCTCTGCATGTGGACTCTCTGTGGAAAGCAGTCTTGAAGTCAGTCCAGTTATATCTAAAGGGCAGAAAACAGGGATGACACACATTTTGATAATCTAATTTGGTTATTTGGCCAGTTAATTGGTTCAGCGGCCTACTGTTGGGAGCTCTTGGTGGGAGGTTAATAAAACGCCAGTAATGAGTCACGTTCCTCATTAATTACTGTAATAAAAGACCGGGTTCAAAGATCCCGCATGGACCGCGCTCATCTCAACCCCCTGAACACTTAGGCCAGAAACATACTCTTTGCAGAGTCATAAATACCGCTTTTTTTTTTTTTTTTTGGTAAGATTTATTTTTGCTGCTTTTCTGTTATTTGGATAGGGCAATGTGGAATGTGGACAGTAAGTAGGAAAGAGAGAAAGGGAAGGGACTGAAAAGGACCATGAACCAGGATTCAGGATTCAGAATCGGGTCAAAACTGTTATGCAGTTAATATGACCATAATGACGAATGCAATACCGTTCCAAAGATTGAAGTCTAAGAAATTAATACTTTTATTCAGCAAGGATGCATTGCATTGATCAAGTGAAAGTATTTATTAGACATTTATAATGTTACAGAATATTTGAAATAACTGCTGTTCTTTTGAACTTTCATTCATCAAAGAATCCTCTTTTTTATTTTAGCACATGTTCCACAAAAATATTAAGCAGCAGAACATTGACAATAATATGATTTATTTTTTTTGAGCAGCAAATCAGCAATCATGTGACACTGAAGACTGGAGTATTGATGTTGAAAATTCAGCTTTGCTAAAGCCCACTATATCACTATAAAAAATTCAGCTTTGCTAAAGCCCATTATAGCACCCCTTGTGGCAACGCTGATAATTGCATTGCATTTTGAATTACACTCAGGACACAATGTTGCATTAGTTTGCATAGCGAGAAGCATTTGCATTCACATACTTAAAGGAACACGTCGACTTTTTGGGACTTTAGCTTATTCACCGTATCCCCCAGAGTTAGATAAGTCCATACATACCTTTTTCATCACCGTGCGTGCCGTAACTCTGTCTGACGCACCCACCGCTAGCCGAGCTTAGCACAAAGACTGGAGGTAAACGGCTCCAGCTAGCATACTGCTCCCAATAAGTAACAAAATAACGCCAACATTTTCCTATTTACATGTTGTGATTTGTATAGGAAAAATGGCAGAAAATAGGGCTATTGTGTAGCTGTTGAGTGAGACTAAACTCCCATTCTGTTTGGGTGCAGGAGGACATAAAAAAAAGAAAACCACATAGAGAAAATAGTTTGCAACAGAAATATTCAATAATGAATTACTTTTTATTAATAATCAATTATTTCACATGCTAGTATAGTTTATTAATTTAACTATTTATGCTGTTGCCATGCAACCTAATAACTTAAAAACGCTTTGGTGGACAAACAGCCTTAATTTATTTTAAAATATTGATTTGGCAAAGCAAGCATACTAGCCAAACATATTCATGTTTATGTGGACAAACATTGCTCTAGCTAATATGAAACAAAGAACACTGCGAATTGTGAGCTACTTCAGCTTACGATGTCTCGCATAAGTAATAACAAATATATTACTGTAAATAATTCATTTTCCCTTGTGTATTTTCTCCCAGGACTGTACAAATACAGCGTTTGTGTGCATAATGGATGACTGAGAGAGTATTATGGGTAATCACACCGAGCGAAGACCCCACAAGCTTGTGATTTACTGCTGTCAGAGGAATTATAATTGCAGGGGCCTGGAATTACAGGCCAGCCATAAGAAATAAATCTTAACCATGCTGATTTTCTGCTGCTGCTTATTAAGTCTAGGAGGAATACATGTGTTTGTGTGTCCATTTACCATTTTTATGCAGCATAGCCGAGACCGGGCAAAGTGTTGGGTTTGTCGAAATGAGAAATGAACTTTGAGATTGTATTGCTCTCCTTGCATTTGGCATTCGTGATCTACGGGTGTATTTGGATTGTATTTATAGTGCTTCTTGCTTATATCCTATAAGATTATATAAGCCTTTCTGATTACACTCTAAGTCAGTTTTCATTTTCTTTAAGGTACACATCACTATCACTATTGAACAATCCTAGTACTTCAGTGCATAAATTGTGTCCATCCAGTTTTGCATTTTTTGCAGCTTGTTGTTGAGAAGAGCTGTGCTATTACTTTTCTAAGCGATCCCAAGTTTCGATTTTTACCTTGGCAACTGGGGCATAAGTGACATACCCAAAATAAAAAAAGGCTGCTGCTCATAAGTCATTCTGAATCGACACATTACCAACATATATTTAGAAAGTGAATGTATATATTAAATGTGCAGTGAATGTTGAGCAACAATAATCTGGGTACGTAAAGTCTTTGTACGTAAAGTGTACAAGCACCAATGCAATTGGCTACGGAAGTCATCTGATTTCACAGCCACGCCAGCATGATTATAAAAGGGCACCTGCATAAAACATCATCAACTTTAAATTTGTCATGTACTATGCAGGCATGGGTAAATTATCAGTGTCAAAAAGGCCAGAGGGTGAAACCGGGACATCGAGGAGGAATGATTTCTCCTTCTCCTTTATCCTTGAGACAACGGCACACGCCAAAGGCATCCCCATAGCGTCAGCAACTGAAGCTGCATCTCCTTCTCTTCTCAGGGAATCGAATTACATATGTAACCCTAAGACGTTTATTCAACCCTGCTACTTAATCAGTGGCTTTGCTTCTGAAAAAATTGCTTTGCCACTGAAACTACATGGTTTAAAAATGAAACCACATGAACATAATTTGACACTACCACCTTGCTACTAGGAAAGGCAGTTAAAAGAATATCTCTGTTACTTGTAGTGATGCTATTGTCCAACATTTAGAACCACATATGTTTTGCAAAAGATTTAAAGTGTTGTTGAATTTTTACTCAGAAGTGAGAGTGATGTCTCAATTGCATTAATACTAATGGAAAATATTAAGATGTCTTAAATTGCCATCTTTGTCTGTCTAGATTTTTCCTCACCTTTTACTAAATTCCTCTTTAAAGTCAGCATGATATGAAAATTCATTCTATCTATTTTCTAAATGCGTTTTATAGATCTTACTGTGAATGATTCATCTGTGCGTATGTTTGTTATTATTTTTTTACCTTATCATTTTTAATCAGAGACTTCTCTCTGGTGGCGTATGATGTATCTCAAAATCCAATCAACAACTGTTGCATAAAACCCCATTTGAAAAGTCCCCATTTGATGCACATTTTTGATTTTGTCCTGAGAGATGATGACAAATTGTGGCATTACTTTACTCATGGCATTACATGGCTTGCCCATCTATGTCCCTTTGATCCCGATATACATTATGCCCACCTATTATCGAAAATCTGTCTAGAAAACCAAACATTTTCTTACGACCTTACATGAATTATTTTAACAACATAATTCATGAAATATAATTGTGTCTGGGTAAAAAGGTGAATTATAGCTAAAATTAGCATGAAGTCACACAAGACAATTTATGAGATTAAAGGTACAATATGTAAGAATTTTGTATCAAAATATCCAAAATCCACTTGTGTTATCAACATTTCTTTCAATTATGTACTTACATTATCCTAAATGTTTCCAAGAATTTGTAAATTCAGGGAAATTTACAATTTGAAATAGTCCCTTGTCACTTGTCGCCTGTCAGTGACGTAATATCCGCGTTATCCCTGGTTTCCGCATGTACTGCCATTGTAGCCATAGCGACAGATGTGGACAACTGCATAATGTTTAGCGCCACGCTGTTGTTGTTTGGTTCAAACATTATAGATCATGGCAAGCAGACTTAGGGACAAAAGGAAAATTAAAACGAGGATCAATATCGGCGTGGCGAATTCGAGATACTGAGAGCTTTGCGGCAAACTTGGACTTGACAGAGACGTCGCTCTTGCATATGCTTTATTAGACAAGTGAGCAAATGTACATAAAACAAATCAATGTTATATAGCTCAACATATGATCAGTATGTTATTCTAATGTTGATCTAGCTTACTGCTAGTCTCATATAGCCAACAAACTAAAATAGAATAACATTATAACTTTCAACACACTCAAATGCAGTTTAGTATGTTAGTGTAATGTTAGACCAAGTGAAACAGTGCTGCGTTACCTCACGAGTTTAATTCATAAAATAAACTGACTTGAATGAGTAGTAATTCAGCTCTTGCGGGTAGTTCGGTAAAATGAAATGTCCTCATTCCTTTAATATTTTGCTATACTATATTACTATAATATTTTATATATAGGGACTCATGTGGCGCTGATATCTATCTCTCAGTAGCAATCGCATCCTGCTTCATACCACAGTCATGTTAAAAACATGAATGTTTTCACTCATCCATAAACATTATTAGATCCATCAGCATGACGACAAGTTCCGTGATTCCGCTTACCACTGTGTCATCAATCTACACCTTTGTTATTGTAAGAGGTTAGCGACCCCTAGCGATGAGAAAAAAAACAAACATATTGTAGCTTTAATACTAGGCCTTTACTCATAACTTATGGAAACCACCTTTGAGTGTTTGTAATAACTTCTGACTGCGATCTAATGTGGATTTTGGTCATATGATGAGGCAGAAATGTGTTGTTTGAAGCATTTTAGAATAAGCTAATCGCTACACCTGTTTAGCATTTCTCTTGTAAACATCCTTTATTCTTATAAAAATATCCCAAATCACACGATTTTCTTTGTTGATAGTCTGTCAACTCTGATGTATGTCACAATATGGAAGAAAATATCTGTTGTTACTTCAATTTCATCGCAACTTTAAGCTCGTTCCAGGCACTTTGCTTTAAGTGTTTATCTCAAGATCCTGCCACCCAATTGGACACATAGTTTTTCGGAACAGGGTTTTGGCACAGCTGTCTTGAGAATTCGTTTATCTCTGCCCTCTGCTGACTTGCAGAGCAGATTTATATTTATTTATTTATTTATTTTCTGGAAACTTCATTTTTACCCTGGTCGTCTCAGGGTTCACCCATGCCACTCACTGTAACACTGTCATTTTTCAGAGGCGGCTTGAATTATAGATGAGCAAATTTACTGACTGGTGATATTATGGCCGAGACTGAGAGAGAGGCAGACGGAGATTTGCTTATCCCTCAGGCTCAGGAAAGACGGGAAGACGGGTCTCCGGAGCTCATAAACGAGAGAGGGGAAATGTGGCCTTGAATTTTTCGGACAAACATCTGCAGTTCATTTGCAGCAAGTGACAGGAATGTTGATGCTGCTTCTCACATGTGATCATTGTGTTGTCGTTTTGTCCCCTGACAAATTTATGCTGTGTCAATCTCCCCTTGCCATCTGCTTACCTCTATTTGCAAGTAAGATGCACATATGATGTAATATGACAATGCCAAAATCTTTTTTTCTAGTAAAAAATCGTACAATTGCACAACATCCAATTATTTTGTGTCTTAAGTGTCTAAATACTTTTAGCTTTTATTAAGTATGTTTATTCTTACTGGTAAAATGATGTTACATCTATTAATTTATTCCAAAATATTTTCTGTGGTGTTAATTATTTGAGTAAATGTAATCAGTTAATGTACTTGTGTATCTTTTGGCTACTTTGCAGTTTTACTGAGTATCAAAGATATTAGCGTTATTGGAATTGGTGACTTTGGAATTGGAATTGGAACTTTGCAGTGGGATCATTTCCCCTGTAAGATATCTGTAATTTTACAAGTATGGTTTTCAGGTACTTTTTACACCTCTGAATATATTACAAATATACAATGAGTGAACACACATGCTATATGATATGAGCATGTGATCCAGTTTTTGGGGGCATGAAGTGAAAAAAATGTCATAGATGTCATCTGTCCTGATAAGATATTGAAGAAAAACATAGTTTAAAATAAAACCTTAAGTAGTTTGGTTGATTGATTGATTGATTGATTGATTGATTGATTGATTGATTGATTGATTGATTGATTGATTGATGATTGATTGAAAAATAAGCAGTGAAGCCATTTTGGGTAAAATATTTGAAGAAGAAGAAAAAAGCAATGTTCTGAATTCAAGGGTTAGTTCATACAGAAATTACATTTCTGTCATTAATTACTCACCCTCTTGTTGTTCCAAACCTGTAAGACCTTCGTTCATCTTCGGAACACAAAATGGGATCTACGTCAGAACACTGGCTCATTATTGGCCAGCATGCATCATGGTGCTCACGTGAACAGCGTCGGCCAATAATGAGCCGGCATTCTGACGTAGAACCCAGAAGTGCTGCACTGTATTTACGACTTAAATAGTGTATGATAATGACATGGAAGAGAAGAGATTGTTGAAAAAAGTAGTTTTTGTTTTGTTTTTTTTCACACAAAAAGTATTCTCGTCGCTTTATAACATTAAGGTTGAACCACTGTAGTCACATGACTATTTTAACGATGTCTTTACTACCTTTGTGGGCCTTGAAAGTTGCAATGGGATTGCTGTCTATGGCTGGTTCAGAAACCTAGTTAGAAAAATTGGTTGTTCCAATTTAGCAGACTTAAAGTATACCAATTTAGTATACTAAAAATACAATTGCAGGGTATTTAAGTACATAAATATGTTAATGTATTTGTAGTATACTTAGCATAAAATAAATGTATTTCAAATACATTTAAGTATATTTATTTTTCACTAAGGAAATAATGCAATAATCTTCTCTGTGTCTCTTATCCAGAGCCGAGTTAACCCTGTCAATGTGACTCCTCCCATTCAAGCTGTGGATCAAGACAGAAACATCCAGCCTCCGTCAGACCGCCCGGGAATCCTGTACTCCATTCTCATCGGTAGGTGGCCGTCAGGCCCTCTGTACTCTATATTGAGTCGCTACCGGCATGTAAGGCCTCACCGTGGAGGAAACAGTGGTTTTCCAAGAAAAGGCAGAACAGAGTGGCAGGTCAGAAATTCAGCGGGAGTCAAATGCATTTATGCCGCAGGCAAGGTGCGCCCACCAACTGTGCTTTGAGATGAAACCTGGAAGCGGGAAACCACGCTGTTTGCGACCTGAGCCGAGGAACTAAAGTGCGCTGCCGGAATGGTTAGACTTCCAGTCAGGGATATGTCAGAACATATTGTAGGCCACAGCTGTGCTGGCTCAATCTGACAGCAGCCTCATGCTTTTAACAATCAACAAAGCACTCACTATTGAGTGTGGCTATTTATAGAGGAAGTGCATAAATGATTTTATTCTGCCTTTCTGTATGAAGTATGGCTATGAAAATGAATACACTATGTTTCTAAATCATGGTGAGTTATTATGTTCAATGGCAAACACTTCAATACAAGTCGTTAATCTTATGCATCCCTCCATTTCACGCCCATTTTTATGTTTTTGTAGGGAAACCGGTGCCATATGCAGAATATTTCTCCTTGAATCAGACGACAGCTGAGCTCCAGCTCCTGAAACCCATCAAAAGGGAACAGTACCAGCATTTTGACTTGGTAATCAAGGTAATGATGACAACTTTGACAACAAAATGTTCACTAATGTAAGCAAGCAAGTAAATAAGTAGTGAAGCAAGCAATCAAGCAAGCAAGTGGAATTAAATGTCAAACATCAGGGAATTTTAAATATCTTACATTTTTGGATAAATACATACATTTACATTTACAAATAAGTAAATACATACATACATTCATACATGCATACATAAATGCCTCGAAAATTAAATGTCAAACATCAAGAAATTTAAAATATCTCCTTTGGATAAGTAAGTGAGTGAGTGGGTCCGTGGGTGAGTGAGTGAGTCTGAGTGAGTGAGTGAGTGAGTGAGTGAGTCAAATGTCAAACATGTCAAACATCAAGAAATTTAAAATATCTCATTTGGATAAGTGAGTGAGTGGGTCCGTGAGTGAGTGAGTGAGTGAGTGAGTGAGTGAGTGAGTGAGTCAGTCAAATGTCAAACATGTCAAACATCAAGAAATTTAAAATATCTCTTTTGGATAAGTAAGTGAGTGAGTGGGTCAGTGAGTGAGTGAGTCAGTCAATGAGTGAGTGAGTCAGTGAGTGAGTGAATCAGTGAGTGATTCAGTCAGTGAGTCTGAGTGAGTGAGTGAGTCAGTGAGTGAGTCAGTGAGTCAGTGAGTGAGTGAGTGAATCAGTGAGTGAGTGAGTGTGTAAATAAATAAGTAAATACATACATACATTCATACATACATACATAAATGCCTCGCAAATTAAATGTCAAACATCAAGACATATAAAATATCTCTTTTGGATAAGTAAGTGAGTGAGTGGGTCAGTGAGTGAGTCTGAGTGAGTCAGTCAGTCAGTCAGTGAGTGAGTGAGTGAGTGAGTGATCAGTCAGTCAGTCAGTCAGTCAGTCAGTTAGTCAGTCAGTCTGTCAGTCAGTGAGTGAGTGAGTGAGTGAGTGAGTGAGTGATCAGCCAGCCAGCCAGTCAGTCAGTCGGTCAGTCAGTCAGTCAGTCAGTCAGTCAGTCAGTCAGTCAGTCAGTCAGTCAGTCAGTCAGTGAGTGAGTGAGTGAGTGAGTAAGTGAGTGATCAGTCAGTCAGTCAGTCAGTCAGTCAGTCAGTTAGTCAGTCAGTCAGTCAGTCAGTCAGTGACTACGTTTACATGCAGCCAATAACCCGTTCAAAACCGGAATATTAGCAATAACCCGATCAGGCACGGCCATGTAAACACCGGCAAAAACCCGAATATGCTCATATCCCGGTTTTTAAAAACCCGGATATTATCCCTGGGGTACCCCTTTTCTAACCTGAATATTTGGTCATGTAAACGCGTATCGGCATATCCCCATCAAAAGGAACATTGATTTGTGTTCTGCGCATGTTCTATTCGCAAGGAATCTTGTTTTTTTGAGTAGAGACGGCGCATACAAAAACCCGCGTGCAGTATACCGGAAGTAAACAAGAAGTAGAGGTAAACATGGCGAGACGCAGCACAGCACCACACTTTTGGAGCGAGGAGGAAAGCGCAAACAAAGGCGATCGCTATCTGCCCCGAACTATTCATTATCCGCGTGCTGCTGCTGTTGTTGTTGTCTTTGGATACAGGAAGAAGAATCGGAAATGACGCATATTGCGTCTTAAGGTTGTCCGTACGTCCAGACGCTAACCATGCGTCGCCGTTTACATCGGGATATTGCCAATTGATTACAAATTCCATGTAAACAGGAGTAACTCTCTCTGCTCACGCATGTAAACGGGTTATTCCGAATGTTTCAGAAACCCAAATAGTGACCTTAACCCGACCATAACCCGATATTTGACAGCTTGTAAACGTAGTCAGTGAGTGAGTGAGTCAGTGAGTGAGTGAGCAAGCGAGCAAATGAATGACTGCCTTGAAAATCAGTGAAATTAAATGCCAAACATCAAGACATTTAAAAGATCTCATTGTCTTGGATAAATTAGAGAATTGATAAATTAATACATACATACATACATACATGCCTAGAAAATATGTTAAATTAAAAATGAAACATCAGGAAACAAACACAAATCAATCAATATGCAAGTCTGAGAAATCAGTGAAAATTTAATTTTTGAAGTCATGGACAAATAGTGTCAGTAGCTAAATATTGTAAATGAATATTTTTTAAATGTATCAAAAATAAATGTATTCAGTTATCTTTTATGACCTGATGATCTGTAAAGAATGCTGTGCATGCCACTGACCTTTTCACAGTGGGAAGCATGGACTGGACATGGATTTATGTTGATGAAACAGACTGGGTGTTGAACATTGTCACTCTTTTCAGGATCAAAGAGCAAGAACAAGACTAGCTGCATACAGCAATACCGCTATGGTTCATGAGAGTGAATAGATTCAAGCTCGAACATCATGTGCCAAGATTTTTAGATTTACAGTACCTATTGGTCTGTTCATCACATAGAGCTACTGTACAATTTCAGATGTCGTGGAATATACAGTAGTGCACTAGTCATATGAAGTATTTTCATGACTCTTGCATGTCTTTGTGGTCCTTTTATGTCCCTTTTGGAGCTTGACCTGGCCACTGTCTGCTTTCAGTGTATAGAAAAGAGAAGCGTGAACAGTAGCTATGTTTACAACACACATTTTGTTTCGATAGGAATGAATTCATTCAGATTGAAACAAGGCATCTCTGGATGAGAGTCCGAAACAATAACTGGTGGTCTTGCTCCACTTCACAGATGATGAGTGGAAGGAGTATTCTATATTATATGCTTTTTAATGTGCCCACAACCAAACTGAAATGTTAACTGGGTTGGATATATTCATGAATGTACTGTTGTCATACTTCACAAAGTATCACAGAGATGCCAGGTACAGTAGTTTTTCCTCTGCAAATCAGTGTAAGATCAGCAAAAGAGTAACTCTTAGTTTTTCCTTAGGGAATTTCAGTTCTAGCACCACACATATAAAATCAGTCCTATTGTGACAACAGCATGTCAACCTGCCAGTCAAGATCTCAGTTTCAAAGCAAAAGCAGCAAGGCTGAGCCCCCTCAAAATCCAATCACGTAGTCCGTACGCTACAAGATTCCCAGAATCCATCGGTTTACATATACAGTACCTGTCAGTTGGATTCTGTATTATATCAGATATACAGTGGCTCCCAAAAATATTCAAACTCTTAAGCCACACTTAAAAATGGATGAATGTTATTGCATTAGATCAAACTCAGTGCTTCAGTAACATTTTTGTTCAGTATGAATGAGAATGTCAGTCAACAGTCTGTGGGTGAACCATAAGCTGATTCACTCGAGTGAGACTAGCTTTATTGACGGAAATATAATCTCTTTCTGTTGCTTTAATTATCTTTTTAATAATGTCTTGCTGTAAGCCAGTATACATCCCACCACCAAAATATTATACATCATTTCATTTCACATTTGCATGCATCCCAAACTAAAAATGTCTGCGAGGTTTCAATTTGAGCATGAGAGGTAATCTAGCTGATGCAATAAACTTCATATTCTGATGTTAGTAACAGCCTTTAGCAAAAGTAAAAGCTTAAAAAAAAAAAAAAAAAAGATTCACAAGTGAGTATGACCAACGCCATCTCACAACCTATTCATATGGATTCGTACGATTTGTCTAAACCCTAGTGATGGGATAGGTTTAGGGGTGGGTCAGGGGTAGGTCATTCGAACGGATTCATACTTGTGTTAACCTCAGACCTTATTTCAGAATTTCAGAAATATCACAGTTACCCCTAAATCATGCAGCCCTAGTATTCAGTCTGCTTTATAAGGGGCCCTATAATACACACGGCACTATGCATCGTCAGGCGCGACGCAAGTATTTTTTGCTAGTTTCAGCCCGACGCAGTTATTATTTTCATGTCCTTTAAATAGCAAATGAATTTGCGCCTATTTATGCGCCCATGGGCGTGCCCCGTAGATGGTCTGCTTGCGCACTTTAACCTCGCGCACGAGCAGATCCGTTTCCCCGCTACAGAAGCGTTCAGTTTTTCCGCTTGCAAATTCCGCCATGTAAATAGCGAATCCCCCATGGCGCGAGCATAACTGGCTTTTAAAGGGAATGGGAGATGAGACTCGGATTGGTTTATTGCACGTTATGCCCAAAACACACCCTTTACTCATTAAGAGAATAGGGACAACCCTTTTAGACCATGCGCCGGGCATGCCGACCATTTTTCCCGTCATTAAACTAGCAAAAGTGGATTCGGACACGACCTAAGTGTACTTGCTTTAGACCATGCGCTTAGATCGTTAAAATAGGGCCCAAAGTGTGTAATTTTAACAGTACAAAACATTTCTTTATATCTACATGGAGACCGTAAACCATGCATTTTTGAAACTTCAAAATCGCTGCATGACCTAGTAATCCAGGACGTCTGTTCAGGATTTTCAGACATTAAAATGTTAGTTTTATATAGGTGCTGCTGGTGAGGTAGGAATTTAAGCAATAGTTACTACACTACATTTTCAGATGCCCAGAGCACTTGGGCGCATGCCAGGCTCAGATGGAATTAAGTTTGAGAATGACCTGAATTAATCAGCCATGGTCTTTATTTAATTTAGCGGGGCAAGTCTGTAGATAGTGTTAAGCCCTCGTATGCCCATAGCGGCTTATCACATTGCAATTATTATATGCTGCATGCAGTAATCCAAAAAAACAGTGGTTTCACACCACAGTATTCCATCTTAAGGTCAGGATCTCTCAACTCATGGCATTCTTTTCTCTAGGCGGAGCAGGATAATGGACACCCTCTCCCAGCATTTGCCAATCTCCACATTGAGGTGCTTGATGAGAACAATCAGGCGCCGTACTTCCAGGTGGCCACTTATCATGGATTCATCTCGGAATCTGCTCCGCTGGGCACAACTATCTCGAGCAGTGCCAATCTCTCCACCCCCCTCGCCATTATAGCCCTGGATAACGACATCGAGGAGGTGAGGGCTCGCTCTTTTTCTGTGCTTGGGCTCAGACAGCAATCATTTTCACATGTCCTGAGGGATGTGTGTGTATAGAAATGTTCCTCTGATGTTAACCAAAGCTCCTGCTCTATAGAGCATTTAGAAAAGCAAATTAAAATTGAAAACAGCATCAGAGATACGGTCTCGGAGGCTCGCACTTAGAGAGTTATTGGGGTGGCGCTTAGTGCGCTAATGTTCTCTCTTTTGCAATTATCTCCGCTTTATAGAAAGGCAAAGTATTTAGAACATAGCAAATTCTGACAAACATCTAACTTAAAGGGACAGTTCACACAACAATAAAACAATAATTTACTCACTCTCATGTGTCAGCTGAATGCAAAAGAAGATATATTGAAGAATGTCTATGTTGCTCTTTTCCCTGCTTCTACTCTCATAAGTCAAGTCACCTTTATTTATATAGCAAGTTATACTATAAATTGCTGAAAAGCAAACAGCTTTACAGTATTAAACATGAAAAAACTGTCAGTGTCACTTTTCATTAGAATTACAACTTACAGTTTCTACTGTAAAGCAGCTGTGCAGTGTGTTCATGTTTATATTTGCATCTGATAAGAAAAATAAATGAACTTGAATAAATCAAGATGTCCACATCAAAGAAGGCGGAGACTCAGAGCCACACCTACATTTTACGTAATCACCATTGACCAATCATGTTTACTTTTCTGGAAAGTTTGCTTTAGCAGTCTGTTTTGAACTCCCAAAATGAACTCCAAACAAACTTTGTTTTGGCCTGATTTTGTTCGAAATTATGAGTTTTGGAATGACATGAGGATGAATAAACAACGACAGAATTTTCATTTATTGGTGAACTATCTCTTTAATCACATAAGTCTTATAGATGGAAAACACTCTAATGTCAAGCATATGTTTTGTCTCCCATCTAAAGCTGAATCCCAGCGATGTGCCTGTAGGTATTAATGAAATTACTGTGAGATGTGAGAAGTGAAAAAGCCCTTGTTTGCTTTCTCTTTCTCATTTTTGCTGTGCTGTCTTTTTGTATTATTCAATTTGCTTAATGCTCAGCATGATTACTGCCCTGCGTCTTGTTTATTGATTTTGATTTACATTTTTGGGCTGACTGGCAATCAATCTAATGCATCTCATTAATAATTTGGTAAATTTGGAGGACTGCATTCAGCTGAAAAATCTAGAGCATAATGAGGAATTGCAAACAACATCAGTGTTACATTTGAAGTGTGTGATTTGTGTGCCACTAAATGTAAATGCAATAATAATAATCACACACATATATATATATATATATATATATATATATATATATATATATATATATATATATATATACAGTGCAATGCATAAGTGAATACACCCATGCTAAAGTTGACTAAAAAGAGGAATAAAAAATCATATTTTGGAAATTGAACTTAATGCCTTAATTTAAAAAATTAGGAAAAATCCAACCTTTAAGGACACCAATTTTCTTTGTGAATGAATAATGTATCGTAAATAAATAAATGTTCTTCCTTAAAATACATGGTGCATAAGTGAGTACACCCCTATGTTAAATTCCCATAGAGGCAGGCAGATTTTTATTTTTAAGTATTTTTTTTAATTTTTTTTTAGGATACTATGCATCCTGATAAAGTTCCCTTGGCCTTTGGAATTAAAATAGCCCCACATCATCACATAGCCTTCACCATACCTGCCTGCCTCTATGGGAATTTAACATAGGGGTGTACTCACTTATGCACCATGTATTTTAAGGAAGAACATTTATTTATTTACGATACATTATTCATTCACAAAGAAAATTGGTGTCCTTAAAGGTTGGATTTTTCCTAATTTTTTAAATTAAGGCATTAAGTTCAATTTCCAAAATATGATTTTTTATTCCTCGTTTTAGTCAACTTTAGCATGGGTGTATTCACTTATGCATTGCACTGTATATATATATAATATTTCCCGAAAACTCTTACTATCTTTTATTGGTCAGATAGTCCTGCTCCAAACTTTTGCACAGTTAACAGGCTGGTCAGGATAAACAGACTGAGCAATGTTTGAACGCAGTATTGCGCTTTTCAGAGGAATCCGCCTATTAATCATTTCTGCACATTCTGATGGGATAGGAGAAAATATTTTAACATAGAAAACTTCTTTAATGGAAATGTTTTGTTTTTCACTGTAAAAAATATTCCTCTACATTTATGATGAAAGACTGGCAGCTGTGGTTGCCAGAAATTCACAGTTAACGAATACTTTGACAATGTTTCCGGTATTATGGGATGGCAACTTCTAATCATATATTTCATTATATGATACATAGTTCATTTACCAAAACCTGTTTTTTACCTTAACATGTACTGAGAACCACCATGATTATACAGGTGGTCAAAGATAAAATAAAACTTTTTTAATAATATAATTGTATGTCATGTGTCACACAGGGACTTCTAGGAAAGTCCTTTTACTGTTGTTTTCCCCCTGCCAAAAATTAAATGGTAATGATAGTTTTCACCATGTATGATAAATTAATTTAGTTAACTAGTTTATTTATATTTGTATTTATTTATTTACTGTAGCATTTTTACAGTTTTTTCTCTGTACAAAAATTACAACCCTATTTTTTACAGTATAGCATTGCCAAAGTATAGCATTGCCATATATATATAATATTTAATGCAATATGCAATATATATGCAGTAAATCTCAATCTCTTTCTGGGCTACTGTGTAACATTTGGATTAAATATGGGACGACACAAAAACAAATGTTAGCGAGTCATTTTCAAACTTTGTATACACAGTTTCTGTTTACAGAACCACTTATTTTAAACTTGTCTAGATGTAAAATATTTGATGCAATAATCTTTCCCAATCCCTGATAATCTCAGGGATTCTATTTACAAAAGTATGTACATTTTGGTAGTAAAAAGGTCAGAAATATAATACTTGCTCACAGCTAAGTGATTGAGTATGTACATAAACAGATAAGAGGCTACACAGTAAATGTTCTAAGCCAGTTTACTTCTTTTGGCAAGACCACTTAGGGTCTTTTTTGGTCTTCCAACAATACAAGTATTGGGTGAAGCAGGGGTCAGCACCTCTGCAAGGACAACATTGTTATTTTCATCAGTTGTAACCTTGTTTAGGGCATACAATATCTCTATATCTTTCTGCCACAAATTCCCAAATCTCATTGAAGAGGTACATTTTCCTCTTGTTGCTAAGTCCTTCTGGTACCAGAGTGGCAGGTTTCTCACTGTTTGACTGGCTCTGACTGTGTGGCTTGATTGATGGATGCTTTCTGAAAAACTGGTAGGAACCGGTAGGAATTCCAGCCATACATGGGGACAATAACAAAGCCTTGTACCCTGTTCCCAGGTTCCAGCAGTTTGGAGTCACCATTCTCAGCTAAAATTCTGCAGCACTCCTGGACCTTGCTGTTGTAGTATGAATGTTGTTTTGTTGTGGCCTGCCACATATGTTTTTCTGCTTTTGCTAGTGCTTCTGTTTTCTCCCCCAAGTCTTTCTTTGAGGCCTTTACCAAAAAAGCACTGTCCTTTTGTCAGGTCCAGCATAGATCCGACATCAGTTTCAATGGCGACACGTTTGGCACATTCTGCTGCCAGAGACAATAAAACGTGCATTCACTTATGGCTCAAGAGCCGATGACCTCACTAGAATCACTATACAGTTTGTGCATGGCAACTTCACAGAATACCTCGTTTTAGGTTGTCCCTAACAAGTATATATATTGAAGTAAATGGTGCCCCACAACTGTTTGGTTAAAACATTCTTCAAAATATCTTCCTTTGTGTTCAGCAGAACAAAGAAATGTATTCAGGTTTGGAACAGTTTGCGGGTGAGTAAATGATGACAGAATTTTCATTTTTGGGTGAACTGTCCCATTAACAAGTGTTGACCTGAATGCCGTTGGTGCGGATTGATATTGACAGCAGGTGTTTCTGCACCGAAAGTAAACCAAGAGATGATTGAAATCAATGTTTATGGAGCCAATGTCTGATGTTTTTTTTTTTTTTTTTCGCAAAATAATAAAAAGTAGCGTCGATGTTATAAATGAAAATTTGAGTACTGTATCTCGAATCCCTTGGTGTAATCTACCATTGACAGCAATAAACACACATTACCTATTTTCATCATTTTGACTAATTTGATGCTCTTCATCTCATAATTAGATTCTGCGACTTTATCCGGGTTTTCACAGACGGGGCATATATAAGGTTCAGACATATATAAGGTTCACTTATTTTGCACTATATTTTTCAATTAAACCTCACACGCAAATTTGTATGTCATGCACTTTGTAAGAGGTCTGCAACAGTATCTGCACTCAGATCACATAATGCACAGTGTGCCATGAAAAATGTATGTACTGCAAGGGCATAATGGCTGATTTAATAGTCTACATAGATTGTAGTCCTGCAGGAATTCTAGGGTCCGGCATGAATTTGAGCAGGTATAAACCGCAATCTGCTCTTTTAGTTGGGTGGGAGTGAGTGCACCATGTGAAATATCAGCATTCATACAGATGGAAAATTCTTAATGTGATTTCAATAACTCTTTACTCTAAATTTGTTTAAGTATCTTTGTTAAAGCAAATATTTCAATAAAACATTGTAACAAAATATTGTTAGATCATACATGATATTAGGTTTTTCCTATCCCATATTATGTGCAGAAAATACAATGCTATTTTAACCAATTTTGTTAGCATGAAAGTGCTTTTTCAGCTGCTCTCTGAGTCTTGAAATGCTGTTGCTCTTGTATAAACTCTTCAGATATGTATGCTCCTTAATTTACTTTGATATATCAGATATCAGTGCCTTTAACTTCACAAGTCGGTGCTTCTGGCTCTTGCACTTTCTTTCAGAAGGTTTTGAGTTGTTTATCTTTCTTATGACTTGTTTTCTTGAGTTCTCCTTACAGTGTGTTTCTCTAATGCACTAGGTCTATGAGTGTTTTCCCATTCATAGCAATTTGTGTAGCCATATTCCCAGCATGCTCTATCTTCTGATGTCTCTGCCTTCTGACATGGGTGTTTACGGTGATTTATTTCCACTGCAGACGAAAGATCCTATGGTGCGCATCTCTCTGGACAACTACAACAGCATCTTTGCAGTGACGCCCAGTGGGATGGCACGCTATCTGACACTACTGAGGCCCGTGGACCATGAAGAACAGCCGAGTTATGCCTTCACGGTAAGGGCTCCGTGCCACCTTTCCTTGACAAGCCTGCTTAGCTCAGTTTCTGTCACTGGGGCTTGCAGCTTTCATGTCAAGGACTTTGTCTAAACTCGCTTCTCCACACACTACTCGATTTTTCTCTCTGGGGTTATTTTTAAAACTGCATACTGCACTAAAGGAATTCTGTTCGACTGCAATCCATGTCGTTGTATAGATTCTCAATGCAAGTGGAAATATTTTATTATGTATATATCAATATATATTGAGTCTGAACTGAATCTGGATCTATAATGCCCTTTTACAATGTCTGATTTTTTTGGTTTTTGGGGGCTACTTAGAATATATTTTTATGCTTGAATGTTCACATATTTTACATTGTTGCAGCACTTCGATTCACAGTCTGTCACTAACTCTCTGTTTAGTTCTGGTGTCTATTAGCCTGACTACGTCAGACTTCGTACTTCCGCTCAATTTCAGTTCGCTTCTGTACTCAGTCTGAGATAGCGACCGTTTTCCTCGTTTTCCTCCGGCCTCAAAACAGCCGGCCAATCAACGAACAGAGGGCGGGCTGAGAGCCGTGACGTAGACGCTGACTGTACCGTGGATGCGTAGATTTACTTCACATAATCTGCGAAAGTCGTTCACAGCCATGTTCACTCCGGTATTTCGCTCGATGGTTTTGTTTTCGCATCATACATGTGTTTACAGTGGAAGTTAGATGCGGCTGAGCATGCGCATAACACACGCCATAACCAAACGTTATGTGATTGGCTTACGGGTAACCAATGATTTTAAACTTCAGACAAGCGCCCTTCCAGACTCTATCTACGAAGCAAAGCAAAGTAGCAGAGTTTGGTATTACCAGGCTAGGTGTCTATAGCCTTTAAGTAAGAAAATCAATGTGTTCTGATTGGTCGGCTGGACCAGTGTGTTGTGATCGGTCAACTTCTTGGTCAAATGCTATGCCACTTAGCATAACCATGAGATAACCATCACACTACTAATTCAACTTAACCAAGCCTCGCCTCAAGACTACAATTGAGCCGTTTCAGGGAGTTCAGAAACAGTGTGCACTGATATAGAGAATAACTTTCTTTGGAGTAACTTTGTGCTTTATAACTTTGCAGAACTTTTCATGCTCAAGCAGCAACATTACACACCAAAAAAATAAATAAATAAAAAACGTGTGAAATGTATGTGTGAAATCATAATGAAACCATCTAAACCAATTAAAAAGCATTGAATCACACATTAAATACATGTGAGTGTACACACCCTAATCATTATTTTCAAAAATGTTTTAAATATATATTTATATATATATATATATATATATATATATATGTATATATATATATATATATATATATATATATATATATATATATTATATATTTATCTTCAAATATTTATAATATTTTTATTTATTTATAATATTTTATTATATTTAAATATAATAATTTATTTGAAAATATAAACTTAAGAGTTAAAGATTCAGTACAGAAGATTTGGCCCATAAGACGTAAAATTGCAAGTTACTCACTGGGGAACATTGTTTTTGTAATTACATGAGATGTGCTTCGGCTCAGCACTTGTGTGCAGATGAATATGATGGTTTGAGGCATACTGGTATACCTGTGATTAAAGTCAATGATTTTATCAGAGCAATTTTCATTAACAATGGCAAAATTCACACCCTCCAAAAAGAAAGGACATAACTTAAAAAAGACGATTATCCATACATTGTCTTTTGAGTAGATAACTGTCTTCTACTGATGTTTTTATTCAATGAAAACGAAATGAAATTCTATGAAATTCTAAACCATTATTATAGTCTTACCATTGTGAATCGGGATAAGGAAACAGTTTTGAAATCTGATATGTGATATGCTTGCATAATAATTGATTTCTGTTGTTTGTTTAGCCAAAACATCTTCTGTAATGCAATTTTTAATAGTGTCGCTGTTTTTAGTATACTCTCCAGCAATACTAAATATCACAACGCTGCATCAGGTCACATGGACAGTGCAGACCACTGTGGTGCCATCAGCTAATTCTCTCTGGGTCCTGCTATTCAGTTCATAACAGCACCATATTTCACTGTCTTTCAAACTGTATTATGAATATAAGCACATCTCAGTTTGGTAACATGGAGGTTGCTGTTTTCCTAACATTTTTTCTTGGTGGTGAATGGGTTTGTGTTACCGCTGCTAAGCACGTCCATGGTTATTTTAGTCTCTGACATATATTACAATGACACAGTGGAGTGGAGTGTATTATAGCCCTGCTGGCTTGTTAATGAGAGAGAACAATGGTATTTTTAGAACCAGGGAAATTATGGTAGTATGGGTCATACTATTATGACCTACACAAAGCATACACAACTGCATCTGCCTGGTTAATGGAAACACATTTTCTGCGATTACGCATGTTGGCACACTTACTTGTCAGTTAACATTTTTAGCAGCAATTTCTATGAAGCCAGAATAAATAATGTGTTTTTTATTATGTACTTTTTATTATAAATGTGGTGTAGGGCGCTCTGGATTGAGATGGCACCTTTGTTGTCAGGCATCTGCATTATATGTGATGTATGCAATTAAAAATAGCATGTAGTGTCATTCAGTAGCTGAGTTTGGTGGAGTTTAGTGAAGTAGCTAAAATAATTTTGTTCTATTCTAAGTTAACAATGAGATAAGCAGTGAAGCACTAAACACTACTCCATACAAAATTAACAATCCATCCAAGTGTGGGGACCCAAACCAGATGCAATATGAAGAAGAAGAAGAAAAAAAAAGAGAGATTACACCTGCATTTATTTAAATGTCAGGAGATTACCGTAATGAAGGGATCACTGAAATGTCCTGGAAATGTGAATGAACGCAGGTGTATTCTCGGAATTGTATGGCACTGACTGAACCCGAAAAAAGCTGAATTTTCAGCAGCCATTACTCCAGTCTTCAGTGTCACATGGTCCTGATTTAGCTGTTTTACCTCTTCTCATGACAGTAGTAGTTACTAATCTTACTTCTCAGTGGCATATAAAGATGAAATTTCAACTTTAGTAATGGTGCCTTTCAATAATGAAGCTAGCTTACACTTACTGGAGATACAAATCCTTGAATTAGTTTTTGACAGAGGGGGCCGACATGAAGGACTCCACCGAAGCGGCACCCTGGAGATACAAGTGAGGAAAATAAGTATTTGAACACCCTGCTATTTTGCAAGTTCTCCCACTTAGAAATCATGGAGGGGTCTGAAATTGTCATCGTAGGTGCATGTCCACTGTGAGAGACATAATCTAAAAAAAAAAAATCCAAAAATCACAATGTATGATTTTTTAACTATTTATTTGTATGATACAGCTGCAAATAAGTATTTGAACACCTGAGCAAATCAATGTTAATATTTGGTACAGTAGCCTTTGTTTGCAATTACAGAGGTCAAACGTTTCCTGTAGTTTTTCACCAGGTTTGCACACACTGCAGGAGGGATTTTGGCCCACTCCTCCACATAGATCTTCTCTAGATCAGTCAGGTTTCTGGGCTGTCGCTGAGAAACACAGAGTTTGAGCTCCCTCCAAAGATTCTCTATTGGGTTTAGGTCTGGAGACTGGCTAGGCCACGCCAGAACCTTGATATGCTTCTTACAGAGCCACTCCTTGGTTATCCTGGCTGTGTGCTTCGGGTCATTGTCATGTTGGAAGACCCAGCCTCGACCCATCTTCAATGCTCTAACTGAGGGAAGGAGGTTGTTCCCCAAAATCTCGCAATACATGGCCCCGGTCATCCTCTCCTTAATACAGTGCAGTTGCCCTGTCCCATGTGCAGAAAAACACCCCCAAAGCATGATGCTGCCACCCCCATGCTTCACAGTAGGGATGGTGTTCTTGGGATGGTACTCATCATTCTTCTTCCTCCAAACACGTTTAGTGGAATTATGACCAAAAAGTTCTATTTTGGTCTCATCTGACCACATGACTTTCTCCCATGACTCCTCTGTATCATCCAAATGGTCATTGGCAAACTTAAGACGGGCCTTGACATGTGCTGGTTTAAGCAGGGGAACCTTCCGTGCCATGCATGATTTCAAACCATGACGTCTTAGTGTATTACCAACAGTAAGCTTGGAAACGGTGGTCCCAGCTCTTTTCAGGTCATTGACCAGCTCCTCCCGTGTAGTTCTGGGCTGATTTCTCACCTTTCTTAGGATCATTGAGACCCCACGAGGTGAGATCTTGCATGGAGCCCCAGTCCGAGGGAGATTGACAGTCATGTTTAGCTTCTTCCATTTTCTAATGATTGCTCCAACAGTGGACCTTTTTTCACCAAGCTGCTTGGCAATTTCCCCGTAGCCCTTTCCAGCCTTGTGGAGGTGTACAATTTTGTCTCTAGTGTCTTTGGACAGCTCTTTGGTCTTGGCCATGTTAGTAGTTGGATTCTTACTGATTGTATGGGGTGGACAGGTGTCTTTATGCAGCTAACGACCTCAAACAGGTGCATCTAATTTAGGATAATAAATGGAGTGGAGGTGGACATTTTAAAGGCAGACTAACAGGTCTTTGAGGGTCAGAATTCTAGCTGATAGACAGGTGTTCAAATACTTATGTGCAGCTGTATCATACAAATAAATAGTTAAAAAATCATATATTGTGATTTCTGGATTTTTTTTTTTTTTTAGATTATGTCTCTCACAGTGGACATGCACCTACGATGACAATTTCAGACCCCTCCATGATTTCCAAGTGGGAGAACTTGCAAAATAGCAGGGTGTTCAAATACTTATTTTCCTCACTGTAACTGAGATGTCTGAGCTTTCCAGTTTGACATGCCAAACTTTGCACATGTGATAAGCACAGCTCTTGAAGCACCTCGCTGAGATGATGTCATGACTGTATGATTGATTCCCCTTTCAATGTCTTGTTGGCAACAGAAATTTTCTATTGCATTATTTTTGGTACAGTGCACTCTTACAGTAACTAGGGATGTGCACCACACCTAATTTCATTAATGTTTAAATGGACATTTTGTAACTGACTAGTCAACTAGTCAAAAAAAAAAAAAAAGAAAACAGTATGTGAATATATGTATGAATCAAACAGTCTAATCCAATATTGAATACCACTGAAAAAAAATATTATAAATATGCAATGTTATTGCCTTGTATTATGATCTTTGTACACTAAACATTCACTTAATGGATATTAGCCAATAGTGACATATTTATTCAAATCAACTGAATCAACAGGCAGTGCAGAACCTTTTAACATACAATGTGATCAGGGTTTGAAATTAACTTTTTCACTCACCGGCCAATTTGGCTACTAAATTTTTAAGTTACCGGCTATTCAGAACCTACGGAGCCCCTGAGGGGACCTGTGAAAAAAAATTAAAAATAGGACTTTCGCGTGCGCACGAGAAACTTTCGCGTGCGCACGAGAAACTTTCGGTTTGCTATAGCGTCATTAATACAAATGTGGAAATATGGATGATGTATTTATCATTTATGTTGTTGTTTGACATGTTTTGAAGTGTATATTTAAGCAAAAATCTCAAGCAAGGTGCTATTAAAGACAAGACTTAGAGACATATTTTAGTCACAATTCAAATAATTGTATTAACTTTGAATATACTTTTAATAAACTTTGTATTTGTATGTTTATTGATAAAAAATAAACAAGTAATAATCTTCTGCTACTGAGATGAAGGAAACATTTTTTTAAAGAAGTTAAGTTCACAAGATTGCTATTTATCTTGATCAAACTGCTCCGTCATCAGCTCTTCCTCAGTTCCGCACTGCAGAATAAAATAGTCATCCTCTGCTGCAGTTGTACGGATTCTTAACGCATTTATTGCAACTACATCTTTTTCTCATCAAACAACCAGACTAACGAATGGTTCGACACAACCCCTACAGAAGAGAGACAGGGCTTTCTTCTGTATAGATACTGTATACAGGGTAAATGACGACTGTTGGCCTACCATGGTCGCCCTCGTCCAGTAAGTTTTAAATAATAATAATAATAATAATAATAAATTAAGATATAAATCAATATAATTCGTTGTAAATTAAATATTTTAAACAATACAAAAAGGTAATAATTGACTGTATAGTCCTAACGTTCATGCATGAACTGTCATTCAGACTTACTGTCTAACAACCAGAGAACAGAGAACATCAGAGATATTAAAATACATACTCTTCTGAGTTTTATGATGTAGGCCTTTTTTATTAAAATTTATCAGCCTATAATTTATATCTCAAGGATGCGCGCTTGTGCGTGGCGCACTCAGTCATGTTGAGAGGGAAACACGCATTATATTATTGTAGTCTATTCAGAAATAGTGTAAAAGACCTGTAAATAAAATACAACATTAACATTATAAACACTATTAATAACATAGCTATGCGTATTTTACTTCCCCATAGCCAAATCCTTAAATGAATGGTATCAGAAAACAACAAGAAATGAAAAATAAGTAACCACTTATAATAAAAATACATAGTAGTCTATAAAAATAGCCCATTGTGCCCTTTATTACAAACACCTTTTAGCCTATTTTAAACGCCAAGCCTAAACGAATTTATTTTTAAACTGAAACTATACCGCAAAGTTGGGTTCGCGCATCTTTCGTTTGGTCCAAAGTTTAATACTGAACAGGAATTAATAATCATTTAATAATGAACCGGCTGTGATGTCAAGTTAATGCCAGAAGTGAACCGATGTTGTTAATAGCGCGATTCGCAGGCGCCATCACTTGGATTTGTTCCTCGTTGGGGAAATAACTTAATACTTTATCGTTTCATACTCTGTCATTCGAAACAGTAAAATGTATATTTTTATTTGTGTACATTCAAAATGACTACAAAATGTCATGCCTTTGAAAAAGAAAGAAAACAACATGATGCGGACGTGTAGAACTTTATCCAAAAGCTGTTGTAAAGCCTATAAACAATCTGTTACAGTAATTTTCTATTATATGCAAAAGCTGCTTTGCAATCATATTGTTAAAAGCGCTATATAAATGAAGGCGACTTGACTTGACCTGACTAGAAATCGAAAAATTCAAGCTGTTTATTAAATTTTCTACCTCAGAACGAAAAACGTTTTAGAAATATTGTTTATAAAACGAAAAAGGAACTCTTTTCTAATTTTCTACTTTAAATATTAAATCAAAAAACTATACTGAACGAAAGACACACTGATTCAATTACACTACTAATTGCAGTTTGAATAAAAAAATTCAAACCTTTATCTAAAATTTATATTTTTATATTTTATATAAATTTAAAACATTGTCTTTTTCAGACTTTCTTCTGTAAACACAAAAATGTTTTGCAGAATGTTCATTGAACAGTCATCAGTTCCCTTTCGAAAGCTACAATCGATGCTGCGCTGCTCAGCGCATTGGGAACATATTTTATCGTGACCAGCTGTGAATAGTGTGTATAACACGTCGATGGAATTGACCCGGAGGTAATATAGCCTCGGTCGGTGACGTCATCGGCGCGCCCCCGCGACACGAGGCTATAAGTAGATGAGCCACAGGTGCATCGTCAGGTCTTTTGTCTTCAGACCATTACTGTGCAGTGTGTGCGTTGAAACTCTCTCTACCTTCGTTCTGATACAGATCTGTTGCTAGGAGTTAGTTTACTACAGGCAGTGTGCAGAATTTTCATCTCTCTCATTTCAAAAATCTTTTTCTCTCTCGCTACATCATAGAGTTTAAAAAGTAAAAAAAGAAGTGAAATGAGTCAACAAAGCAATAAGCGCTGTGTTCCTCCATGCTCCCGCCCCATGTCTGAGCTGGATACACACGATTATTGCTTTGTTTGTTTGGGGGAAGAGCATGCGGTACTGGCGATAGAGAAGGGCGGGTGCGAGCATTGTGATCAGCTCACAGTTAAGATGCTCCGCTCCCGTCTGAACTATTTCCAGTCCGCACCCGCATTACCATCGTGGGGCTCTCGTATGGATCTGCATGACGAGCAAGAGACGGGTCCGTCCCTTTCGCTTGCTGCGTCACCAGATCCTAACATCCCTTCCCGTGATCTCGAAGCGCGCTCCGGTGCTTCTTCGGTTCACGAGGGGGATGATATATCTCTTGGTTCGTCAGATCATAACGAGCAGCCAGCCTCTGAGCATTCCTCCCGTGAAAAAAGATCTGTCGAGGAATTGCTAGAGGTGGTGACTCGCGCGGTGGCCAGGTTACAGCTTGACTGGCCACGCGACCAAGAGACCCCCAAACCCAGTAAGCTTGAGGATAGGTTTCTGTCCGGTGGCAGGGGGGAGAGAACATTACATCAGTCTCTCCCCTTTTTCGAGGACCTCCATGACGAGCTGTCTAAGTCATGGAGTAAACCATATACTTCTCGCGTTTTTGTGCCCTCGACGTCGACTTTTTCGACTATCGTGGGTGCGAAAGCGCGAGGGTATACGGAGATGCCTCGGGTTGAAGAGACGCTCGCGGGCTATCTCTCACCCGAATCGGCATCTTCGATAAAGAAACCTACCCTCCCCACTAAACCCTGTCGTATAACATCATCATTAGTGGGGAAAGCTTATCAAGCTGCAGGTCAGGCTGGTGCTGCGCTGCACACTATGGCAGTGTTACAGGCGTACCAGGCTGACCTGTTGAAGGATTTGAGTGTGGGCAGTACGATCGACGAGGAAGCGTTCACGGAGCTTCGTCGTGCCACAGATCTGTCTCTCCGTGCGACCAAGCAGACGGCCCGTGCCATCGGCCGTTCTATGTCTGCTTTAGTCAGCACGGAGAGGCATCTGTGGCTTAATCTGACAGGGATTAAGGAAAAAGATCGTTTGTTTCTTATTGACTCTCCCGTATCTCCATCTGGGCTGTTTGGTGACGCGGTTAACACCGTTGTCACACGCTTTAAGGAAGTCAAGAAACACGAGGAAGCGTTCGTGCAGTTTCTTCCTCGCCGCACTCAAGGGGAGGGGCCGTCTGCCACCCAGCCCCGCCCCGGTCCTTCAAAAGTCAGGGAGGTAAAAAAGCAGAGCGTGGCGAGTCGCGCTCCCCCTCAGAGAGACTGGAGGCAGACTCGCCAGGCTCAGCAACCTCCCAAGCCAGACCTCAGGACTATCATCAATAGAAAGAGGAAGTCCTGATGGTCTGGCGCCCAATCTAGTGGGGGTAGTCCCCCGCGGGATGGGGCGCGTTCAAAATCTATTCGTCCCTTCCCGCTACCCTCACAAAACCTCTCCATCCCCGCCACCTCTCGTGCTTCGGGGGGCAGCGGTTTCCAGCGAAATATTAGATGTTCCGTTGTTTCCGGCTGTCATTCCGGACACGGAACATCTAATATCCCCTCAAAAGGAAGTATTAAAATTAATACCACTCTCAGAAAGTCTGGCAGCGTGGGAACTTCTGCCGGGCGTTTCTGCGTGGGTATTAAGCACAGTACAGTTAGGATACAGAATCCAATTTATTCGTCGTCCTCCGCGTTTCAACGCCGTGATTTTCACTACCGTGAAACCGGAGCAGATGCATGTACTGTCGCAAGAGCTGCAAACTCTTCTGAGCAAAGAGGCCATAGAACGTGTTCCTCTCCCAGAGAGGGAGTCAGGTTATTACAGCAGATACTTCCTAGTACCCAAAAAGGATGGGGGGTTGCGTCCAATCTTAGATCTTCGAGGCTTAAACCGCACAGTCAAAGCACTCAAGTTCAAGATGTTAACCGTCAAGACGGTCGTGTCGCAAATACAACATCACGATTGGTTCGTCACGATCGATCTGAAGGACGCATATTTTCACATAGAAATATTGCCACAACACAGGAAGTTCCTGAGGTTCGCTTTCGGGGGCGAAGCGTACCAATTTCGGGTTCTTCCATTCGGTCTAGCACTGTCACCCCGCACATACACAAAATGCATGGATGCAGCACTGGCTCCATTACGACTCCAGGGCATTCGCATTTTGAATTACATAGACGATTGGTTAATACTAGCACAATCACGAGAGATGGCGCTCCAACACAGAGACATCGTGTTAGCTCATCTAGTTTCTCTAGGGCTGAAACTCAACACCAAGAAAAGTGTTCTTTCTCCTGCTCAGAGAACGAATTATCTCGGGATCGTTTGGGATTCAGTTACGATGCGGGCACAAATGTCTCCCGCTCGAATCGAGACCATTCGGCAGACCATGACCAAAGTCAAGCTAGGCCAAGATCGTACTGTTCGACAGTATCAAAGAATGTTAGGTCTCATGGCATCAGCCTCCACGGTGATTCCTCTGGGGCTGTTGCACATGAGACCGTTTCAGTTGTGGCTAAAAGCCAGAGGTTTTCATCCAAGAGCCAATCCTCAAAGGCTAATAAAAGTGACGCGCCGCGGGCTTCGTACACTATCTCTGTGGCTCAGACCCCGGTTCCTCGCCTTGGGTCCCACTTTAGGGGCGCCGTGTCGTCGCAAACTGCTAACGACGGACGCCTCCCTGACAGGCTGGGGAGCGGTCTTGGATGGCCGTCCAGCTCAAGGGGAATGGGAGGGTCATCAGCTCGATTGGCACATCAATTGCCTCGAGCTGATGGCCATATTTCTGGCTCTGAAATATTTTCTCCATCAATTGAGGGGCTGTCATGTCCTAGTGCGGGTGGACAACACAGCAGCAGTCTCGTATATAAATCACCAGGGAGGTCTGCGCTCACGCAATCTGAACAGAATAGCGAGGCAGATTTTTCTCTGGGCCCAGGGCAAGTTCCTGTCACTCAGGGCAGTATACATCCCAGGGCATTTGAATGTGGGAGCAGATCTATTGTCCAGACAGACACTACCGACGGGGGAGTGGAAGCTCCACCCAGAAGTAGTGAAACAGATTTGGACCAAATTTTACGAAGCGGAGGTGGACCTCTTCGCCTCACAACAGACAGCGCAATGTCCCCTTTACTTCTCTCTGAGTCACCCAGCTCCACTGGGTCTGGATGCGATGGCGCACACATGGCCCAAAATGCGCCTGTATGCGTTTCCTCCAGTTTCTCTGCTCCCGGGAGTTCTAGCCAGAGTTCGCCAACAAGGGTCTTGCCTCTTGCTGATAGTGCCACGTTGGCCGAACAGAGTGTGGTTCTCGGAGATAATAGCTCTCCTCGACGGCTCGCCGTGGGCGATTCCGGAGAGGAGGGACCTTCTGTCTCAGGCGGAGGGCACGATATTCCATCCCAGGCCCGACCTGTGGAATCTTTATGTTTGGCCCCTGATGGGAACCAATTAAGAGACACTGGGCTTTCATCGGATGTTATTGAGACCATTCTGAGTGCTAGGGCTTCCTCTACTAGAAGAAGTTATGCTATTAAGTGGGGTGTTTTTGAAAGGTGGTGCGTTGAACACAATGTAGATCCAGTTAACTGCCAGATTGCTTCAGTGCTGGACTTCATGCAAGAGAAATTATCAACAGGCACATGTCCTGCCACTCTTAAGGTTTACGTGGCCGCTCTTTCGGCTTGCCACGCCTTGGTTGACGGGGCGCCACTTGGGAGACACCCTCTGCTCTCACGCTTCCTTCGGGGAGCCAGGCGACTGAGGCCTCCAGTAAGAACCAAGGTCCCTTCATGGGATTTAGCTATAGTTCTTGAGGGTCTGGTTGACACCCCCTTTGAACCAATAGAATCAGCGTCTGATAAACTTCTGACTCTAAAAATGGTTTTTCTGATGGCAATAACTTCCTTGAAGAGAATTGGGGATATGCAGGCTCTGTCTATCTCGCCATCCTGCTTAGACTTTGCCCCAGGTATGGTGAAAGTGATTTTGCATCCACATCCTGATTACCTGCCTAAGGTTCCGTTTTCGGCTGTACATCCTGTCACTCTTGAGGCTTTCTGCTCCCCGCCGTTCTCAACGCCGGAGCAGGAGAGATCTCATAGGCTGTGTCCAGTCCGTGCTCTTCAGGCTTACGTCCACCGCACTAGCCAGTGGCGTAAGTCGGAGCAATTGTTCATCTGTTATGGGGGCAGCAACAGAGGAGGAGCTGCTACCAAGCAGACTATGTCTCATTGGGTCAGGGATGCTATCGCTCTTGCTTATGAGGCGCGTGGGCAAACTTCGCCTATAGGTCTTAGAGCTCACTCCACCAGGGGGGTCGCCTCTTCTAGTGCTCTGGCAAGGGGGGCCCCTTTGCAACATGTTTGTGATGCGGCAGGTTGGTCCTCTCCGCACACATTCATAAGATTTTATAGTTTGGATGTTCATTCCACTCCGGGCTCTCATGTCCTTGAGTCAACATCGCAAGCTAATGTCTAGGCCTTCTTACGTTCTTGTGAAACACACCTGCACAACCGTGGGAGTCCAGACATGTTCAAGCACGGCGGCATGGGTATTCTCGTTCCCAATGCGCTGAGCAGCGCAGCATCGATTGTAGCTTTCGAAAGGGAACGTCTCCGGTTACTTATTGTAACCTTGTTCCCTGAGAAAGCGGAACGAGATGCTGCGCTACGTTGCCGTGCTGAAGATGTCCCGGGACTGCTCTTCAGACAAAATATCCTGACGATGCACCTGTGGCTCATCTACTTATAGCCTCGTGTCGCGGGGGCGCGCCGATGACGTCACCGACCGAGGCTATATTACCTCCGGGTCAATTCCATCGACGTGTTATACACACTATTCACAGCTGGTCACGATAAAATATGTTCCCAATGCGCTGAGCAGCGCAGCATCTCGTTCCGCTTTCTCAGGGAACAAGGTTACAATAAGTAACCGGAGACGCTTTCTTTGTCATCATTTGCTTTCATATTTTTCATACAATGGTTGTAAATGGATACTGAGGCTGCCAATGCCTAATATTCTGCGTAACATCTTTTGTGTTCCTCAGAAGAAGGTCCTCTGGTTTGGAACAAGTGTGAATATTTTCACTTTCTTGTTAATTATCCCTTTAATATTTTGTACTTTTTTATGTAAATATTTTGTTTCCCCCATGTTGGCAATGTAATACATACATACATCATCCATATTTCCACATTTGTATTAATGACGCTATAACGCAAACCGGAAATTGTAACGCGTGAGCAAGCGAAAGTTTCTCGTGCGCACGCAATAGTTTCTCGTGCGCACGCGATAGTTTCTCGTGAGCACGCGAAAGTCTGTATTATTTTTTTTTTTTGCACAGGTCCCCTCAGGGGCTCCGTAAGAACCTCTACTAGCCAAAAAAAAAAAGAGAGAAAATAAATATACCAGATTAACTATGTCACAGCTTATGTCACCCCACCCACGACTCTATATATATATATTACAAATGTATATTATACAATTTATACAATTTGGATTTCATACATTTCTTTCTTATTTTTTTATTCAAACAAAAACCTGTCATCCTGCGTCCCTCATCTCCTCCCTCTTTCATCCTCATCCTTTTCACCAAAAAATGTATTTTAGGTGGACATATGAATACAGTACAAAAAATATCAAAAAATGTAGGATGTTGGAAAATAACAATGTATTTTCTGTTAACCAAATGCTTTTTAATCTGTAATTTTTAATTATATATATATATATATGGGGATTATTAGGCCATGATGGACTTAATGTTCAAGTAAGCCAGATATGTGCAGATTCTGCGCAATAAGCTATATTTAATACATCATGAAGACTCACGAGTTGAGTATTTGCGTTAAATCTGCTCATATTTGGCTTACACGAACTTCCCCAGCAAAGTGAGTAAACATAATAAGTAACCCACCAAATTGGCTAGTGATTCGACAGTTGATTTTTACCCGCATTTGGCGGGTGTTAATTTCAAACCCTGAATGTGATGCATGTGATACACCTGGACACATCGTCAAGTGATGTTGGGGTCATCAGTTGATTTGGCCTTGCCCAGGGGATCCAGGGTTGATCAAGCCCTGACTTGTGTCCAGATAGCACTACCCCACCCACGACTCTCCTCATCTGATCCATAACCACCTCGAAGCAACTTCCACTGCCTTTGTGGCCGACTTAATGCCCCTTTGTCTACTGGCCCCTTTTATACCCAGCATGTCATAGGCCCTTCTGCACCCCACCTCAATGGGCTCGCACCTTGCATTCTAGCCATTAAACCGTCTCTCTTGTACCAGCTCAATGTACTTGGCTCAATGTACTCTTCCTCTCATTGGCCTCCTCGAGACAGTCCTTCCAGGGGACTGAAAGTTCTAAGAGGATAATCTGCTAGGAGGCTTCTGAGATCAGCACCATATCTGGCCTTAGCGATGTAATGGCAGCAGCTTCTGGAAACTTCAGTTCCTCAATTCGACTTTCAGCTCCCAAGCCTGTGCTGCTGTTAGCAGGCCACATGAGGTGATTCTGGCAGCTGGTGTTACCTTCTCCCCAGCTCTGACAAAAGGGAAAAGTACAATAAACACAAACTTAATAGCCCATTATAAACAGAATTCCTCAAATAAAAGTTAATCAACATAAATCAGCACGTCAAGGTATTGTTGTTAACTACACATCAACCAATGAACACGCTTCAATGTATGGCCCACGGACCGTTGGCTAAACATCTGATGCATAAGGCACACTAAATAGGAAATACTTCGGGATTTTCAAAGTCATCATTAGGTGAATTCTACAGGAGTTCTGGGAGATTTGTGTCACGTTCTTTAATGGTCTGCCTGGAAACAAAGCCGCTGTGACACCAAATCCTATCATGGAAGAGGAAAGCTATTGTGTTTACAACTGTAACAAAAGAGCTCTTATTGCAATCAATTAAAAGCTGGATTTTCAAAAGTATGTGAAGTATGGTAAGTTCACAGCATAGACATTCAAGAGTTTTACACGTCTGTCTGTTAGGATGTCGAGTTCAGAGTTTCAGATCCCTAAACATGACGCTGAACAAAATGAACAGTGATTGCTTGCTTTACATGTCAGTCAGACTGCCTCTTGGGGCGGTTCTTGGCCAATGAAAGCTGTTATGGAGTCCAGACCTTCTGCCATTAATCTGAAGGACATACCTACACTTAATGCTTCATACTTTGCCTTAACGCTTCATACTTTGCCCTTTGTTGATGTCACAACTCCTAAATGAACTAGTTTAAGCCTAAAGGTTAAGTCACACTTTGCAAAAGGATGCTTCTTTGTTATTTTTCCCCATGTTTTCTTTTTTAAGTTTTACAGGAGATTCATCTTCTTTCTTAGATTGATGCAGTGAAGAGGAGGCAGGAAATTGTGCACTGTAAAAAATTTCTAACCCTCCCAAATCAAAAATTTCAAGTGACCGATAACATCTAAATTTTTCAATTGGCCCAAGTGAAATTCTTGTTGCAATAGTCTGTTAACATTGGCTCAATGAGAAATAATACGTCAGACTAATTGAAAAATTTAGATGTTATCGGTCACTTGAAATTGTTGACTTGGGGATGTATTTTTTTTACAGTGTGAGGGAGAGAGGAGTGGGTTTAGATAATTGCTTTCCCCATGTCAGATGCAAACTTGCATCTACCACAAGAGAGCCACAACTCTGACATGTCAAGTGCACAGGCACTACCTGACAGATATCACTGAAATATTTGTCCTGTGCAATCACATCTGTCTGACTGAGAGACTTACAGCAAACAACATTGAGGGGAGCGGCTTATGCTCCTTTTTAGCCAAACCCTGATAACCAGGGGCCTGTTGCACCAGCTGCCTAATTGCAACTTAGCCTAATTGTGAAGTAAAAAGGCACTAAGTTTCAACTTGTGCACTACTAAATATTTGTGTTGCGCCATTAAACTTAGCTGAAACGTAACTCTGCATATAAACTAAATATTTACGAAATCCTCCAAGGAATAACCGTTGGACTAAAACAGTATTGATCAAATTGCATCAAGCTCATGTTTTCCTTAGTTTTGCACAGTTGAGCACATAGCCTGTAAAGTTTATTCCACTTGATAGCGTGCTTGAACACATGCATGCAAGAAAGATTCATCCTTGTCCAGTGTCTGCGTTATTTTTCTCCAAATCTTATGACCGATAAAAAAAAAATGTCTTTGTACTTTACTATTATCCAGTAGTTTATCGTTGTTCTGTCACCTCTGCTTCTTTTTCAACTGTGAAACAACTGCCTTATGAACAAACTAATTAATGAAAAAAATGCATACGTGCATATAGATTATATGACAGTATGCACTTACTGTACTGACGGAATTCATGTCTTCAAGATTAATTGTCACAATACACATTGTTTCAAAGAAGCTTTGTAATATCTTCATGCCTTTTGAGATATGCTATATATTATATATCACTATGTGACTATCACTATCACTATCACTAAGTGAGTATACTCCATGTTTATGGATAAAGTTTGTCAATGTATATATGATAATACAGTTTACATTTTGCAATGGTATTTTCAGCTGTGATTTGCTATATACTGTAGTATTTATTGCTTTACATAAGTATACTGAATGTATGCAAGTAAGTAATATGTACTATATATCCAACTTTTAATATATTCCTTGGTGGTAATGTAGTTAATTTTTTTTTTTTTGACGATATAACAATCAAGAAGTTGAAATTTGAGATGTACAGTGTGTAAAAAGCAATGTATCCGGTGGGTTTTTCACTAGGCATTTCTCAACATGTTTTCCCCGTTGAAAAGACCTTCGTGCCTGATTCTATAGGAGTGTATAATTACGGTATGAGAAGACTAAATTGTGGAGAGGTCACAGACTGAATGCTGATTCTCAGTCAGACGTGCGTTAAGGTTGGCTCGTGGGACGTGTGCTGTGGGACTTAACATTCACTGCACTCCACCTCACTCCCGCCGAATTCATTCAGAACCTGAAACCAGCTGGTCTCGTCTAAGGGAACAGAAGAGTCCGGGTCCCGCTGGTGATGTTACTGTGCCGTGTTAGGCTTGTGTATCACATACAAATGGCTGCTTAGAGATGCCATTATCTGTTTTGCGACAAGATGGACTTTGTTTGCCGAAGTTGTGGAATATCAAGTATCTCATTTGTCCTGTCTTTGAAGCATTGTTTTCACTCATTTAAATGAGTCTGTAGGGCAATGTTGATCTATCCATGATGCGGTAAATTTGTAGGAAAGTGTTCCCTGAAATAACACAAAGTATTGCAGTTGCAGCTTTTTTTTTTTTAGGTCCTTCATCGATGAATTATCGTGTTTCAAAGCGAACCCTTAATACAATTTACTGTGGTGACAATAGTTTCTGCCAAAAAAAACATTGTCAATACACTATCAGTAAGTACTGTCATAAAAAAGAGAAAAAAACTATAATTATAATTATAATTTGTGAAAAAAAACTATGCAAAACAAGCTGCCAAAAATGCTAAGTTGTTAGCATGCTGTGATGGAAGTTATTAGTGGCTTGTGACATTGAGGTTGCTGAAGTGTTGTTAGGTAGTTACTAGGGTGTTGATGGTGGCTGCTTAAGCCCAAATTATACTTTGTTTTGTTGAATGCACAGCCCTTTGAATGTCTACTCTAGAACACAATGTCTACTCACGCACAAACATGCGTGGGGAGAAAAATCTGGAGACCTACACAATACAAAACACAAAACTAGATATTTTGAACACCCGGTAGAAAATATACTGTATACAGTACATCAATAATTATTCATACTTACAGGTTGTGATTCTGAGGAGCAAGCTGGTCCAAATAAACTGGGTACTGACTCATCTTTCAAGAGCAAGCATTTTGCGAATCCCGCGTTGAACTCTGAGATTTGAGAAGCAGTCGTCAGTAAAATGAAGTGTTTGAAGGCGGGTCAAGTTGTTGGCGGGCGTAAAACGTACAACATACTGTAGGGGGGAATTATGCGAATTATGTCTTTTCTAGTGACGTAATCCTCATGCAGTAGGATTCGAAACACAAACGACTCGTATTGGCGGTCCAGAGTCGATTCTTTCTTTTGGGAGACAATAGCTTTATTTATCACGCACTTTCGACTTTACAACTTTGCAGAACTTTTACAATCACAAACAGCTATATTACACACTGTATGAAAGGGAATATCAATATTACTTTATACTTGGTCTTAACATCTGATGCATTGAAGCAAGTGGTGCTGCTGGAGTTGACCGTTCCCTGGAAAGAGCAGATAGAGGAGGCCTGCGAGTGGAAGAGGGCTAAGTACCTCGAGCTGGTGGAGGTTTGCACAGGAAACAGGTGGAGGGGCCGCTGTGAACCTATTGAGGTGGGATGCAGGGGATTTCCAGGGCAGTCTCTTCACCGGGCACTCAGGCTCCTTGGTATTAGAGGTTTCCAACTGAGAAAAGCCACCAGAAAAGGTGCTCACAGGTGTCTGTGGATCAAAAGGGGAGACCCATGGTGTAGCACGCTGCTTGGAAACAAACCGGAGACTGATCACCCCTGGTTGGGTCGCCCAGTTGAGGGTATCTGATGATCGAAGACACGGAACACCCTATGAACCTGGGTTCATCACTGAGGATGTGTCTAATCCACGCCGCACCATCTAGATGTAGATGGTGTTTCTTCAACCTTCTAACTGATTGGTAGTGTATAACCTACTGTATTGCTCATGCTTACCCTAGTATACCAACAGCCCCCCTGAGCCCCCCTAATATTAAAATCCTAGAATTGCCCCTGGACAGCACTGAGAACCAAGTGTCTGAGTGCAAACGCACATGAGCTTCATTGGCTTCCTGCAGATCGAACAACATCTACTTTGACCCGCTCTCAAACACTGTAGTAGTAGCTGAGGCCTGGAAGAGTTTGGTTTGTGTTGTAAGCATGTCGAAAAGACGCTTTTTTCTACATTGTAAAAGCCATCCACTTTGCATGCTCTTCCAAAAGAAGGGGATGAGGGCTCAAGCTCGAATTGATACGGTAAGACCAACGCCAGCGTTACTGTTCGGATCACTGTGTATATGAGTACCGAGTGCGCTGTAACCAGTAGACCTATCACAACAGACTGGGCCATCTGACCAACCAGAGCAGAGTAGGCTCTCGGAAAGGAGGGGTTTAGAAAGACCGAATCCTTTGTCGAACCGTTTCAGACACTGTGAGAAAAGAAGTGATGTTGCAATGTATATTATGAGAAAAAAAAAATAGTTTTTACTTTGGATGAATGTAAACCTATTGTAGGAGACCTTCAAAACAAAGTTAGGAACCTTTAAGATAGCATTTAAATTCATAATGTTATACTATGCTGCACTATCCAGTTTGCCGCTATAACATATTCACTGTGTACTGTGAATAAAAATAGGATTACCTTTTCTTTGAGAAATTATGATTTTTAGTCCACACAGATAGAGTGTACTGTTGGTTACAGTGTTCACTTCCAGTGTAACTGACTTCTTTATTTGTAAAAAATACTGTAACGGGATCTAATAATCAAGTTCAAATTAGTTCTTAATTTTTTTATTTTTTTTTTATATTATGAAACACTTCTAAATTGAAAATTTAATTGCAGAAATGATGCACATGTTAATCAGCACATCTGTAAATCAAATAGTGTGATATCATATAGGCCTATATCGGCATTGATATCAGCATTGATATAAAAAAAAAAAAACATCATCGACTACCAATCATCAACATGATTTTATTTTATTTATTTTTGTTATCTTTTATTCATAATATTTGACTTGACTACATCCTTTTGTGCTCGAGCTTCTGCTTTTTTATTCCATGTGGAGGTTGACAAAAACACTTCACCCTTCTCACAGCACAGTCTACAACCTCTCTGTGATGTCCCATTAGTCTAGTTGTCAGCTAGTGAGGCAGTTGGGAGTGCCACCAATGGACTGTTCTCTCAACGCAAGAGCTTTCATTTGAATAATTTGGCTATGCTATCACAATAAGAAAAGGGAAAATGTTAAAATGTTATGTCACAGTATATGTTTGCTGATGTGTGATTAGCAGCAATTTTAATACTTTGCTTTAAGCCTTTCCTTTCTAAAATGGCTGATTTTCAGTGATTCATCTGTGCACAATGTGCAATTATGAAATTAAAAAGCAAATGTGGTTCTTATCAATGCCTTTTTCTGCCTCACGGTTTTATTACTTGCCTGTGTCTGTAGATGATTGCCTCAGATGGAGTTCAGGAGAGCTCTCCAGTCTCTATTAATATCACTGTGATTGATGCCAATGACAACACACCCACCTTCCCCAACGTCTCCTACAGTGTGAATGTTTACACGGACATGCAGCCTGGGGACACAGTCTTACAGGTAATCATTAAGTTATGCTTTTACTGCAATAAAATCACTTTCTTTATTCACATTTCGTAATGTTTTCCAAGGAAGACATCTAAGCATCCTCTAGTTTAGATACAACCCTGATAAAAACTCACCTGCCTGTAGCTTTCTAGTAATCTTGAAGTAATCTCTAGTAATCGCGAGCGCCACGTGGAGTTTCAAGTGGAGCGGGGGATTGGATGAGAGCAGTTGACCAATGTAAGCTGTCCGGCCGGACAGCTTACATTGGTCAACTTCTCTGCAGCTGTACACCCAATAGAGTGAATGGATTTTTTTCATTCTTTTTTCTCTTCATATTGTTAGGATTGTACTGTAGAACCATAACCAGCATCTAAACGAGGTTATTAATAATGAACAATCTTTGAAATCGTAGACCATAGCTTTAACTTAGCCTCATTTTAAGAAAATAAATATTATTTTGTGCTTTATTTATACAGACAGAAAAAAAATACCATAATCTTAATATTTTACTACATTTTTCTTCTACATTGATCTTGTGTTAGTGATGTTTAGATATGTTTCCTGGAAAACAAGACTAAATTATTTTATTTATTTATTTTTTTTTTGCAGAGCTTTTCAACCTTAATCCACTCATTTGAATTAATAGCTGTAGTTCCCACATTTATGAGGGGCTTATTGCTAGAATAATTGCTCAGATCTCGGCTTAATCTTTGTCTTAACCGGAATTTTCTTTTGAAATGTGTGCATAACTGATACTCTTTGCTATCAGGACATGAGCAGAGCGCAGATTTGCTCTGACATCTGACAAGATTAACCCCTGAAGTCAAAATTAAAAAGTGCAAGTTATATCATCTAAAAAGTTAACTGCTCCAGTGTATGATTGTAGTTGTCACTTTATAAAGGTTCTGAAATAAATCCTTATTTCTCTGTCTGAAGAATCAGTGAGTCGAAAACATCAATGCTACATGGTATTAGTGTAATTCTCACAAAACATGTCTGGGTCACATTTTGTATTTCATAAAAAAAAAAAAAAAAAAAAAAAAATAGAAGTAATTTCTGCATAAAGATTAATCTTCTTAATATTTATGCATACAGTATATATATATAATTGTTTTTTGTGTGCATAGTTTTGTTATTTATATTTTTTTTCATTTGTGATTCTCATTATTGTATTACAGTAATTACAGTAATTTTACTATTATTATTATTATTATTATTATTAAAGTTCCATCTATATAAGTATTTACATTTTTGTTAATCATTTATTACTGTATAAAATAAAGACAGTACAATCAATACGACCCTGAGGCATAAATATTAAATACATACTTAAATACAATTTATATATCATAAAATATTAGTTTTTGCATCGCACCTTGCATTGTAATTGCACCTATTTGATTTTTTTCTTTATCTACAAACTTATTTTCTAAATGCATTTTTTTTTTTTTTTTAATTGCTTAGAATCTGCATAAATCTGTTAAGTGTGAAAATAATGCAATATATTCAGTTAAATAGTATGGACATGGTTAAAATATGTCTAGCTGTTAAGCAAGCAATATTCAATATCCATATTCTACCCATATGTATCAATAATAAATACTTAAATACAAGTTATATCATTCTATATATATATTTTTTTGCATTATTGTAATTCAAATTTAGATGCGAAATATGATTAATTGTCATTAAAAAATGTTTGAATGAATGAATGTATGTATGTATGTATGTATGTATCTATGTGTATGTATGGATAAATGAATAAATGAATAAATGAATAAATTAATGAATGAATGAACGAACGAACGAATCACTAAGTAGTGAACTTCAGCACAAAAAAAAAAAAAAAAAAAAAAAAAACCTGTGCCATTATTCACAAACCACCAACAATCAGTGTTGCCAGGTGATGAATGTGCTGAAATATTAAATCTGAATATTTTATTGAATCTTGCAGACATGACCCGGTTCTGGACATGTACTTGACAGGTTTCATGATTCAAAAGCTTGGACAGTGATGAACATGAATAAGCGCCTTTGCAGCTCCTTTCTGAAGTAACGGCACCAATTCATTTTTTTTTTAGCTGACAGCAGTGGATGCTGATGAGGGTCCCAACGGTTTGGTGAGCTACAAAATCTTGGCGGGGGATCAGGGACACTTCACCATCAATGACTGTACAGGAGTGATCACCGTGCCGCCCAGTGTCAACCTGACTGTGGGCCGCTCCTACGCCCTCACCGTTAGGGCCTCCGACAACGGCCCTGTCTCCCAGAGGAGGTAAATCAACTGAAAACCCAATGAGGGTTGAAAAGGAGTGTCCCTCTCACTCTCTAACAGAAGATTCAACCTCACATGCCCAGTTTTAGATCAATACAATGCCACATGGTGACAAATTTTGCTTCGGAAATATCTCTGAGAACACGATATTGGCCCCTGCTCTTGTCCATCTGACACCTGGAAGAGCGGAAATTAAGGGCTTTTCACTCTAATTGCCGCTACCTCCCCTCTTGTCCAATTCATACCAGCCGCTGCCCTCTGTAATTCTTGCTGACCGTTGGATCAATACAGTGGAATGAAGCAGAAATAGAACGAGTGCAAGCGAAGTTCAGGAAATGCATTGTTTCACTTTGCTGTTCGGGAACTAGTTTAAGAGCCTCTAATATACACAACAAATCAACAGATCCTAAACTTGGAAGTTCTTCTCCACAGAGTTATACTGGTAACACTTTTATTTCGATAGTCCACTTTAGACATTTTACTAACTATACGTAACTTTGCAACTACATGTCAACTAACTGTCATTAAAGTGTTAGTAGACTGTATGCTTAATATCTGCTAACACTTTATTTTGATGGTCCCCCAACATGTATTCTACTGACTATAAGTAACTTGGCAACTACAAGTCAACTTATTCTACTTACCCGAACCCTAACACCTAACCATAACCTAACAGTCTACTACAGTCTACTAACACTCTAATGAGAGTTAGTTGACATGTAGTTGCAAATTTACTTATAGTTAGTAGAATGTCTAATGTGGACTATCGAAATAAAGTGGAACCATTATACTTGGTTAGAACTGTGTTCCCACTTAATGAGGTACACTTTATCGAGGCTTAAAATTAAGATGTATGTATTTGAATTGACAACACTTTATTTTGATGGTCCCTTTTGAACATTCTGTCGACTATACTGTAAGTAGCTTTGCAGCTACATGTCAACTAACTCTCATTAGAGTATTAGTAGATTCTCTGCTTCATATCTGCTAACACTTTATTTTGATGGTCCTCCTACAGACATTCTACAGATTATAAGTAACTTTGCAACTACATGTCAACTTATTCTAACCATAACCCTACCAGTCTACTAATACTCTACTAACACTTCAATGAGAGCTAGTAGACATGTAGGTGCAACGTTACTTATAGTCAACAGAATGTGTTAAAGGAACCATCAAAATGAAGTGAAACCAAATGTTCCTTTCCTTTGGATTACACCGTTGTAGCATAAACAAATTAGCAAACTGGGAACACTTTGCAATAAGGTTCTATTTGTTACCAATAGTTAATATGAACGCATTTAATAATCTAACTTAATGTTATTTTTAACATTTACTAAAAGATTATTACAATTTAAAAGTTGCATCTGTTAATATTATTTTAATGGACCTGAGCTAACAGGAACTAACAATGAACAGTTGTTAACAAATACCCATTTATGTATGACTGACAAATGTACATCACATTACTTTTTTTATGTGAAAACTTATGTAAAAACTGTGTAATCTTAACAGATGGACAAGTCAAAAACATGAAACTTTAGACTTAAATATATATTTTTGTATAGAGAGTTAAAGGCAGCAGGTGTGCTATTAGATGTGTTGGACAGATGGCAGTTGAGCTTGTGAGAACCAGAGAGGTATTTTCATCTCTTATCTTCCCATTTTAAAATGTTATGAGACCGCTGGCATCAAATCCACCATATTGGAAAGTTTCCAAATAGAATTATCCCCAATCCAATTTGCTTCAGCCACAGCTCCACACACGTTTGATGAGTGCCTTGATACAATGTGTCATAAAATAATGACAATACATGGTTGGGTTTTCACTAAACATCCAGAAAGCAACCTAAGCAATCGGACTGCTATTGTTAGCTAGACTTAAAAGTGTTCACATCTGGGAGGAAGCTTGGTGATATCTTTTGTCAAAAGACAGAAAATCCATATTAGAGCCCATACAGAAAATGCTGCATTTGCTCAATCGAAAGCATCTGATTACATCTCTTCATTACTGCAGAAAGTATGTTTGAATCGTCTTTCAGTTCGTAAAACTGAAACCAAGAGAAAACAATGTTTACAATGGAAGTCAAGGGAGAACAGTTTGTCAAGAACATTTCTGTGATGCATTCATAAAGATTATAAAACTCTTATACAAATAAATGTATATGTAACAGATAGTAAGAGTGGGTAAACCTCACTCCTCTGACCTCAAGAGGCGCACTGGCGACTGATACTGCAGTCTTTGGCATCCTTGTTAGTGCTCCCGCCTCACATGTCCGAAACATCAGTTCAAATTCCACTCAGAACAATGCTAGTACTGGAGAGGTAACATTGGTGCCGTGACCCGGATGGGAGTGAGGTTTACAGGAGTGACTGTAACGAGTCCTCAAGTGGCGCATTAGTGACTGACTGACTGACTATTTATTTATACTTTCATCCCTTGTAGGTAAATGTGTTGCCTTATAGTTGGGCCAAAAGATGGTATCTTAGAAGGCAGCATAATTATAGAATCTCTATTTGTTTTGCAACAGGAGTGTCTGTGGTGCCTTGCAATGGTGCCTATTTTATTAGATCACTATATTTTGGAACAAAGCCATAGTATTTCCAGGAAATTATATGTTGAAACTCCATTCCTGATTGTTTTGTGGCTGGTCAGGCATAGTTGGTAACTGGAGGGGAAGCATAAGCTATCATGTCATACCTCTGAGTGAGTCACTTAATACGTCTGTCTAATAAAGGAATATAAACTCTATTCCTTTTGATTCTTCAGAAGTTCCATCACTACAGTGTATATCGAAGTGCTGCCCCCCAACAACCAGAGCCCTCCCCGTTTCCCTCAGCTCATATACAGCCTGGAGATCAATGAGGCCATGAGGACTGGAGCCACACTGCTCAACATACAGGTGACTTCCCCATCAGCTCCATTGGTGATTAAAGGGAACGTTCACCCAAAAGAGGAAAATTCTGTCATCATTTACTCACCAATTGTTGTACCAAACCTGTATGAGTTTCTTTCTTTTGCTGAACACAAAATAAGATATTTTAAATAATGTCGGCAACCAAACAGTTGATGGTAGTCATTCACTTCCATAGTATTTTTTCCGTTTGGAACAACTTGAGGGTGCGTAAATGACAACTGAATTTTCGAAAATGTGTTGAATATTATTAATACTAATAATGTAGATATTGTAGATATATTGTAGAGAAAAAAAACAAACAAACATTATTATTACAACCTTTTGACAGATAGTGTATACATTTACACTTAGGTTGTAATAATAATGTTTTTTTTTGTGTGTGTGTCTCTTTTGCTCACCAAGGCTGCATTAAATGGATCAAAAATACAACCAAAATAGTAATATTGTGAAATATTATTACAATTTAAACTGTTTTGTATTTGAATATATTTTAAAATGTTGAAAACGTACTCGGTTACTAACGTAACCTCGGTTCTCTCTAGAAGAGGGAACGAGTACTGCGTTTTATCAAAACGCTACGGGAAAAGTCTCTTTTCACGAAACACTGAAGCAAAAAATTATCCTTTAATTTTCATATATGTAAAACGCGTTGCGGCAGCAGCAGTCAGCTGAAGCGAGACGGCTTGTTCGCTCATTGGCTGCTCTGCGGCAACTGCATAAGCCTATCGAGCGAGGCCTGAGGTGACGTCAGGCCAATGAGGGCGCTTCGCGCCCTCCTCGCCACTTCCCGCCGAGACGGGCGTGGCTTACCTCTATAAAAGGAGCTCGAGAAGGCTGATTCACTTGATTTTGATCGCTGAAGCGAACCAGAGTGAACCAAACGCACGGCAGGGAACGCAGTACTCGTTCCCTCTTCTAGAGAGAACCGAGGTTACGTTAGTAACCGAGTACGTTCTCTTACGAGAGTTCTCTCGTACTGCGTTTTATCAAAACGCTACGGGAACCCCTTGCAAAACGCTGTGCGTGCTGGGATAAAAACACTGATCACCGGAAGCTATTTCAGGCATACAGTGCATAATCACCAGATAGACTCACACAGAGTCAGGGAATAAGGGGGGGGACCTTAATTCCCTATACTGTAGCGTCCGCAGACTTAACGTGACCTCACAGGGAGAGTCTAAAGACAGGAGGGGTTTTCCTCCGTCCTTATATAGACATGTCCACAGACGCGAATATGACATCACATAGACAGGGTAGGGAGCCTGCACTAATGTGGGAAACGTGGGTCTTACACAGTTCTGCCCAATATAGTCGGTAGCGCATTGCGCTTGTAAATAGATTACACCGACAAAAGCTTAGCCTGTAAGGCGGGAACCTCTAGGTTATAAAACCTGATAAATGTAGACGGAGAGGCCCAGCCTGCCGCCGTACATATATCCTGTAAGGAAATCCCGCTGGACCAAGCCCACGAGGAGGCAACGCCTCTCGTAGAGTGCGCTCTGACTCCCAACGGGCATTGAATGCCCTTGGCAGTATAAGCCAGCGCTATGGCGTCAACTATCCATCTGGATAGACTCTGTTTCGAAACAGCCATTCCTTTGGAACGTCCGCTGAACGAGACAAAGAGCTGCTCTGTCTGTCTGAAGGCAGCAGAGCGGGACATATAAGTTCTTAAAGCCCTATCAGGGCAAAGAAAACTCGAGTCCCCCTCCTCACTCGACGCCGGCAGGGCAGCCAGGGAAATAACCTGAGCCCGAAAAGGCGTGTTGAGGGATTTCGGCACATAGCCGTGCTTAGGTTTGAGTATGACCTTAGAGTCATTAGGACCAAACTCCAAGCACGTCGGGCTCACAGAGAGCGCGTGCAGATCGCCTATGCGCTTCACTGAAGCGAGAGCCATCAAAAACACTGTTTTGAAAGACAAATGTTTGAGGCTGATAGACTGGATAGGCTCGAAAGGGGCACCTTTCATGGCCGCCAGGACCGTAGAAAGGTCCCACATAGGGACTGAAGGAGGTCTGGGTGGATTCAGTCTCCTAGCTCCCCTGAGGAAGCGGATGACTAAATCATTCCTTCCCAGTGACTGACCCAGCGTTGAACCGGAGAACGCTGAAATAGCCGCCACATACACCTTGAGCGTGGAAGGGGATCTGCCCTTATCCAACAGCTCTTGTAGGAAGGAGAGAACCTCCGTTACCTCACATTCGAGGGGTGAAAGGCTCCGAGCTGTACACCAGCCGGAAAAAACCGACCACTTTAAAGCATAGAGCCGCCGGGTCGACAGCGCTCTAGCCTCAGTGATGGTGTTCATGACTCCCTCTGCGAGACCAACGGGTATCCGTTGAGCGCCCACACATGAAGGGACCACAGTTCCGGGTGTGGGTGCCAAATCGAGCCCCTGGCCTGCGAGAGGAGATCTCTCCTCAACGGCACTGGCCATGGAGCGATGTCTGCTAACTGCATCAGAACTGGGAACCATGCCTGGTTCTTCCAGAACGGTGCTACAAGCAGCACTGGGCATTTTGTTTTCCTGACCCGTTCCAACACCTGTGGCAGGAGGGAGACGGGGGGAAAAGCGTATAGCGGGCAGCGCGGCCACCTTTGGGACAGCGCGCTGTCGGTCTTTGAAAAGAACGCGGGGCAGTGAGCGTTTTCGTGGGACGCGAATGGGTCCACCTCCGCTTTGCCGAATCTCTCCCACAACAGCCGGACTGTTTGTGGGTGTAGAGACCATTCGCCTGGGGGAACGTTGTTCCTGGACAGTCTGTCTGGGCCCACATTCTGAAGCCCAGGTACATGCACTGCTCTCAGCGAGCGTAAGTTGTGCTGAGCCCATAGTAGGAGGCGATTCGCCAGCCTGTACAGGGATATGGAATTCAGACCGCCCTGGCGATTTATGTAGGACACCACAGCCATGTTGTCCGAACGGACTATGACGTGCTGGTCCTTGATGTGGGGACAAAAACGCGTCAGCGCGTTGTGCACTGTCAGTATTTCTAGGCAGTTTATGTGTTGGAGCTTTTCTCGTTCCGACCATAGGCCGAAGAACGGTCTGCCCTCGAGCAGCGCTCCCCATCCCGAGGTGGATGCGTCTGTCGACACCATCCTCACCCTCGAGGAAGTCCCCAGGCTTACACCTGATCGGTACCAGTCGTCCGCCATCCAAGGCACCAGGGCTGTGACACAGTCCTGATCGACCTTGAGGCGTAATCGACCGGACACCCGCGCTTTCAACCAGAACTGCAGCGGGCGCATGCGGAGCAAGCCCAGCCGGAGAACTGACGATGCTGAGGCCATGAGACCCAGCATCCTTTGAAACTTCCTGAGCGGGGTGAAAGCGCCGTGGCGGAAGACTTCGCCGCGCGCTGAATGCTCAGCACGCGCTGTGGCGACAGCCGCGCTGTCATAGACTGTGAGTCCAGAACTATACCCAGAAACGAAATCGTTTGACTGGGGTTCAGTGAACTCTTCGCCCAATTGACCGTGATACCAAGATTCTCGAGGTGATCGAGTAAAATGGCTCTGTGCTCTACGAGCTGAGATCGTGATTGGGCTAGGATCAACCAGTCGTCCAAATAGTTCAGCACTTGCATGCCTCTGAGTCTGAGAGGAGCGAGCGCTGCGTCCATGCATTTCGTAAATGTACGAGGTGCCAGGGACAAGCCGAAAGGCAGGACTGTATACTGGTATGTCTGACCCTCGAAGGCGAATCTCAAGTATCGCCTGTGATGTGACGCTATCTGTATTTGAAAATACACGTCCTTCAGATCTATCGACATGAACCAGTCTTCTCGGCGAACATACGCGAGAATTTTGCTGGTCGTGAGCATTTTGAAACGGCGTTTCACTAACACTCTGTTCAGCCGTCTTAGATCCAGAATGGGTCTGATACCGCCGTCCTTTTTGGGGACTAGAAAGTATCTGCTGTATATCCCCTGTTCGCTTTGAGCTCGGGGAACACGCTCTATTGCCCCTTTGCTTATCAGTTTTGATATTTCGGCGCGAAGTAGGTGTGCTACTTTGAACGGTACCGAAGTTTCGACGCGCGCTGTGAAGCGTGGAGGGCGTCGATAAAACTGTAGCGAGAAGCCTCTCTTTATAATGCCTAAGACCCAGTCCGAAACCCCTGGAAGCGCTGCCCATGCATCTGCATGGTTGGCTAAGGGCCAGATACAGAGCGCGCTCTGTTCGCCGTGCGACAGAGGTGCTACGGGGCTCACAAACGTAGGCGTTATGCCTGTGGCATTTGAGGCGGGGGGCGCGCTTAATACAGCGGGCGGAACGCTCGTCCTCGACCTTACAACAGTGCTTGGCTGAGTGAGGGAGGGCTGCGAGAGTCCCGTGGGACTCATGTGTGCGAGTAGATGTGGGCTGGGAGCGGGCACATTTACTGCTTTGGGCGCGCTGCCTGTATGAGCAGCGCGCGCGCTCACAGGTCTCGTTTTTACAGAGAGCCTGTGATCTGATAGACATAGTGTTCGTGGGCACTGGGTAGCGGGCACTTTTACTATGTTGGAAGCGCAATCGACCTGAGTCGAATTTATGTGCGCGAGCCCTAAGTGTAGGGCTGTGCTTGTGTGTAGAGATGGGCACTGAGGAGTGGGCATCGACACTACACTTATAGCACCATCGGCCGTGGCCGGGACACCAGAAAATACCGTGAGTAAGTGTGGGCGCGGGAGAGCGGGCACAGTTACTGCAATGAGTGCACTGTCTGTCTGAGCAGATTGAATGCACACAGGTTTCGTCTTTACAGAAACCACAAGGCATGCAGAACATAGTGTTTGTGGGCACTAGGCAGTGGGCACGTTCACTATGTTGCGTGCGTGATCGACCCGAGTCGAATATATGAGCGCGGGCCCTGTGTGAAGGGCTGTGCTAGTGTGTAGGGATGGGCACTAGCAGTGGGCATCTTCTCTACACATATAGCATCATCGGCCGTGGCCGGGACTTCGGTAGAAGTCCGGCCATGTACCACGTGCTCGTGGGCTGCAAAAAACACGTCTGCATTTGCCTCTCGGGGAACAAACAGAGTGATTTGCATTCGGCGGCATAAATATTTTCTGCCGGCCGGCCTGGGGTTCGAACCTCCGATCCCCCGCGCGCAAGTCTAAGAATCTACCACTGGACCACAGTGAAGATACATAGACAAAGTCAGCGCGAGTATTATCCACACTGGCGTTTGCTTGCAGGCATGTACCACGTGCTCGTGGGCAGCAAAAAAAACACGTCTGCAGTTGCCTCTCGGGGAACAAACAGAGTGATTTGCATTCGGCGGCATAAATATTTTCTGCCGGCCGGCCTGGGGTTCGAACCTCCGATCCCCCGCGCGCAAGTCTAAGAATCTACCACTGGACCACAGTGAAGATACATAGACAAAGTCAGCGCGAGTATTATCCACACTGGCGTTTGCTTGCAGGCATGTACCACGTGCTCGTGGGCAGCAAAAAACACGTCTGCAGTTGCCTCTCGGGGAACAGACAGAGTGATTTGCATTTTCAGACGCCTGCAAAATGCCAGAATGTGAGAAGAGTGGAAATCGCCCAGTTTCAGCGGGGCTGAAAACACTCCATTCTCCTTTCGCCAGTGACGCACGGGAACCGTAGAAACGGTGTTCGGTTGCAGGCAAGCGGGTACTACGCTTGCCTGCAGAGCAAGCATTGGCGGCATAAATATATATGCCGCTAGACCGGGATCCGAACCCCGGTCTCCCGCGTGGAAAACCTATAATTCCACCACTGAGCCACAGGGGGATACAGGCTTTTGAAAGCGGCGTCAACATGTATTCTTCGGCGTTTGCTGGCAGGCAAGCGTGTAACAGACTCACTTGCTGCAATAATATTTCCAGTCGCCGAACAGGGAACTGAGAAATGTGAGAGAAAAGAGGTCAGACCGACCAACGGTGGGACTAAGAACACTCTTTTCTCCTTCGCCGGTGAATGACGCGTGCAGAGGCAGGGTAGCTTTTCTTGTAACGTAAAGAAAAACTAATCCCGCCATCCGCTTCCAGGAAGGGCAGCCTCGGAAAGGATGCCCGGCGAGTCCTCAGAGTCACCGTAGGCAATTGGCTTGGAGTGAAGGCGTTCGCCGTCAGCGAGCGCGAGCGCTGCATGAGAAGGCATCTTGAAAAAGACGCAGCTCTTTTAGGGGTGTGTGTTGCAAAGCGAACACACACACACACACATACACAAGAACAAGAATGTAAAGGATATGGCGTCGGAAAGCGCAGCAGGTACGGCGATAGAAGGCGGCGTTGGCCAGCGGCTTCAAGGGCTCGTCCCGCTGAAGTGCTTGCATCAGACGACGCGTGCTTCCTCGTGATCCAGCGATGCGTGCGCTTCGCTGAAGAGATTAAAATCAAGTGAATCAGCCTTCTCGAGCTCCTTTTATAGAGGTAAGCCACGCCCGTCTCGGCGGGAAGTGGCGAGGAGGGCGCGAAGCGCCCTCATTGGCCTGACGTCACCTCAGGCCTCGTTCGATAGGCTTATGCAGTTGCCGCAGAGCAGCCAATGAGCGAACAAGCCGTCTCGCTTCAGCTGACTGCTGCTGCCGCAACGCGTTTTACATATATGAAAATTAAAGGATAATTTTTTGCTTCAGTGTTTCGTGAAAAGAGACTTTTCCCGTAGCGTTTTGATAAAACGCAGTACGAGAGAACTCTCGTAAGAGAAGCTGAATTTTCAGCATCATTGCTCTAGTCTTCAGTGTCACATGACCCTTCAGAAATCATTCTAATATGATGATTTGCTGATCAGTTATGCATAATTATTACTGGTGCTCAATTATTAGTTAACAATTTATTTATTTTTTGCTGAATATTTTTGTGATGCATTTTTAGTTCATGATTCTTTGATAAATAGAAAGTTCAAAATAACAGCATTTGTTTCAAATATAAATCCTTTGTAACATTATAAATGTCTTTACTGACAAGTATTGTGTCCTTGCAGAAAAATATTTATTTTATTATATTTATTTATTTATTTTAAAAACTTTGAAATTGATAATAAATGTTTCTTGAGCTGCAGATCAGCATATTAGAATCTTTTTTCAAGGATCATGTGACACTGAAGACTGGAGCAATAATGCTGAAATTCCAGCTTTGCCATCACAGGAATAAATTACATTTTAAATTATAATAAAATGGATTTTTTGTTGTTGTTGTATTATTATTATTTTTTTTCATCAAATAATTGCAGCTTTTGTGAGCGTACTTTTAAAACATGAAAAAAATCTGAATTATTCCAAACTTTTCACCATTTATATAAATATATCCACATATATATATATATATATATGCCCAAATACAGTATATATTTTATATTTTGCTGTCAGAGGTTTTGTGATGACGAAGTATGGAGGTTGAGTCTTTCTGAGCGTAATTGAATTAACACAAAATCGCTTTCTGTCATTTGCAGGCAACCGACCGTGAAAGAGATCCCATTACATATACCATCCCGAGAGGAGATCCAAACAACATCTTTGAAGTCTCCCAAACGTAAGCTGGCTTTAAAGGCCGGAAAAAAAGGCTGCTCTGCCAAAATCTATCGTTTCTGGCTTTGAATAAGCAAAAAATGATGTCTCAATTGTGATACAGGCACTGACTTTAATTTGCTTTGCACTCACACAGAAAATGAATTTGCTTTGCACTCACACAGACAAATACAGAGAAACAAAAGCGTATTCTCTTTGAAATATTTGTGTCTTGGTTAGCCACGTCCTAGTATGCACTGGATTCAGATTACATTCTGATACAAACATGATGCATAATTGATGAAACTGATGAAAATATGAAATCCTCCATTTCAAATAGCAGCTTAAGACATTTCAGGTTTTGCTTGCAGCGAAGGACCGATACTCCTTAAATGTTTTTAGAGCAAATCCTCAGATGCATTTTATTTGATTTAGCACTCAGTAAAACGAGTAAACAACATTAGGCGATGATAGTGGCTGATATCTCACACTCTCTTTCTTTAGTAATGCATTTAGTAAAGCATGTTATAGTCCGTAGTGTGGAGGGTACCAAAGGGTAGTTCAATCATTGCCTGGAGCAAAGTTTCTGATCCTGTTCTCCAGTTATTTAAGCAAGATACTGTTTCACAACCATACACTTCTAATGAACTGTTACTGTTCTTTCAATAAGCAGCAGATGAAGAACAGAACTAATGTGGCTTTATTTCTTGAACTATCTCTCACGGTTACAGTCCGTGTAATCTTCCTCTCCTCCTTCCCACAATGCCTTCTGCTCTAGTTTACGTTAGAGCTGTCTGTTAGAGGGGATTGTGTAACTGTGGAGCCTAGAAAAGTCTGGCTGGAGGGTGAATATGATCATATAAAGTGTATGTTTAAAAAGCACAGTCATTGGGGTTGAAAGTGTGGGGTTAACCTTTCATAAAGTAAGTGAAATGAAAATTTAAAAGTGGAATTATTCAGGAAAGTTCAAAATGACTGTGATAGCTTTTCAAGCGGAAGGGATGTAAGCGTTTTAAATGGGTTTTAAATATTCTCAATTTAGCTTAGGCTCACCTACTTTATTTTGGAAACCAGATATGTCTGATAACTTTTACATAAAGCACGATAGATTAGATCTTCGAGCTTTGGGTCTTCAGGGTTAAGACACTTAATAGCATGTTGTTTCATGGGGGCCGTCTTTGTAACTTAAAAGGATCAAATCACACTTATAATAATTATTATTTTATTTTCTTCCCTGAAGTCCACTTCTAAAATTATAATTGTTTTTGGCACCTTTTTTATTGTTATTTTATCACTTACCCTTTAATTAACTCTTTCCCTACCATTGGTGAGATTTTGTGTAATTTAAGAAACAACGCTTCCCCACCATTTACATGTTTTTTCAGCAATCCGTGTTTTCACTGTTATACAGTAGGTGGCGCTATTATGCATATACTTAAATAGTAAGGAATCTCCAGATCCAAAAACAAGCGAAGAAGATCAGTGAATAGAAGCTGCTTACAAGTAAGCAAACGTAGGGAGACCAGCACATGCAAGAAAAAAAGGTAAATCGAGGGAACAAAATAGTAAATCGTGCGCACAATTTAGTAAATCGAGGAAATGAATTTGTAAATTGCGCGCACAATTTAGCCTACTATTTTTTTTTCCCTGCATGTCATGTGCGGGGCTCCGTACAAACGTGATCACCAAAGCATATAATCAAAACCGAATTGCATTGCAGCATTCATAAAACAATCTGGACTGAAATGTTACATTCAAACTGTTACAAGATTACTGAAATTATCATAGACATTGTTAAAAATGAAACCGTTGGGATTCCTCAGAAGGATATGCAGAGCTGTAGGTGCTACACACAGCCAGGAAAAGCAGTTTAGCAGATTTTTCTGCATGGTGTAAAGGGTGTTCGGCATGTCATATTTATTTTGCTTCAATGTGACAAGTTTCTGTCATTATTGATGTGACTGTGGGGAATCTTGCATTTATGTGCATTTATTCAAATGTATTCTGCCTACCGTAAGAGAGTTGCAAAAGTAACTTTAAAACAAATCTCTTTTTTAACTTTAGTTTCGATTGAGGAGGAAGTTTTGAGTTCTAAAAGTTACAGTATATTTTCATATTACAGCAAACTTAAATTTTTTTTTAAAAAAAAGGGTAAGAAGAAAATTTGATTCAGGGCCTCTTTAGTCTATGGCGACATCATGACAAATTACAACAAATTCCAAGTCTTGTGACAATAAATATCATACGGTTCACTTTTAGGTATTCATAAAACCCCAGATATAAATGCATTTCCATAACCAGCTCGTCTGGTTTGGTCTATCTTTGCAGCTGCAGTCTATAATAACAGTAATAAACTCTGTGTTCTCTGGTTATCATTCCAATTGATGCTGTTCAGTAGGGCATCGTCTGCACGTCTAAAAGCATACGTGCACCGTGCTTGCATGCTTTTTTAGGTGTGCAGACTTTGCTTTGCAGTGAATGTGTTATGAATATACATGAGGTCCTCTGGAGACATGGAGGACGCATGACTGTCTGCGGTTGTGTCCAGCCTTTTTACAGATCCTCTGTGGGTTTTGGGACAGTTTGCGTCGAGACAGAATGATTGACCGTTTGAAAACATGAAAGGGCAAATTCACTAAATAATTTTCTTTTACACATGGTATTTCAGCAATGCATCTCATTCATTAAACTTTCACAATCTAATTAAGAAGGCATTAAATGCTCTGACATATTTGCAACATTTTTCTGCACAAATTAGGCCTGTAATATTTTATTTTATGTGTGTGTGTGCGTGTGTGTGTGTGTGTGTGTGTGTGTGTACTCTTTATATCAAACAAGGCAGCAGTTATTTATCAAATGATAAAAAACAATAATCTTGATGCTTTAATCTTGAATAACAACAAAGTCTATTGCATAAAAGTGTGATGAAATAAGAACCAAATTATGTATTATTATTTATAACTCTATAGATAGGATCAGATTCATGTTCATTAAAAATTATTTGATGATATCCAGCTGGTGTAACTTAATACATGCGTTTTTTAACTTTCCTAAATGAAAACATGATCAAAACACTGTCTATTTTAATGACACAACTTCAGATAAGAGAGCAAGTGACAAATATCGGTATCAGATTCGGACAATAATTGTTTGTTAAAATCGGTATCGGCCCAAAAAAAATCCTCTCAGTGAATCCCTAATGTCTATGCATATTTTTCATTTCCAAAAAACTTTAAAAAAAAACAACTTTTTTTTATTAGTTAATGACGAGGATAGTCACACCACAAGACAATTTTTATTGCTTGAAATTGCAATACAAATAAAATCAATAAAACACAATTAAAAAGTATGTTCACTTCCCAAACAATTAATTTAATTCAATGCACTAATAACCTTTATTAGTGCCATAAATGCCATAACGCCTACCATAAAGTGTGTATTTATTGATTTATTGATTTATTTGGTTTGAATTGGTATTCGTAGAATAATCAAAGTAACCCGGCCACCAAACAATCCCCCAACTTTCACGATCCACAGTTTTGTTGTATGGCTCATTCACTGCTATACGAGTTCTCAATTAAACATGCATTGCCATGTAAAAAAAGGTAAATGTGTGAACAAACGCACTGCGTACTAGAACTCATTTGAATGGGGCACAATGTTTCACTCATGGCTGCTGTCGACTGACAATTAATTCAGTCCTAATCGTCCCCAGGCACACGTAAAATATCCTCAGCCTTTCACAGTGGCGTGAGTCTTGCAAGGAATGAACATATTTGCTGGCCATGTCATTCAGCAGCACATAATTCCATCCAGCCTATATTTGATGAACTAATTTCCGCCGAAAATGATTCACTTTGTCTGGATTTTGGCTGTGGCCTGTTCTGCATATGACATTTTCCAGTTTTGTTTTCTTAGCACATGGTGTGAATTTGAACACTTTTAACCTTGTTCCACTTGTCCTCAGGTTTACAACACAATCTTTGCTTTCAGGTCTGGGCTATTGTTGCTGGCGAAGACGCTGGACAGAGAGATCGTGGATCACTACACGCTTACTGTCACAGCCTCCGATGGAAAACCAGACGGGGTAAGACTGAAGTCTGTCAATCAATCACACGAAACGCTGCTGTAGAGTGTAGATGCAGTTCAAAAGATCGCAATCTTAAACGGACATCACATGTAGACGCTGTACAACATGTCAAGCAGAGTCTAGCAGAATCAATCATGTTGAAGCAAAGAAGTGCAGACACAAGAGTTTGAAACGATCATAAAGATGTCCTGGGAATATTGTACAGTCATCATATTGTACAGAATTATAGGCTGCATGAATGTTTTTACACAGTTGTGTATAAATTAGGGAGGAAACAAAAACATTTAAAAAAAGGTAAATATTCTGAAACATTGAATCAGATCCTATAAATCCCATAATAATTTTATAAAGTTTTACAGTAGTAACAAATAAATATGATATTTTATTATTTGATATGATTAATATTATAATTTTAAATATGATGGTTTCATTATAATCATGGTGATAAATAAGGTGGACACCTAATTTGATCAATTATATTTACCATCTGAATCTAACCATGACATGTCAACAAATGGAAAAGTCAGCCAGCTATTTATTATCATATTAATTATTGTGCCTTTCGCCCCGATAGCAGGGGCGCTTTTACCCCAATTACCATACTTTTATATATTCTTCTGTTGTTGAAAATATTTCGCTTTTTTTTACCTTAAACAAAACTAAAAATCAGTAACAACAAGACCTTTGTCTCAAAATATAGACATTAAATTTATCGATTCTCATTTGCTACATAAATCTATAACATTTTAAAAAACATTAAATTAAATTAAAATCAGCGTAGAATCAACTTTGCGCTGCTGCCCGCGATCGCGTCAAGGATCAGACAAATTTCCATGCGCATCATCAAAAGCGAATTTTTGTGCCATCTAGTGGTTTAAAAGAGAATAGTCAGATGCGCCTTTTACCCTGGTGCACCTTTAACCCCATTGTACCCTTTATGTAGTGATGAAACAAAGTGTATTTTTACCAAAACACCAATGATATTAAAGGTTTTATTCAAATGAAAACTGAAAACAAAAATAAAATTGAATAATTAATTAATCAAATGTGTTTAATAATCCATGCTTAAATACAAACATGTTTGTAAAGACATATAAATTGCACATTATGAACTTTTCAATAATATCATTATTTTTCGACTTGCAGTTGAAATATAAACATTTACACGGTTCGACAACTTCATTTACAACTTCGAAAGCTGAGATTTTGTTTCATATTAGAAGTAACAAAGCACAAAGCCTATGACGATTGCAGGATGGGGGGCATGTTTCAAAAAATGGTTAGTGATGTTTTGTTCACACATCAACAGAAAACAGCATTAGATTAAAAGATCGATCTTGGGATTTAAGAACCCATATCAGTACTGATTCAAATCGAGAAATCGATATTGTTCACCCAGCCCTAGCGTCCACACAGCTGGCATGTTTACCTGTTGTAGCACAAAATAGATAGTCAAAATGTGCCATTGAAGAAGCGTCAATTAAAAGTTATTGTTTCAGCCAATACTTTTGGCCCTCCACAACCATTTAGTCCGAAACCGAAAATTGCAGTTTCAGTCGATAATTTTCAGTTGGCAAAATTTCGTTGCAAGTACTATATATTCGCAATGGTGAAAATTTAAATATGTGGCTTTAAGTTGATAAGAAATAGGAAGAGAAGCCTTCCATTGTTTCATTTATTCAGTCACTCAATCAATTAAACTGATTGATGTTTGTTTATATATTCATTTAAAGGCAGGGTCGGCAGTTTTTTTCTAAAAAAAAAAAAAAAAAAAAAATTAATCTTTATTTATATACCAATACATAATTAAAATGTAAGTACTCTGAAAAAGAGAGTATAACAAATCGAGTGTCTCTAGTCCTCTCAGGACTGCAATAAACACAGCTACTTATTCCATTCACTCCCATCCCCTCCCTTCTGGGCTCCTTCCAAAGCCACGCCCCCAAAACACATGAACGCACGATGCCGACCGCTCAGCTGGAGGACACGTTTGCCAGTGCCGAGCGGAGAGGAGCGCAGTGCATGTAGTAACATCATGTCAGAATCACATGTAATAAAATACCTAACTTTATCATTATGAATATAAACAACTAACATGGCTGTTAGTACTCACTATCAAGCTAGCATATCGATACTGGTAAAGTTTAAAATATATTGAGTTTGATTCGGTAACGAGCTAGTAACATAAGACAAAGCTAAAAACAGGTTGCATTGATACACGTTTTCCCATTACCATCAGTTACACTGTGATGAAGGTGAATTTCGTGTAAGATTCATAACATATACAGTGTTTTGCATGTAAGAGCTTCCACAATGAAAGCACTGTTGGCTCTGATGAGGACTAACATTACACTCCGGAGACAAGTAGCCTACCTTTCTACCTTACTAGTTCCTTTTTTTGCCTTGTTTGCCTTTGCTGACTGTATATGCAGGTACTGGGAATTTTGACTGCTCTTTCTCTGCCATAATTGTGATTCTTCCTAGCTTCCGTGCCTCTTCTCCTCCTCAAGTCAAATGGGTGCGCGCATGTGGGCAGCTCCTAGCAGCAGGGGTGGTAGCCATGGTAGCGAGGGAGAGTGACAGTCTCCCAGCCAATCATTTCATTCGTTCCGAATGGAAATAAGTAGCTGTGTTTATTGCGCCCTGAGAGGACTACAGACACTCGATTTGTATACTCTCTTTTTCAGAGTACTTACATTTTAATTATGTATTAGTATATAAAGAAAGTTTAAACAATTTTGGAAAACAATTTTTTTAGAAAAAAACTGCCGACCCTGCCTTTAATGCAAAAGTTTTTGATTTGTTTGTTTTTATGCCTATATAAATGCAATTATGAAAATAGAAAAACATTTTGAATCAGAATCAAAGTAAAGAGAAGTCTAAGGCCCCAATCACACCTAACGCGTTTTTCAGGTTCGAAAACGCGAGGCACACAGCACTGCCCCGATCACACAGAACGTGCGTTTTTTATGTTGCTAGGCAACCACCGAAACAGCTGTCCTGTCAGTCAAGTAAACGTCAAATCAGCCTTTTATTAACTTTATTTACTTTCTGTTAACATTGTGGTAGATACGGCTCGTGAAGTCATTAATCTCCTGGTAACCCACGAGAGCACCACAAGTTTATCTTCCAACATCGCACTCTCCGGGCGTTCAAAGCAACTGTAGCTTTCATCACTACAACGGAAGGCCCGCCTCTCCATTCATTCGACTGGACAGTGAAAAAAAAAACCGCGATGACGTCGTACGCGTTATCCGCTCAGAGTTGCTTTTTTTTCAACTGCAAAAACGCGAGGCGCCTGGGGCGCATAAACAGCGCGCAGAACGCTCACTGCCATAGGAAAACAATTGCAAAAAACTGCAAAAAATGCGTTAGGTGTGATCGGGGCCTAACATTGATTCATTTATGCAACAAATCAGTCAATAATTTGAGTCAATCAAACAAATGATTCCGCCACTCACTGGTTTCTGTGTTCATTTGCTCGTTTGTTTGTTCTTTTGTAAAAGTATTTGATTTCATTTAATGGGGTAAGTTTCCTAGCAGTCGCTAGTGACTCTCCTTTGCACTCCACTCTCACAAAGGGCTCAAAGAGATTGATCTAAATAGAGGAAAATGAGGTGCATCTTACAATGGAGTGATTATGCCGTAATGATGGAGATAAAATGAGCCGAACGAGCTTTTTAATTATGAAGCACCTTCTTTCACTCCATTTTCTCACTGAGCCTATCTTACTGGATGAACCAACAGAGAAAATCTCACTTAGTATTCATCAATAAAAGAAATGCCTAGATTTACAACCCGCTTCAAGGACATGTGATGTGTTCACCTCCAAACTCAAGGATAATCACTTGCCTTCCTCAGGAAGAAAGTGCATAAAGATCCGGCCTTAAGCACAATGGTGTCCATAAATATCCAAACTGTCAAGGTGTTTTTCAGATGGTGGAATTATGTTACATCAGAGTCGCATGTCTTTGCCTTCACCGTCACGTCAGCGTAGCCTTTACAAATAAATGAATGCGATTCCAATACTTTAATAACCCCTAGAATAATTCAAAGCACATCTTAATTGGCAGAATTCTCCGAGCCTTGACGGCTCCTCTTTCCTGACCTGTTGAGAAAGACGTCTCTGCGTGCTTAGCTCATGAAAGTAAGATGAGAAAACAGTGCAGCAGGTTTCATTCCCATCTTCCCATTTACCCACGAGTGTCCCTCCGTGACCCTTCTGCTTCTCTTGCGGATAAGAGCCAAGGGTGAAGTTGAGACATAAGGCTGGGGGAGCAGGTGCGGTTTGGAAGGTTTTTAAAATTCAGTGACCTTTGCTAAACCACCTGGTCATTAGCCAATTCAATAAACAGTCCTTTTTTTCTGAAGAGGAGAGTTGGGGAAATGGGTCCCTTTCTAAGGGCCCTTGGCGACACTCAGCGTTTGACCTCTCTGCCTGCTGAGGGCCTACAGGGAGTAGGAGAGATTTGGACAGATTCACAGAAACAAAGTCCACAAGAGAGACTTTTTCATCCCCAAACTGTGGTTTGTCACAGACATTTGACTATTGGCATAAAGTCTTTCTTGTTCTCTTTGCACGGATGGGCAAAATTCAGAATTTTGAAAAAAAAAAAAATCTGTCCGTCCGTCCATCTATCTATCCTGTCTGTCTATCTATCTCCCTGTCTGTCTGTCTGTCTATGCATCTATCATCTGTCCGTCTGTCTGTCCGTCCATCCATCCATCCATTCATAATCTATCTGTCTGTCTGTCCGTCCGTCTCTGTCCGTCCGTTTCTGTCTGTCCGTCCGTCTCTGTAAACACACTTAAATCAACAGGTTTTAAATTCCGTCCGTCCGTCATTAAAAACTTGTTGCTTTAAAGGTGTATTTAAAGTCCGTCCGTCCAGCTATTGTCTGTCTGTCTTTCTATCCGTCCGTCCCTCCGTCCAGCTATTGTCTGTCTGTCTATCTATCTATCCGTCCATCTGTCCAGCTATTGTCTGTCTATCTATCCGTCCGTCCGTCCGTCCGTCCGTCCAGCTATTGTCTGTCTGCCTATCTATCCATCCAGCTATTGTCTGTCTGTCTATCTGTCTATCTATCTGTCCGTCCGTCCAGCTATTGTCTGTCTGTCTATCTATCAGTCCAGCTATTGTCTGTCTGTCTATCTATATGTCCATCCGTCCAGCTATTGTCTGTCTGTCTATCTGTCAAGTCCGTCCAGCTATTGTCTGTCTATCTATCTATCTATCCGTCGGTCCGTCCGTCCAGCTATTGTCTGTCTGTCTACCTATCCGTCCGTCCGTCCGTCCAGCTATAATCTGTCCGTCCATCTGTCCGTTTGTTCGTTCGTTCCAAGCTTGTATCCTTGCCGTTTCTAATCACAAGATGTGAACCTGTGTTTGTTGACAAATGAAAGCGCCTTGTGTGCATTTTTCCTCAACTCCAGATCAGTTTACCTTATGTTACCTCCACAGCGTAGTGCAAACTCAGCAGGCTTTATTGCCGGCACATGAAAGATGTACAGGGCCAATCTGCCAAATACTCCAGCATTTAAACCTTTAACATATAAGTCCAAGCAGCAGGAAAAAAAAAAAGAAAAAAAAAGCTAATTAATGGAATATTGGTTTCCTCGCTCGCCCGTCTGGGATTTCTCTCTAATGTTTCATGTTTCAGGGAAAGTAACAAAATTGACTCCGACTTGACATAAATGGATGCAGAATGATCCGAGAAGAGATTAAACAATGTTGTCGGGAAAACTGGGTTTCAGTCTGCTAGGTTTTGGACTGTTTTCCTTCTAATTGTTTGAATGATTTATTTCTAGTGATGGAGTATGTCAGGCTGCTTGTACAGTATATACAGTGTCCCCAAATAGTATTTAGCCATTTAAGACACTATTACGAATCTGTTTTTGCAATATATATCAACACATCAAACCAACAGTCATTCAATTTAAAGAAATATATCAGAAATACACTTTTAAAGCAACAAGTTTTGATTTATTATGTAATTTTCATTTGTGTAGTCTGATAAGAGCATCTAGGAGACTTGGTAGGAGGAAAAGCAATCATTTGTATGAAATGTTCTCAGACACAACTTACACCCTGTAGACTATGCAGTTCTAATTTGAATTGACTGCTGCTTCCAACCTAGCCAGCTGAAGAGGCACTACATAACCTGACTTAAAAAAAAACACAAAAAAAAAACACACACTTATACTCAGAAAATAACCACACACAAATAATACGATTTATAGTCTACTGCAAATAACTTGTGTAAAGTAAAGTCAAGCCCTCAATTTATGTATTTATTTATTTAACGTTTTACTTCTTTTTGACTGAGAAATAAGAAAACAACTTTGCTTTCAGAACCACTAGGACAGCTTGCAGCTGGTTATAAATTCCAACATGAGTTACTGGACCATTGGACCATTTATTTCTGTCAATATCATCATTTATGGGGTTTTATTTCTCCCCAAAATCAAAAGAAAGAAGCAAGTAATTATCTATAGAATAAATGAGAAATGAAAAATTAGACATTTTTAGGATATTTTGGATTATGGCATTATGCAAGTTTAATAAGTAACAGTAGATAAATGTTAATTATATGTTTACTGTGCTTGCATGATTGTTTCAGTGTTATGTTTTCATTACTCATCTTTCAAAATAAGACACTTTGTGAAGTATCAGAAATGTAGACAGTTAATTGTTGTTACTGAGTAGACGGAATTCTCCCTGCCAGCTTGTTAATTTGGTTGCATCCATCAATTTGTTGAGGCGATCTATACTCTGAAACACTAATCTGCTCAACAGCTGTGGATATTTTTCATTAGACCCCATTCATAGCTTGATGATGAATGCAAATATGTTAGCAATTTTGCAAGTTCTTTGCAAATTAATCAGGGGAAATGGATAATTGTGTATGAAAGCCAACACTGTCTGTTACCAGACAGTAACAGAATCACTCAAAGGCACACAAGGTTTGAATTTCAGATTTATTGATGTCGTTAGATTACTGACTGAAACCGTGGAAGTTTTTTATTTAGAGGCGTCCATGTAACGATTGAAGTAACCTGAAGGCTCTTGTTTTCAGACCTCGACTGCTACGGTGAATATAGTGGTGACTGATGTCAATGATAATGACCCTGAGTTCGATCCTCTGCTGCCCCGTAATCTCACAGTTCAAGAGGAAGAGGCAAATGCTTTTGTGGGTCAAGTAAAGGTAAGGTCGCAACCACATTCAAAATTCTTTATACTTGTTCTCCTCTCTGTTTGATCTCCAGACTATTTGCTCTGCAGCAGTTTTCTGCCCACTTGATTCAACACAGATGGAAATCATGAATCTCTACAAGTTTACTCTTCAGAGTTTAACTTTCTGATTTCTTATATCTTATAGTTGATTTAAAGGAGTATCTTCACCCAGAAATGAAAGTGATTTTTTTCACCCTCATGTCGCTCCAAAACCAAAAAGGAAAAACTAAATTGCAAAATCATCTTTTACACCTGGTATATTGAATATTCCAAGTTTTTTGATGTTTTTTGGACCAGAATTTATGTTATTTAGAATCATCACTTAACTGTTAACTGAGAACTGCTATTACCAGACTGAATCAGTGAGTTGAACTTGTTGAAGGGATGGTTCGGAGTAAAATCAACCTAGGGTCCTTTGCACCCAACCCAACATTATTAAAGTCAGCCGAATGGCTTAGATACTTTTCTTATTTTTTTACTTGGGCAGTGTTGGTGATTCACATTTGCGTTACAGACTTTAAGTGTCAAATCATGTGCTTGCTCTGTCATAGTTGTGTGCACAGAGCATGAATATTCTTTTGTCCAGTTCTATGTGAGTATTTCAGTCCCTTCCGCGGTCTCATATGAGCAGTGTTAATCAGTGCCTGCTGGGGTTTGGGCCTGACGCCAGCAGCTGGAGTGTCTTCCTCTGCCCTCTTGAGCCCTCATCTCACTCTTTACCCATCGCCCAGCTGGCAAACACCCGCAGCCTATCCGCCAAAGTCCCTGCCCGCTCCACTGTTTATGATTTTCCAATTAAAGAAATGTAATTTAAATAATTTGTTACCTTCGGGGACATCCTGTAATGAGCAGCTTTGTTGGGCTCTGTTAAGCTGCGAGACTTGTAATTAGTGGTCTAGATTAATAGAGCTGCACTTTGTCATCAAAATAATCACAGGCTAATGCTGGCAGACTGTTTATTAGCAGAGCGTTCCTTAAACATGTCTACTTTGTGTCTGATAAATATACATTACACATCATAAGATGGACGGGCACCATGTTCCAGGGCTTGATTGCTGCTGTCTAGGAATAAGCACAAAATCCTATATCATTCTGTATTATTTGAGTTGATGGTAATGAGGCTGGAAATAAATAAAATAGTTTATATTTTAAATAATTTTGTGTTAAAGTTCATTTTTGGAAGTAAATGGTGCATAAAAGCTACTTCATCTCATTTGATTATTTTCTATTTTGTTTGGGACTTGATTTGAATGCAAAACCAAATTAAGATTATGCATAAATGTTATGAATAAGTCTGGGATCAGTGCTGAAACAGCTTCATATCATACACAATTAAAGAGAGACAAAACAGTGAAACTAATTTTATAAAACAGGCTGGATATTGATACTGTTGTTTTTGATATTCTAAAAAGTATCAGCTCATGTGAATCGGACTACACTGGCATTGTGTTTTGTTTTTGGTTACACTTTACATTAAGGTTCATTAGTTAACATTCGTTTACTACCTTAGTTAACATGAACTAAGAATGAACAATACTTCTTCAGCAAATCAGCATCTTAGTTAATATTAATTTGAACATTTACTAGTACATTATTAAAATCAAAGGTTGTATTTGTTAACATTAGTTAATGCACTGTGAACTTACATGAACAAATGAACAGCTGCATTTTTATTAACTAACATTAAGAAAGATTAATAAATACTGTAACAAATGTATTGCCCATTGTTAGTTCATGTTAGTTAATACATGAACTAATGTTAACAAATGAAGCCTTATTGTAAAGTGTTACTGAACAACTCAATAGGAAAACATGTATTTGTTTGCTTCTCAATCACTGAACTCACTTTCACATCTTGAATTGGGCCACATCCCACTCCATATTTTACTCCCTTTTTCTCTGGTGTAATTAACACAAAGTCGTCCCACCCTCTGATATTCACGCCAATATTTATACTTCAACTACAAGCTTCAGTTACAAACCCTCACTTGTCTTGAATTCATTTGGAGCTCCTGACACGTCTCCCAGCGTGTTGGACATGGTCCAAAGCTTAACGCTAGCTAAACATCCCCTACGGCTAACATAAAGCAGCAGAGGTTTCCATATCATTAGAGGAATGCCCACAGAGCTCTATCAGCGCTATCACAGCAGAGCCTGCATCGCTGTAGATATTACACCTGGCCGACGTGCTCATTTCAAATGATTCCAAATAAGCCTCAGCATGGGGAATTTAAACTTGTTTGAAGTTGGTTAAGTTCAGGCCAGGCAGTCCTGCCTCACTGTCTGTGGTCGGAGTGCTTGTCAGCTGACTTGTCTAGACTCTTGCAATTGTTTTTCATCAGAAAGCTTTTTATGAACTTGTGTACTTGCCATATTGATGTGGACAGAAGCAGACACCTTCATTTTCCGGTCTTCTCTTTGATGTGCTTGTCTGCATTCCGTCAATATGCCTAATAATGATTTAAACTCAAAGCAGCTGTGAGACAAATAAGTGGGCTAATGTTGTTATCAGAGATGCTACAAAGTGTGAAATATGAGTGCTAATTAGAAAAGTTAGTTAGAACTTGTCTTTCTGCCATTATCTGCCTGATAGTGCAAGCATCCTTCTTAAAGTCAATGTGAAACGCTTTTCACAACCTATTTACTTGCATAATCTGAAGTTTTACCGAGTGAAACAGTATATTCAACAAGAAGAAAATGTAGGACTAGACTTGATTTTGCTTAAATTGATTATATACTTTCTCACCTCCTACTGTGTTTTACAAGACAAGCATCACAACACACGCCCAAACACGAGCATGCATCGTGTGGCATTTCTGCTGTGCCCTATATTCAAGTTTAATTAACTTTCGATTGATTGCTGAGAAGATGAATGCTTTCATTACCAGCATTTGCTTACCTTAGCATGTGATAAAGAACGCACAGGAAGTTCTGCCATCTCCTTAATGCTATCTTTATTTCATGTTTGTTTTCCTACCATTTTATGCCTTTTTTCAGAGGGCAGCTAACCTAAAAGTTTCCAAATAATCCAAATAATGAATAACAAATAAGTAAGGGTTAATGCCCGACGAGGTGTCCATTGTTAATACCTGACAATGGACACCTCGAAGGGCATTAACCCGCTTATACCATGGTCACTTACGAAAGAAAGAAATATTTAATCAATTAATAATACTTTAATGTGTTTTAGAGTAAAAATCGTGAGGGTTTTTATTTATTACGTCGAGCGCACTATTTAATATCTCCCGTATACAGGCGTTGCCAAGCAACGTGGCCACAGCGACCCAACCGCAGCAGTTGATCAGTGAGTTTGAGCCAGCGCAATCATTTAGAACTGTCATCAGGCTTGACCCTTCGCAGGGAGCTTGATTGACAGGCGATCTAACCAATCATAATCCGCCATCCGCCATTTTGTCCGACAAAGCAGTCAGGAGAGATAGCAGATTAACATGGGAGAATTTGAACTTGAAAAACGGAATGTACTGACGCCTTTCCGCGGTTAAAACAACATTCCTTCTTATGTTCATTCATGTTTATTTGATGCTATATATTAACTAGAAGGAAGAGATGATCGGTTCACGAGCAGCTTTAACTGATGCTCTACAGCGATCTGTCAGACACATTTAAGAGCCACAAAACGGTATGTATCGTTTAAATTTCTTTTAAAAAATGACCACATTTGAAAGGTGAGACTTTGTTTATTATGTCTAATATCAAAAGTAACCGAAAAGTAACCTGGTCCGTCCTGTCTGTCAGCGTGTTGTCAGTCTCCTCTCTGCTCCGCGATGTATTTTTCACTGCGTGAGAACATGGTGTGGCGTGAGAGCAGCGTAGCTTGTCGGGCATAGCGACAGTAACTAAGGGGGGCGGGTCTCTGCGAAGGGTCAAATTGACGGGACGCCTTTCCTAGGTGTACATTATCACTTTTTAATGGACACCCTTCAGCCAATCAGAATCGAGTATTCACCCAGACCATGGTATAAATAGTAATAATTTATTTAGAGCAGCAGAAGAAAGAAACGATTTCTTGACACCATAACAGCCTATAATAAAGGTGCTGTGTTTCTGTGAAATTAAGAAATACATTATTATTACTACTACTATTAGAACATTAGACATATTGCTGCTGGTTGATTGAGCTATCAATTTCAACTTACTGTTTGGAAAACTGCAACTTGATGTTGAATGTCCGCTTTGTGAAAATCGAGAACGAGAAAATCACAGAGATATAGATGTATAATTTCATGCAAATGTGGTGGATATGCACAAAGATAATGATAAACATTTACTTTTATGCAAATAAAATGCATCAGTGACTCAAAAGTTCCTATATTTATTGATCATAAAAATGCTGAGCCAGGTGCATAAAATACAGTAAATTATCTTCTCTTTTCATAATCGCACACCTGCAAAACATACGTTAGTGGTGCCATTGTGTTTCTTAATACATCATATTCTGAGCATCGGTTAATGGAACGTTATATGTGAAAGCAGCTGATTTGTGGTTTACTTACAGTTGTATCTGCATATTCAACTGGGATTGGGGAAAGCATTTTAATACTGAAAACACAACAGTTGTTTTATATAGCAGTCATTGTATACCCTAATGAAAGTGAGAGCTAATGTAGCTGATGTGATATTTTCAAAAAACAGAAAAAGTGTCTTCTTTGGTATTATTAATTGAAGAAACAGGTTGACTTTTCAGTTTTACTGTTACTTTTGACAAACTTGTTGGGCTTTAGAAAGCTCATTGTCACCACCACTTCAATTACTACATGCTAAAACGTTTTATGAACCGTCTGTCACTAACATTTTCTTTAAGCATTTATCTCTCCAAATTATATTTGAAACACCTCAAATAATACAAGACATCTCTGTAACGCACACGAATGGAGAAAAAAATGAAAGGAACATTTGAAGCAAGCAGTGCATGAAGCTAATATCCCTTCACTAATACACGTAGAGCTTGATTTTTCTTATTCTGTTCCTTTAAACATGGAAAATATGACCTGTCTCAAGGGTTGAGTCTGTCATTGACTGCGTCATCGCCATCTTGGCCTCCTCTGGGTTTTCAGCTTTGACGGAAGTAAATGAGTTTGGGTCCGACCCTTTGGCGAAGGACAGTGCTCGCTTTATCTATGTCTGTAAAATTTATCGCAGGGGGTCTGCGATTTGAGCACTTTGTTTCAGGCCTTATCAAAAACAAAAGCACTTTGCCTTAGTGTCGATGAGGTGCTTTCATGTTCAAGTGCTGAACGAATAAGAAGTGGATAGCACAGTTTGTAGTTTGTTTGATGCCATTAAATCAGATTTTTAAGACTTGTCTATATAGAGAAACTTGAGAGACCACAGAGATTGTCGTTGACCATGCCATTCCACATGACAATCTTTCTTCCATGAAACAAGAAAGGAAAGTTTTTGAACAAAATCCAGGCTGCTCTTTTCCATATAATAAAAGTGAATGAGGCTTTCAAGTTCCAAGATAACAAATAGGGAGTCATGTGGACTAATTTTATAATTCTTTTAAGGTGCTTTTGCATCCTTTTTGAAGCTTGAAAGCTTGCCATATGGGTTTGGAATGAGGGCAGTGGTTAACAGTAAAAAAAATATTTTTACTTTGTTAATGTACTTAAGTAAATTTTTCAGCTATCTGTACTTTATAAGAGTATTTTAATTTTGGAAACTTTTGCTTTTATATTATTACATTTCAAAGCGTAATATCATACTTTCCACTCCACTACATTTCATTAAAACATGTCGCTCCTTGTTATTTTGAAGTAAAAAAAAAGTCACCCACGAACAAGCTGGGGCACGTTCAAGTTCAAAACGGTGCGCAATGTTTTGCTACGGTTTCCGGGTTGAACGTCATGTTTCCTGGAAACGGCGTGCACCGGTGTGCAACGGGATTTGAGATACGTTTTCTCTTGTTTGGTGGGTGTGTCAGAACTGCAGTCCAATCAGCAGCAACATGTATATAAAGCACGCGGTATTAAAGTGAACTCGCACAATGGGTTCAAGGAAAGTAATTTACAAATGTGTTCGATGCAGCTCGGTATACGCAACAACTGAGGATATTAGATATGAGGATATGTTTGTCGTAAGTTTTATTGTAAAAATATAGGATATCAACATAATGATCTAGTTGTTTATATTTTTAGCTTCATTGCAAGTGTATGACATTTGGTATAGAAATAAACAATGGTAATTAAGTGCTTTTCCTAAAAATGAGAAAGAAAATACAGGGTATTAAAACAGTATGAACTACAAATAAAGTCAGTACAGTATATGAGGCTAAATAGATGTGTTTTAGTCTGAATTAGGTAAGATGTGTGCTTCCATTTCAGTTTCCACAAATCCCTTCACTCGACTGGGATGTTTACATTTACATTTAGTCATTTAGCAGGCGCTTTTATCCAAAGCGACTTACAAATTAGGACTAAATTAAGCGAGTCATCATGAAGAGGCAAAAACAACAACAACGCAAGAAGTGCTCAAAATACGAAGGTCAAGCATTATTCAGAGTAGCATAAGACCGATAAGTGAGGTTTTAAAGGGAAAGGTTTTTTATTTTTTATTATTTTTTTTATTTTTTTTATGAGGTTAAGTGCTCACGGAAGAGATGGGTTTTCAGCTGTTTTTTGAATGTTGTCAGGGATTCTGCATTCCGGATGAGGGTGGGGAGAGTGTTCCACCAGCATGGAACTGTGAATGAGAATGTTCTGGAAAGTGATTTTGTGGCTTTCTGTGATGGAACCACGAGACGTCGCTCGTTGACCGATCGTCGCTCGTTGACCGAATCAGGCGTCTGGTAGGGATGTAGGCTCGTAGGATTGAGTGAAAGTAGGAGGGAGCTGAGCCTGTGATAGATCTGTAAACAAGCGTCAATGCCTTGAACTTGATGCGAGCAGCGAGAGGTAGCCAGTGCAGAGAGATGAACAGAGGAGTGACGTGGGCCCTCTTGGGCTCGTTGAAGATAAGACGAGCTGCAGCATTCTGGATCATCTGTAGAGGTTTGGTTGCACATGCTGGAAGTCCGGCCAGAAGAGCATTGCAGTAGTCAAGCCTAGAAATGACCAGGGCCTGGACGAGAAGTTGTGTTGCATGCTCAGTTAGGAAAGGCCTGATCTTCCTGATGTTGTGCAGTGCAAACCTGCATGCTCGAGCTGTTTTTGAAATGTGATCTGTGAAGGTCAGCTGGTCATCAAACGTTACTCCAAGATTTCTGACCGACCTTGATGGGGTGATTGATGATGAATCTAGCTGGATGGTGAAGTCGTGCTGTAGAGACGGATTGGCAGGGAGGACGAGAAGCTAAGTCTTTGCCAGGTTGAGCTGCAGGTGATGTTCCTTCATCCATGTGGAGATGTCCGCCAGACAGCTTGAGACCTGTGTAGCTACTGTGGGATCATCTGGTTGAAATGAGAGGAAGAGCTGTGTGTCATCAGCATAGCAGTGGTAGGAAAAACCGTGTGCCTGTATGATGTGTCCCAGTGATGTAGTGTAGATGGAGAAGAGGAGGGGACCAAGAACTGAACCCTGGGGAACCCCTGTGGTCAGTTGATGTGCTCTGGATACCTCGCCATGCGACCTTGAAGGACCTACCTGTGAGATAGGACTCAAACCAGTGGAGTGAAGTTCCTGTGATGCCCAGTGATGAGAGGCTGGACATAAGGATTTGATGATTCACAGTGTCGAAGGCAGCAGACAGATCCAGGAGAATGAGGACTGAAGATTTGGAAGCAGCTTTTGCAATCCGTAGGGCTTCTGTGACCGACAGTAATGCAGTCTCAGTTGAATGCCCTTTCTTGAAGCCAGATTGGTTGACATCCAGCTGGTTGTTTAGAGACAAGAAGGATGTTACTTGGTTGAAAACAGCTCTTTCAAGTGTTTTCGCAATGAATGGTAGGAGAGAGATAGGTCTGTAATTCTCTACAAATTATGTGTTTAGTGTTGTTTTTTTAAGCAGTGGAGTAACCCGAGCCTGCTTGAATGCAGTAGGGAAAGTGCCAGTATGGAGGGATGAGTTGATGATGTGTGTGAGTGCTGGTAGAAGTGTGGGAGAGATGGCTTGTAGAAGGTGTGAGGGGATGGGGTCTAGAGGGCAGGTGGTAGGATGACTGGAGAGGAGAAGTGTAGATACTTCTTCCTCGGTTAGCGGAGAAAAGGAGGACAGAGGGTTATTGGCTGTGGAAGGGGTCAGTCTGGGTTCCTGTGTGTGTGGAGCTGAGAACTGACTGCTGATAGTTGTTGTTTTGTTGGTGAAGAAGTTCGCAAAATCGTCAGCAGTTAAAGAGGAGGTGGGTGGTGGTGGAGGTGGACAGAGGAGAAAGTTGAATGTCTTGAAGAGTAATCGTGTGTTGGAGGAGCTGTTGATCTTGTTGTGGAAGTATGAAGATTTTGCAGCATGAACATCAACAGAAAAGGAAGAGAGGAGAGATTTATACATACTCAGGTCTTTTGATTTGCGCCATTTACTCTCTGCTGCCCTGAGTTCGGTCCGGTGTTCACGAAGAACCTCAGATAACCAGGGGTTAGAGGGAGTAGCGCGTGCTGGCCTGGAGGAGAGAGGGCAGATATTGTCTAGAGAAGAGGTTAGAGTGGAGCATAAGGTATCCGTTGCGGTATTCACATCCAGAGATGAGAATTGTGAGAGTGGGGGAAGAGAAGATGACATGGCAGAGGAAATATGGGAGGGGGAAAGTGAGCGCAGGTTTCGCCTGAAGGTGACTGGTGGTGGGGTTGGTGGTGCAGGGGTAGAGAGTTGTAGACTGAAAGTAATGAGGAAATGATCTGAAACATGGAGAGGTCTCACCAAAATGTTGTCTGTGATGCAGTTGCGTGTGTAAACCAGGTCCAGTTGGTTGCCTGATTTGTGAGTACCTGTGGTGATGAGTCGTTTGAGATCGAAAGAGGCTAGGAGAGAGGTGAAGTCTGTTGCATGTGGCTTTTCGAGATGAATGTTGAAGTCACCGAAGACTAGAAGTGGGGTGCCGTCCTCAGGGAAAGAGGACAGCAGCACATCCAGCTCCTCTACGAAGTTACCCAGCTGACCTGGGGGGCGATAAATGACTACAATATGGATCTTATTGGGAGTTGTAAGTGTGATAGCATGATATTCAAATGAGTTGTTGTTGCATAGAGAAGAGAGCGCTGAGTATTTCCAATTGTTAGAAACGAGAAGCCCTGTACCCCCACCCCTCCCAGACTGGCGAGGGGAGTGAGAGAAGGAGAAATCGCTAGAGAGAGCAGCGGGGGTTGCTGAGTCTTCTGGACGAATCCAGGTCTCAGTCAAGCCCAGGATACTAAGAGTAGAATGAGATGCAAAGGCTGGAATGAAGTCAGCTTTATTGACTGCTGACTGACAATTCCATAGACCCACGGAAAGAGAGAGAGGAGTGTGTGAGGATGAGAGAATGGGACGCAGATTAGCAGTATTGCGCTGCCTTTTGCGCGTGATGAAAGGGCGTTGCCGAGAGAAAACAGGAATGTATTGAGGGGCTGTATTGTATTGAGATGTATTGAGAACAAAAGGATGTTCTCTTTTGTTCTGGGCGGCAAGTGCAGTAACTGTAACATCGGGCATATTTTGTAGTATTAAACACATATTTATACCGACTTCATCAGGCTCCGAAAATTCTTCACAAAGAACACAAAGAATGGCCTTCTCAGCTGCCATAGTTGCAACTCTTGCGTCATCAGAACAGTGTGTTCAACGCATCACCGTTTCTGTTTAAAAAACGTTGCGCAACGTTTTGTCGGGGCTGAACGCAGCCCTGTTTTTTTCAGTTAACCTGTTAAATTGGTTTGCAAATCACATTAAACAATTCAAAGATAGATTCATGAATTTGACCAATCCGATTGTATCTCAACAACTCACTAATTCAAATGATCCAGTCAGAGCGAGTCTCCAGTTAACAATTCACAAAATTCACAAGTCAGACTCAAAATGAACCAAGAACGGGATCTCCTCGTAACTTGACTACACGCGCAACTGATGGCTGTCACCACAGCAAATAATCTGTTTGTCGTTGTGGTCACTGATTTGATTTTGTCATTGTCATCAGGTGTGTGCATTTCATTATCTCCCCTACTTAAGTTCAGTTGGTGTGTCTTTGTCGGGTCTCGTCAATGTTATAATCGTGTTTGCTTGCCTGCCTCGGTTTTGGATTTACCTGTGGATACTATTAAAGACTATTGTGGATCTTTATCTTCTTTGCCATGTGTTACTACAGACAGAAGACCTGGCCGAGAATAGATAAGCGGTGAACTTTTGTTTATTCTTTTTCTTTTTTTCTTTTGTGTGTTCATTTTGGACTTTTTTCATCATGGAAGGCTCCTTCGAGAAACATTTGGAGGACTGCCTGTGCTCATTCCTGTACACCGGCCCGAACACCTCCATAAAAGCATATCTTTTCGAGAAGGGGCCTCGAGGGAGCTTTGCTGCATATGTGGAGTGGGTGCTTGATTCATGCAGATCTACGCTGACCTTCGGACTGGTGTATGACGACGCCAGACCCACTACCAACCCTGTGTCCAGCCAGTTACCACCCCGATGCGAGGATCTACAGTATGTGCCCACCGCAGATGGAGAGAGCACCTCAGCCGCAATATTGTTCTCCAGTCTCCTCTTCAGCTCTCAGCCACTCCTACCAGTCATCACTACCTCCCATCAGCCCCTCAGTACGACCTCAGCCTCCTCTCAGTGGCGCGGCTACCTCTCAGACCCTCTGGGAGCCATCTCCAGGACAAGAGAAGACCATGGCTCCGCCTCCAGCCTGTGTGTGCTCTGCTCCACCTCGACCCATCGCCCTGGCTCCTGCACCTACATTCCTTCCTCCCTCGACTCCAGCGTGGACCATCAGCCATTCGGCCTTGCCGGGCTCCCTCGGTACATCGGCTCCACCTGGGTCAGACATTACCACGCCTCCGCTGTGGACTTGCCGGCCGTTCGCTCCTCCCTCCCTCAGTCTCCGCCTCCGCCTTCTGTCACTCCAGCTCCACCTCTGCCCTCCGGATATCCCTCTTCCACATTGGGGGGTTGTCGTAGCCGCCTAGGTCTTCGGTGACTCTCCCCTTCACTGGCTCTCTGTCTGCGTGGTGGGCTCCAGCTCCATCACCGTCGTCGCCTCCAGTCTTCCCCGAGTTGACGTCGAACATCTTTATACCATGGCTCTTGCTCCAGCAGCATATCCCCTTCTGCCGTTGCCATGGAGCACAGTTCTGGCTGTGGCCTGGGCACCTGCAATCATGCCCTATGCACCTGCCCTCCCTGGCTCTCACCACCATCAGCACCACCCTTGACCCTTCAGTTCCGCATCCTCCCGGTCAGCCGTCCTTCTCCATAACCTCCTCCTGTATCCTCTGCCGGTTTTGTCTAACCTTCGCCAGCCCCTTCACCATTCATTCGCCATCTCCACATCCTCCTCACCTCCTCTCTACGGCGTGAGGATGCACCTTTCGGGAGAGGGCGTTCTTTCACACCACCAAAGACTCTTCGTTCACCGTCTTGTTTGTCATCATGGTAACCAATTTGAATTTGATTGTGTTCAGGTGTGTGTGTGTCATTATCTCCCCTACTTAAAGACAGTTCAGTTGGCATGAAAAGTAAGTTAATAATTCCAAATTTAAAATGTATTCTTTATGAAAACCATATTTAGCTCTCGACTGTCAGTTGTTTGTGAACTAAATCTGCTGTAAAAGGGTGAGCTGTTTTAGCCCATTGTATGAAATGCTTGAATGTGGACCATATTGTGTCTGACACGGGGTAGGTGAGGTAAAAACTTAACGTAACATTAAAATAACGCAAATTAATGTCCATGCATCTTCTCAGCTGCCGTAGCAGTTTCAAATGATATAAAACTAGTATGTTTGCATAGCATTCTTCTTAAAATGGTAATCTGTTTATCTGTTTATAAACTTAAGTACATTAATCAAGAATTTTGTACTTTAACTCAATTAAAATAAAAAAGGAATACTTAATACTGGAGTAATATTTTATTAAGGGATTCTGTATTTTTACTCAAGTTCTTGATGTGTGTACTTTGTCCACCACTGCATGAGGGTAAATGCAGTTTTCTTTTCTTTTTTTGGGTGAACTACAGTATTCCTTATTGGTGTATGTGAGCTGAGTGTGGATAATTGCCATGAGAATATCAAAGAATAACACATGCACCTGTGTGCGCCACTGCAGGGAGTCACAAATCTTGCTGTTGTTTTTGTTGATTGTCTCATCACCCCGCTGATGAAGCAGGTGTCTCTAGGGGTGTGTGTGGTTCGTTGACTCTGCGTGGTGACGTGTTGAAATTATAAATTAAGGTTATATTTTCACAGCCATATGGACAGGTTATTTCTCTCTGTGTGTGGCAGGAATCCCACAGTCAATGAGAAATCTATAGCAATTTTGGTAACGCTTTACTGCAAAGATCAATAAATAATAATGTTGGGTATCATTTATCATGGCAATGAATATTTGCATTTGATATTGATCTAATATTCTATTGTTCATTACTAATTCATGTTTATTTGTAATATTAACCGTTACTTCATAATACCATTTATTTAACAATTTTTTCATAATTTTAACTATTGTTAATTTATTTAACATGAAATTTTAACGTGTACCAGTAGTAATATAATGGAACGCTGTAAACATATTGTTATTTGTTAGTCAATGATACCTAATGCATTTGTTAATTTTACCAAATTGAACATAAAGTGTATCCAAAATTTCTATAGTAGAAAAATAGTTTCAAAAGATTGCGGTCAGTAAGATTTAAAATAATACAAAGCCATATCCAGAAAATCAAGAATCTGTGATTTGTAAATTATCTTTAAAATTAATTTAACTGACAAAAATACAAAGAAAATATTTTCAAAGTTTTCACTGTCCAATTTTGATTTTGATGGCTCCAACACACTCTAAAAAAAGTGCCGATATAAAGATTCCTAAAAGAAAGAATCCTAATCCAGTAATCATGAATGACTGAAAGAGTAAAAAAATAAATGTCAGATATGATTGTGATGTCCAGGTATCCACATTATTTTTTTTTTTTGGGTGTAGTTATGTCTTCTTTTAGATATGGTAAATGTGTATATGTGTTTGTGTGTTTCCACATTCAGGCCACTGATCTGGACCTGGGCATTAACGGGCAGGTCCGTTACCGTCTGGTCAGTCACACTGATCTCTTCAGGATCAGCACAGACGGCAGCATCTTCACAGCTGTGCCTCTGGACCGCGAGGAGAGGGCTCAGTATGATTTGGTTGTGGAGGCTTCGGATGGGGCCAAAGACCCTCGCCGGACCACCATTGCACTCTCCATCAAAGTGCTGGACGTGGATGACAACAGCCCAGTCTTCTCCCAGCCTGCCTATCACGTCACACTGCCAGAAAACAGCCCAATGGGCATGGTCATCCTCAATATCAGTGTAAGTTATACACAGGCAAACACACCGCACATGCATATTCAACACATCAAACACGGCCAGATCAAAAACATGACTCCATGAAATTAGCCTCTTGAAAACATTTCTTTGCTAATGTTATGTCTTAATTTGACAAGTCAGACATGTTTTACATTTGTAAAGGTGTTCTTGGCTTGAAGTTAATTTATTTGAAATACGTAGCTTGTTAACTTGAAACTGGTTGGATTGTATGGTTAGTTACATTTTATCATTTCAATCAGAAAAACCCTGCTGCCTATTTTTGCAGTTTCTACCCACCATTTGATAACCACTGTGAGGACAATTTTGTCCTCAGAACCTACACTCTGCCTCATAGAAACATCCAAAGGCCTGTGTCCTCTGGTATGTTGTTCAGTTTGATGTGATGGTGAATGTGTGATTTCCTGCTGCTCTGTGCCTTGCTGCCAGTTCTAATTTACTCATTGCTTCAGGGTCACTACAGGATTCTGATTTTAATCATTATTGTAACCCGGTCATTTAGTTTATTCAGAAAAAGTGTAAGGGCCCTATTTTAACGATCTAAGCGCATGGTCCAAAGCGCACGGCGCAAGTGCACTTAGGGCATGTCCGAATCCACTTTTGCTAGTTTAACGACGGGAAAAAATTGTCTAAAAGGGTCGTCCCTATTCTCATAATGTAATGGGTGTGTTTTGGGATTTACGTGCATTAAACCAATCAGAATCTCATCTCCCATTCCCTTTAAATGCCAGTTGTGTTCGCGCCATGGCAGATTCGCTATTTACATGACGGAATTTGATAGTGGAAAGACCAAACGCGTCTCCAGAGCGCAAACGGAACTGCTCGTGCGCGAGGTAAATGTGCGCAAGCAGACCATCTACGGGACAAGCCGGATTCCACCATATCTTTATGTACACAATAATAATCTTTTACATTGTAATCCTTTTATTTTAAATATTTGGCATGTTTGTGTGCTGCTGTGCGTTCCTGTGTGTTTAATAAGCAGATCGTGTACGCGCGTTGTGGACCCACCTATAGGCGCACATTACTAACGCGCTCATTAAATAACAAAAAAAAATATTGCGCCATTGACTTTAGACCAGGTTTCAGTTGGTCAATGGCGCAGTCTATATCTATTGCCTCAAAATAGCAATGCGCCAACAATGTGCCAGAACACACCTCGTTTTCAGACTAGCAGCCCATGGGCGCAAATGCATTTGCTATTTAAACAACGTGGCGCAGGACGTGAAAATGATAACTGCGTCGGACTGAAACTAGCAAAAAACACTTGTCACGCTTGGTGCTGCATTGCACCAGGTGTAAGATAAAGCCCAATGAGTTTAATTAATGCTGAGAGTAGAATTACTCATTCGTGTTTTGATCCTAATGATTGTCTCACGCAGGCACTGGACCCCGATCTGGATGCAAACGTCACATACCGTATCAGGACCAAGGAGGCCAGAGAGCTGTTTGCAGTGAACCCCCTCACTGGAGAGCTGATGGTGCTTCACTCACTTGATTTCGAGAAACTCTTACCTAATGGGACAACATGCACCTTTGTGGTTGAGGCTGTGGATGGCGGAAGTGGTAAAATGCCCCCGGGGTTGGCCTCTGTTACCATCACTGTATTGGTAAGTCTCAATTATGTCCCTCAAATTCCTGACTAATCTTTAGGGATTAACCATTTAACCATGGGTCATTCTAAACATCCTGGTAAATGAAATCCTGGGTTATCTTGCTTCACGTTTCACACTGCTTATGATTTACCTGGGGTTAACAATCTATCCTGGGTATTCATATGCTGACTTTTCACACTGTACATTCCTAAACCCTAGGTTAACGTTCTTATTTGTAAATTTGTGGTGTCAGTGTCATTGATTGCACATCCTCCTATTTAAATATTTCCAACTGTTGTTTATCCTCAATGGACTTTGCGGACTATAAATATCTAAGAATGAAATGGCCTCTTAAAGGTGAAGTATGTACGATTTTTTTTTTATGTTAAAATTAGGAGTGTAAAGATACCCTCATGTCATAATTCGATACATATCACAATACTGAACTCACGATATACGATATTATTGCGATACTCCAAGACATATGATAAAAGGTTAACAAAAAATGTACTGTTTATTAAACTGATAAATTTGATATTACATTGTGTGTATAAAAGAATATTCTTGGACTTGGTGCTGGAAACCCAAAGCACAGGAAAGCAAAGCACCAGAATAAAAATATTCATGATTCTGAAGCTGAAAATACAGAATTATTTAAGACGAATATGTTTCTCTGTCACATTTAAAATAATGTAGGCCACTTTTTCACACAGATATTCCCCTATTGCATTATTATACATTATATTCAACATTATATATAATATTTTAATGTAGTAAAACTGACACTAAATCTCTGAAAACTTTATTTTTTTCTCACATAGTAATTTTTATTTTGGGTGAACTATTCACGATACATATTGTCACTATTCACGATACATATTGTTGCATTTTTGTATTGCGATATATTGTGACACGATATATTGTTACACCCCTAGTTAAAATACATTCTCTTAACCCAGTTTTTTTTTGTCATTGACTACTTTGGTATGCCATTCATGGGTTTATCTCCCCCAAAAGTGTAAACACTGAGCCCCATAGGCACAATCTAAACACTGAGAGTGGTCCGTACAGATCTTTACATTTCTTTCCATCTCAACCAATAGTATGAGTTTGGGCGTGGATATAGTAGCAGGTGGAGCCAGAGGATGTTTAGCTGGTATGGGACCATGACTGATGCATTACATGAGAAAAGACATTCTGCTTCAGTTATTGAATTGCAAGCCAAATTTCTCTGCATTTAGACCTTTAAAGATTAAACGGGTCATGACTATGTCAGAGCAAATTAGGCATTGCGATGCAACCTGTTCAGAAAGCCAAATGTCCCAGTTCATATTGGTTACCTTGATGTGTAGACAGCCTCAAATAGTTACAGTGGGTATGTCAAAAAATGTGCCCGGTGCAGATACATTAGATGGGGATATTATAAGCGAGATGCTTGCGTTCACTCTAGGCAGTGTTAGCCTAATCAATTGCTCAACTGACTTTTATTTTTATTTTCCTGTTATCACTGTAAAGCTGCTTTGATACAATCTGTATTGTATAAAGCACTATATAAATAAAGATGACTTGACTCGTGACACATAGCAACACAACTAAAAGTATCCCTAATATGTTAGTCTTTGAGTTGGGGTAGGTCCAATGTGCAAAAGGGGCATTTGCTAAATATGCTGTATTTTTGTAATTCAGCTAGGTGCCACTTGTGTCGCAGAAACTACATACTTAATTTTTAACTCCAATTGTCGTGTTTTATCATCATTTGACATTTTCCCTTGAACTGAAACATACCTTTTATACAACGTACAGTGTTTCCGTGACTGTCCCAATCATGTAAATACAAGGCGCACGATTGGCTATTGGTTCTAGGCGTAACATTCTAACACCGCACCGTTTCATACTGTACACGTTTGATACCACAAAAGCAGTGCTAGCCCTGCTCTGAAGGGTTTCATAACCCCTCTTCCAAATTACAAGCGTGAAATCCTTTACCCTGTGTTAAAAGTGAGGTTTAGAGTGACGACAACCCAGGGTTTAGGGCATTGTGAAAAGCCCTTATCTGTATCCAACCAAACCCATTTATGCCAAATGTTCTAACCTGGCAAGCAAGGAGATTCATACTGGTTTAAGCTGGTCTTTTCAGCAGGGGATATCCCGAAATGTTGCCATCCTGTGATTGCTCTCCATAGCCACTCCTAAGCCCTGTGGACACTGACAGATAGACCCTGTATTTTGTCTGAAATGGTCATTAGGTCCACAAGATCTCTGTTGTGCAAGTAGCTGATTTGTAAGGTCTCAGAAGATTAAGTTCTACACACGGGATGAATGTCAATTAGCTCTCGCTGGAAATGCTGTTGGTTAAGTGTAGAAGAGGTGGTTGTGGTGGTACAGTATTTTTGTTTATTGGTGCATCCTAATATGTGACCCTGGATCACAAAACCAGTCACAAGTCGCACGGGTATATTTGTGGCAATAGCCAACAATACATTGTATGGGTCAAAATTATAGATTTTTCTTTTATGACAAAAATCATTAGGATATTAAGTAAAGATCACTTTCCATGAAGATATTTTGTAAATTTCCTACCGTAAATATATAAAACATTTATTTTTGTGAGTGAATGCAGCACAATCATGAACATAAATGGACAACTTTAAAGGAGATTTTCTCAATGTTTCGATTTTTTTGCACCCTCAGATTCCAGATTTTCAAAGTTGTATCTCAACCAAATATTGTCCTATCCTAACAAACCATACATCAATTGAAAGCTTATTAATTCAGCTTTCATGTGATGTGTAAATCTCAATTTCATAAAATTGCTCCATGTGACTGGTTTTGTGGTCCAGGGTCACAAAACCAGTCACATGTCGCACGGGTATATTTGTGGCAATAGCCAACAATACATTGTATGGGTCAAAATTATAGATTTTTCTTTTATGGCAAAAATCATTAGAATATTAAGTAAAGATTATATTCCATGAAGATATTTTGTAAATTTCCTACCATAAATATATAAAACATGTATTTGTGTGAGTGAATGCAGCACAATCGCGAACATAAATCGACAACTTTAAAGATGATTTTCTCAATGTTTCGATTTTCTTGCACCCTCAGATTCCAGATTTCCAATAGTTGTATCTCGGCCAAATATTGTCATATCCTAACAAACCATACATCAATGGAAAGCTTATTTATTCAGCTGCCAGATGATGTATAAATAATATATATATTAGAGCCTGACCGATAAAGGATTTTTAAGGCCGATACCGATACAAATATTTGGTGATTTAAAAATCCGATATTCCGATATATCGGCCGATATATATTTTTAAAAAAAATCCAGAAACGCGTAACAAAACATGAACAGATTTGTCGTTATTTAAGAGTCCTCAGCCTTACTAAAATAATATGATAATGCAGTTTAAAAATAAACGTGTGTGTGTGTGTGTGTGTGTGTGTGTGTGTGTGAGTGTGTGTGTGTGTGTGTGTGTGTGGAACTGATAAGATTGTAAATGTGTACCTTGAAATGCTTTTGATAAAAGCGTCTGCCAAATGTCAATGTTATAAGCTACCTTATAATTACAATGTCAACTTGCTTAGCCCTTTACCTGCACTCTTTTAATTCTATCCATCTATTCCATCAAGCTACAACAAACCATTTTCAATCATCATTTGCTGCCTGCCTTCTAAAATCTACTACTTAGTGATGCACTAAATACATTATGTGACTCGTTAATGCTGCGGCTAAACGAAGTCAGCAACGCACACTTGGATTTCACACACGTGTAAAAGAAAAGCTAACTTTTATGCACAGGCTATGTTTGATACTTTTTCTCTATGTCTAAATGTTCACTCCTCGCGTGCCTAACTTACATTTTACAATGCAGAGACTGGAACTACAGATATGCTAGTTATAAATACAGTAATCATTACTATGGCAAGCCATTTTAACTTTTATTCATTTCCAGGATATGAATCCTTGATATCAACAATTCAATTTTAACTAGTAAAAATGTTCATTCTTGATATCAACAATTAAATTTTTACTAGTAAAAACTATAATTCTTGATATTAACAATTTAATTTCAACTAGTAAAAACTATAATTATTGATATTAACAATTTATATCCTGGGAATGGCAATAGGCAAGCCGTTTTGACTTTTAATCATTCGCAGGATATGAATTCTTGATATCAACAACTAAATTTTCACTAGTTAAAATTATTGTTATTGATATCAGGAATTAGATTTCTACTAGTAACAATGGCAATTTTTGATATCAGGAATTACATTTCCACTAGTAACAATGCTAATTCTTGATATCAGCATTTACATTTTCACTAGTTAAAATGATAATTCTTGATATCAACAATTGAATTTCAACTAGTAAAAACTATAATTGTTGATATCTGTAATTGTATTTTCACTAGTGAAATGTCACCATAGGCTGCCATTCAAAATCAATTGTTGATATCAAGAATCGATTTCTTACTAGTTAAAATTCCAGTTTCACTTATCAGAAATACAATTCTTACTAGTAAAAACCTTTATTTTTGATATCAAGAATTCAATTGTCACTAGTTGAAATGTCTATTCTTGATATCAACAATTTAATTGCTACTAGTAACAATGTTAATTTTTGATATCAATAATTCCATTTTCACTAGTGACAATGTTAATTTCTGATATCATGAATGTGATTGTTACTAGTAAGAAAGCCATTTTAGATATCTGAAATAATATTGATATCAGAAATACATTTTCAGATATCAAAAATGAAAAATTTTACTAGTAGCAATTAAATTGTTGATATCAAGAATAGACATTTCAACTAGTGACAATTGAATTATTGATATCAGTAATTGCCATTTTTACTAGTAACAATGTAATTCTTGATATCAACAATTATATTTTTACTAGTAAGAAATCAATTCTTGATATCAACAATTGATTTTGAATGGCAGCCTATGGTGAGATTTCACTAGTGAAAATACAATTCTTGATATCAACAATTAAATTCTTGATATCAACAATTACATTTTTGATATCAACAATTCCATTTTTGATATCAAGAATTGAATTGTTGATATCAAGAATTGAATTGTTGATATCAAGAATTGAATTGTTGATATCAAGAATTTAATTGTTGATATCAACAATTCATATCCTATATGTGTTTTAAATGTTAAAAGGGCGACAAAACTATTACAGATATCAAAAATGTATTTCTTACTAGTTAAAATTCTGAATACACATATCAGAAATACAATTCTTACTAGTAAAAACCTTTATTTTTGATATCAATAATTCCATTTTCACTAGTGACAATGTTAATTTCTGATATCATGAATGTGATTGTTACTAGTAAGAAAGCCATTTTAGATATCTGAAATAATATTGATATCAGAAATACATTTTCAGATATCAAAAATTTAAATTTTTACTAGTAGCAATTCAATTGTTGATATCAATAATATATATTTCAACTAGTGACAATTGAATTATTGATATCAGTAATTCACATTTTTACTAGTAACAATGTAATTATTGATATCAAAAATTATATTTCTACTAGTAAGAAATCAATTCTTGATATCAACAATTGATTTTGAATGGCAGCCTATGGTGAGATTTCACTAGTGAAAATACAATTACAGATATCAAGAATTCAATTGTTGATATCAAGAATTACATTTTTGATATCAAGAATTGAATTGTTGATATCAAGAATTACATTTTTGATATCAAGAATTAAATTGTTGATATCAACAATTACATTTTTGATATCAAAAAACGTAATTCTTGATATCAAAAATGTAATTCTTGATATCAACAATTCATATCCTGGAAATGAATAAAAGTTAAAACGGCTTGCCATACATTACTTTATTTAGGCAGAATAAGTTTGTTGTGATTTCCAAGCTCATTGATGTTAGCGATCTTCCTTGTATAGTGCCCTCTGGTGGACAAACTATGCAGCGCCAACACTCATAACATGGTTGAAGGGTGTTTCGTCCGCTTTTATTTTATTTTGTAAATATTCATTTATCGGCCATTATAAATGCCGATACCGATAGTTTGGAAAATGCCTAATATCGGGCTCTAATATTTATATATATATATATATATATATATATATATATATATATATATATATATATATATATATATATACTGTATATACAGTATATACACATACACATACATACAGTCGTAATCAAAAAATTCATTCTCATTTTCCACTACATCTCATTAGCAATTTCGATCTCGGCACGCTCTGCAGCAGCTGACCACTAAGGAGCGAATGTACAGTGACGTGACATAACGGCCAGATTCAAAATGTGCTTCCGCGCTATGGCTGGCTGAGCCAAAGACGGACACGCTCAGCGCTTTTCATAAATCACAACTATTCAGTGTTTTTAGCCACATGTTTATTTTAGGTTTCAGACAATTACATACATATAATTTATAGCAAAACAATACATTTATAGTTTGTAAAATACACAATAGTGTCTATGGAAGCAGCAATAACAATCCATTCAAATATATTTGCAGACGTGTTTTATTCATATCAGATACACAGTGTAAGTAACTATAAAGTTTACTCTAATCTTCTCCCGGTTTACCGGCCACTTACTTTCATGTATTTCGGGAGAAACTTATGAATTCATGTGCTTTGATAAATCCAACAGACAGGAATCTCTGAACTGCAGCCCAAACAAACATGGTGGCGCCCATCTCCCAGCATAGTTCGCATATTCAAAGTTAAAGGAACAGTGGTTACATTACCTGGTTTTACATTACCAGGTTCAGAAAAACCCTCGAGTGACTGCAAAAGACCTGCAGCAGGACAGTTTCAGCTTGCACAGTAAGGTGCGTACTAAACACATGCGGTTTCCATGCCAGACGTACACCACTACTGACCGAAAAGCATAAGAAAAGTCGGCTCCAGTTTGCTCAAAATCACATAAATAAGCCACAGAAGTTTTGGGATTCTGTTCTGTGGAGTGATGACACAAAACTGGAACCTTTCGGCCCGATGGATCAGCAGTGTGTCTGGAGGAAGAAGAATGAAGAATATGCTGAAAAGAACACTCTGCCTACAGTTAAGCATGGTGGTGCTCGGTGATGCTCTGCGGCTGCTTTACATCCTCTGGCACTGGAAACCTGCAGCGTGTGGAAGGCAAGATGGATTCATTGAAGTATCAGGAAATCCTAGGAGAAAACACATCATGCCATCAGTGAGGAAGCTGAAGCTTGGCCGTCATTGGACCTTCTAACAGGACAATGATCCCAAGCATACCTCAAATTCCACCAAGGCTTGATTGCAGAAGAAGTCCTGGATGATTCTACATTGGCCATCACAGTCACCTGGCTAGAACCCTATAGAAAATCTCTGGTGGGATTTGAAGAAGGCAGTTGCAGCACAAATAGAATACCCAAGAAAATTACTGAACTGGAGGCAATTGTTCATGAGGAATGGGCTTAGATTCCTCAGAAACGCTGCCAGAAGCTGGTGTCTGGTTATACATCTCGTTTGCAGCAGGTGTTCTACTAAGTACTGAAGATGCTTGCCATGAAGGAGCTGAATAATTTTGAGACTGCAGAAGTCATTAAAAGTTGCATTTTCAGTTGAATTTGGGGAAACCACTTGAAACATTTGTTGTGTTTCAAGTTTAATTTTTTTTTTTTTTTTTTGTCTTAGGACAACTTTTTTGATCCACAAATGTTGACTACTGTAATTAGTTGATTATAATAAAAGAATTGATAGCAAGTTTTGTACCATGAATTTTGTTTTGGATTTTGTGGTGCATTACTTTTTTTCCCAACAAGTTTCAGGGTAGTATTTCAGAGTGCTAAATTGGCTTTTTTTTCTTTTCTTTTTTTTTCTTTTTTTTTTTTTTACAATCTGTTCACACACATAATTACAGTAAAGGGACTTGACACAATAATAAATATTCTCTCCAAAATTGTCATTTAGCACATTTAGTGAATTTTAGTGAATCGCTTCATTTTGACTGTTCAAATAAATTAAAGTTCACAAAAATGATTCAAAGATTTAAGGTAGTTTTTGAAATGAAGTGTTTAGTTTAATGCTGTTGTTAATCATTACATTTAACTCTGTTATATACATGGTGTTTTATTTAATTACATTTTTAGTTTTAGTAGTTGAATTTAGAGTAAAGGATGCCAGTTAAAATACTGTCACCCTCTTTGAGATCCTTATGGTTTTTGTTCCAGATGAATTCTGCTCTCATTGCTAAATTTTATAATCGGTATATAGTTTTTTATTTCAAAAGATATTGATTCAGTGAAGTTAGTTACTTATTGTTATGAACTTTAAAAAGATAATTAGACTACAATTAACCTAGAGTTTTGCAATGTCTTACCCTATTCATATGACTGTTATATTCCCTTTGATAGGGCATTGTTAGATATTTAACCAGTTGTATAAAATCACATCTGTTTTTTCATGTTTATTTCAGTTAGCAAACCTTTTGCATTTGGATCAGCTTCAAAGATAAAGAGTTTAAGCAAAAGCATTTTCATGCAAGGAAACGCACAGCTTATTACGTCCTCTACAGTCTCCCAAGAAGCCCTAATTGTTTCTGTGTTGGAATTATTTATTAATTTTCCTTCTGTGCACGGTGTGGCTAATTGAAAATTAGTTGCTGTGGAAAATGAAAAGCAGAAATGAACGGTGGAAACAAATGTGCTACCTGATGCATGTAGACTCGGGATATCAGAGTGATTATGATGGGATAGAGGCCCCAAGGCACCGTCCTGATGGAGAAAACGGTCCCAGTGCGACTAAGAGCACCATCGTGAACTCACTACACTTTGCAGATTTACTTTAAGGCTTGACAGATTTTATTTTTCATCTGGGAAGAGAGAAGACACACAGAAATGTGTGGGATTGAAAAATAAGAGAAAAAAAAAATACCAATTTCACTCCAAAGTACTTTCCTCAAGACCTTTTATTTTGGGGATGTGAGCAATTGCAAAGTTTTATTAGTCGAGACTCAAGACTCAAGGGCATCCTTGAATAAGCGCATTCTCACAGAAAGGACGAAGGGTGGGGGGATTGACAGGGGAGGGAGGTGTAATTTGGATACCTGAACCCACCTGGCCTCTCCTTGGACTCGGAGATGGGTGATCTATTGAGTGTATTAGGTCACATCGCGTCTCTTGCATCTCCCGGAATCACCTGTCATCAGCATTCATGGGAGCCGACCGCACTTTCTCTTTGCTGTATCTTTCACATATATAACTTTGTGGGAAAAAGGTAATGCCCTCTGCAAAGTAAGAATTACTATTTCAAAGTTCAAAGAGTTTTAAACCTTGAACCAAACAGTTAAACAACATTACAAATATTGATTTAAAGAATAAAAAAAACAAAAAAAACATTTCAAATTGGAGGGAAAAATCCCATAAGGTGTTACAAATTATCACAATGGAAATGTCACAATGGACTATGCATGCCGACTGCTTACATATTTCCTCTAAAATCTCTGAGATAGTAGCAATCTTTTTCTGTCATATTTCTAATAACTGTCGATCAGAAATCAATTAATAAATTATAATTACACTGTATTATAATATAACACATCAGATCTATATTAAACATAACATTTTAGTATATTAAACAATAATGTTGTTCCAGAAGCTTTAAATACCTTTAGTGAGATTGTAGATCTTATCAGTATTACTTTGTCCTCTCATGCAACAATTCATTAGGATTGAATTTTGTGCTTAATTTTCCCATAATTTCCATACACTGCGCTGCACCGGTTGCCACTGAGGCTAAATTCGGAAGCGTTTTTGCAATATAAAACTGGTATGATATAAAACTATCCACTTAGAGTACATAAAAAAAGTTAAAAAAGTTAAAAAAAAAGTACAAAAACTGTATACACTGCCGTTCAAAGTTTTGGGATTGGTAAGATTTTTAATGTTTTTAATTCCGGTCCCAAACTTTTGAAGCAGTGTATATATAGTGTGAAATATTTAAATGTTCACAAATATATCAGTGACTTTAGTGTTGTAAGACATTTTTTATATTTATGGGAGTGGACAGTTGCTACTGAGCTTTTTTTGCAGTGATTGTCATTTCTAGAACAGTGAATTCTCTGATTGGTGGATATCTGTTTAGAATTATGGGTAATGTAGTTCTTCACTGGAAGTTGAAATCACATTAAGAAGCATATAGCACAACTTCTGAGGGCATGGTATGTGTTATAGGTAAAAAGGAATTTCTATATGGAGAAAAGGAATAGAGTTTTTCACTCCGAACCCTACTGTTGCACTATATTTACACCCCTTTTCAGCTTTGCCTCTTTATCCTCTCTAGTAACCTTTTCATCTGCCTTTTGCAGTCTCTCAGCGGCTATAATTATGTCTCACCCAACTTTTCCCCCAAAAAGTCCCTAGGCACATAGCACTGTGACATATCCTTAATGCACTGCATGATCTACTATTGAATAAATGCCATTTTTGCTTAGTGTTTTAGTGTTCGGGGCTAGCTAATGGGGCCTGAGCTAGCGCACAGTCTGACAGTTGCAAAAGAGTAAAGGCAGGCGAAGAGAGCAGGAATCGAGGCACTAATCAAAGTTTGATATTCTGTACAGGACATGAACGACTTCCCGCCGGTGTTCAGTCAAATGCTGTACCGGGGAATGGTGGCACCCAACGCAATCAAGGGGACCGTAGTGACCACTGTGCATGCCGAGGACCTGGACCCACCGGTGAGTTGGCTTGATTGTGTGTGTTCCTTCATCACTAAGGTATTTCATTTTTTTCAAATTGTGAATGAAGATATATCAAGTGTAGCGTCAAGTCTCCCATGATTAAGCTAGAGTGTCATTAACAGTCTTTTATTGGTCACTGCCTGAAGTGATTGTGAATCGGTCTGACTGTGGTGTGCAACGAGCGAATGTTTGCTATGTGAGATGACTTCAAAGGGCTAAGCACAATAAAACAAAGATAAGAGGAGAAAAAAAAACATCAGCAAAAGATTCAAAGCTGTGTGTGTGTGTGTGTGTGTGTGTGTGTGTTTAACTGAAGAGGCAGCCACACCAGCCCGAACTGTGAATAACAGCCTGTCACGTCTCCAGCATAAAGCCCCAGACTCTACGCTCCACAGTCACAACCTCAAACAAACACAACCAGCGTCACACAACACCTTATACTTTACGCAACCACAGTCCAGTGCCAATATAGTTTTGAAAATGTTCAGTTTAGTTATAGATAGTTTTAATAGTGCAGCAGTTCTGTTCTGTTTTGCTGTGATTTGCTTTTTGTTTTGTTTGTTTTTTAATGAGAATGACTTTTTGAATTACTATATTGAATTACTATATCAAATTACTGATAAGTTGTAGATTATAAATGTGTCATTCCTATGTCATTTAGCTGTCAATTTAATTAAAGAAACAGTACAAAATGTAAAAATCATCTTTAAAGGCTTCTTTTAGTTTTTTTCTCTCTAAAAAACTAGTGGCTGGATTTGCTGGACTTTACTAGGTTCATGTCATGTAATCTCTGAATATATATTCAAGAGTTTTGTTTCGGTAAATTTTAATCAACTATACAAGATTTATTTTACAAAGTATAATGTGACAATTGCTTAGTCGTATAGGGATCTGGCGAACCAGAAACCACCAGTAGTGTTTTATACTGCAGCTGATGACATGCTAGCATTATTTTCAGGGTAAATTCAATTTAGCTTCCCGTTCTCCAGATTTACTCACCCCTAAACGTCACATATATGTTATACATGTCAATCAGACACTCCCTTCCTGTCGAACTGGGCAGCACACACTGATAGTATCGGGAGATAAAATGAATGATCATATAATATAATAATAAATATACTGCTTGCTTGTTTTCATTTATATTAATAACTTTGTCACTGTCCTGCAAATCCCACTTAGCAACTACACAAACAACCTTTCTTCTATTTGTTGTCAATTTGGCTTTACTTTTTCCCTATCTCTTGCTCTTTCATGCTTTCTGTTTTCTTACTTGTTCAATCCAAATGCATATTCTTGTAGAGGTCTGCAGATGAAATGGTTCTCTATGCCCTCACCTTGTTAGAAACCTCAACCTTAAAAATATCAATTGTGCTTCTCTATTCAGCCCATAACTCAGCGCACATGCCAAGACTGGTCAGGGCCAAAGCAGGCCAACAGTCCCAGCTGTGGCTGGAAATTGAATTTAACCTGACAGTCATGCTTGCATGTCATCGGTTGCAGTATAAAACACTTTCTAGTTCAACACATCCCTATAAGAATAAGCAATTGTCCCAATGTACATTGCTGATATACTGTAGGTTAATGGAGAGATTTCTGTTTTCATTGGTGAACTGTAAACTACTGTTGCTTGCTAAGCTGCAGTCTGCTTATAATTACAGAGGGAAGTTGCGCTTCAAGCTGCCGACAAAGAAAAATTGTTCAATTGAAGCTACTTATTGATGCTAATAAATATTGCATTTAACTATTTGTATTTTTTATTTTATAAATAAAAATGTATTGATATAAAAAAATAATAATAATCTGAAAAACACAATATGGATAATAATTAAAATAACAGCATCAAACTGGAACAACTAACCGCACTTGATCAAATTGAAAAACTGAAGCTAATCATTGATTGAAATAAAAAAATGAACACATAAAATAGAGCAGGAGCAGCATAACAATACCAATCCAGTTCATTGAAACTATTCAATGAAAGCTATTTTTAAATTTAGACCATGTCCTGTTTTTGTTTAGATAAGTTTTATTCAACTATGTCTGGGCATTTTAGTCTAGTTTTAGTCAATGAAAACTTGTCACATTATCGTCATGCTGCATAATGGTTAAATCGATAATCGTGATTAGTTTGCTCAAAATTATAATCACAATGATTGTTGTCATTTGAGAAATACATTTTTACATTTAATCAGAATGATTGCACTTTCACCTATAAGCACAAATCAAGAGAATGTCAAGTCAAATGCATGGTTAATTTGACCTCATCTAGTTTCCTGGTTTATTATTGGCTATTTGTAGTATAAATTAACACACACATTACATTATGAAAACTGGTAAAACAAGAAACTTCTCACAAAAATGAAAACAGTGAAATTCCTAAAAGTAATTCCAACAATTCCAAATGACATTTATGTTTTTCTAGTAAAACAACAGCAAAAAAGACTGCATTGTTACACAGAGGTTGCATAAAAGCCCTTATTCCGGAACCACAATCGCAAACAATATACAGTGAGGAAAATAAGTATTTGAACACCCTGCTATTTTGCCAGTTCTCCCACTTAGAAATCATGGAGGGGTCTGAAATTGTCATCGTAGGTGCATGTCCACTGTGAGAGACATAATCTAAAAAAAGAAATCCAGAAATCACAATGTATGATTTTTTAACTATTTATTTGTATGATACAGCTGCAAATAAGTATTTCTCACCTTTCTTAGGATCATTGACACCCCACGAGGTGAGATCTTGCATGGAGCCCCCAGATTGACAGTCATGTTTAGCTTCTTCCATTTTCTAATGATTGCTACAACAGTGGACCTTTTTTCACCAAGCTGCTTGGCAATTTCCCCGTAGCCCTTTCCAGCCTTGTGGAGGTGTACAATTTTGTCTCTAGTGTCTTTGGACAGCTCTTTGGTCTTGGCCATGTTAGTAGTTGGATTCTTACTGATTGTATGGGGTGGACAGGTGTCTTTATGCAGCTAACGACCTCTAACAGGTGCATCTAATTTAGGATAATAAATGGAGTGGAAGTGGACATTTTAAAGGCAGACTAACAGGTCTTTGAGGGTCAGAATTCTAGCTGATAGACAGGTGTTCAAATACTTATTTGCAGCTGTATCATACAAATAAATAGTTAAAAAATCATATATTGTGATTTCTGGATTTTTCACGGTTTACATGCACCTACGATGACAATTTCAGACCCCTCCATGATTTCCAAGTGGGAGAACTTGCAAAATAGCAGGGTGTTCAAATACTTATTTTCCTCACTGTAGTTAAGATCCATGTTTGGATTATTACAGTTGTTTTGAGCACAGACTTGCTGTATGACACTTTCATTTGAGTAGAATATCCCAGTGGAGATCACTAAACTTTCTTTTCAGATTAAAATCTTGTCAGATCATCTTTTTTTCCACAGTGTAGAGAAAGCACGCATGGTTGCCAGATTATAAAAAAAAACAAAAAAAACTTGGCATAAAATCTGATTGGGAGATTTCAAATCTTGACATCTAGCAACCACGAACTTGAAAGCTGTAATATTTTGTCTCCTCTTTTTTTTTCCGACAAAAACAATGAGAGAGATTTTGGTAAAGTTTTTATTTTGTAACTACATTTTAGTCTCGTCTTTTTTCGTCAACGAAACGCATCATTGATTGATGATTGACTCCGGATGAGTTTTCTTGTGCGCACTTTTAATGCGTCTTGACTGCCATACAGTCTGACTTTAATGAAAAACGTAGATCTTACAGTGTGACATGGCTTACAGCGAGGATCATGTTCGTACAGTCTGACAAGCAACAATCGTAAAGGTTGTTATAAATCGTACAGTGTGCACCCGGCTTTAGTCAGTGATGAACATTTTTCGTCATACTGTAGATTTCGTTAACTAAATGAACACTAATCCAAATGATTCGGTACAGAAATTTTTGGTTTTTTTTTGCCATAGTTGCTTGAGAGCAACGACATTGCTCTTATATGCCTCTGCTTGCTCAACAGCAGCATGTGAAATGTGGCTCTGAATTGATATATATATATATATATATATATATATATATATATATATACATATATATATAATGTGACATTAAAACACAGATGTTGCATTTACTGCTGTCATACTACTGAAAAAAATTAAGTTAGGTTAGTAGCATCACTGCTTCTGTTAACTACTTAACACTGGGACTACATGAGTGATTTGAACAAATAATTGTGTGAGCATACATCTGTTGTGGCGCTAAACCGAAATTGAATTTCTGACTCCGACGTCAACTTGAGCGATACACAAGGACTTTATTAGTGAGCGTTCTGATAAATGGCACTGTACAAAATGTCAGCTCATTGCATTTACAGGAGCAAGGTAAATATGTGTAAGTGACACTGTTTATCTGTCTTTGAAACTGAGGGATACTTATCTTCTTCACTGTATCTGATCATGCAGAAAGCTGTTATCATTCATAAGAGCTGGAGCATTTTGTTGCAAATGGTGGTTGTTGAATGTCAGTTATCTATTTATTTTTTGCATGAGTCAGAGTCTAGAAACTCAGTTCCTGTCGGTTTTGAATCTCTTTACACTTAATGGGTTTTATTTTTAGAATGTTCTTTGCTTCTTGCAAGTAGTCATTTGAGCTGCAACTTCTGGTATTCAACCCTCTTGAGTTGTTGCAGACCATTTTAACCTGCTTTTGACTATAGCACAGATTTAATGCAACTTAATATACATTCTTAAAAATAAAGGTTCCAAATGGGTGTTTTTGCATCAATGCCATAAATGAACCATTTTCTGTTCCCCAAAGAACCTTTCAGTCAACAGTTCTTAAAATAACCACTTTGTCCCCCTTTAGTGTGAAGAACATTCTAGAAATCTTAAGAACCCTTTTCCACTATAAAGAACCTTTTTGTGGAATGGAAAGTTTCCATGAATGTTAAAGGTTCTTCATGGAAACCATCAATGCCAATAAAGAACCTTAATTTTTAAGAGTGTGCACTTTTCAGTCTGAGACTTTATGACATGATTCACAGATTGTCACCTTGTCTTATGCACACTCTCAGTAACAAACAGTGAATTGTGACTTTTGAGTTGTTATTTCATTGTCATAAATGTGATTTACAGGCCTGGAAAACTCTTGAAAAAACGAATTGTAGAAATTTTTGTTGAAATTTGTAGTCAACATCAGTGTTTCCAGTCATTCTCTGTTCTAAAGTATCTCTTGGCTTGTTTTAGGGATTATTATAGAATCCTCATCACAAACTAATGGAAAAGTCATTGAAAAGTCACTGATTTTCTTGGGAAAATCATGGGTCAGAAAGTGAGAAAATCATTTAATTTTCAAACTGATGCTTCAAACTGATGCTTGATCGGATTGGAGCAGCAGAATGAAAAACCTGAGCAAAAAGTTCCCAAGACTTTGTATCAGAAAGTGTTCTTGTCCCTCTTTAAACTGTGTTAGTTTTTTTTTCTGTAATTGGAGGCTTAGGCTACCCGTGATTACTCGTTACGCATCCAGAAATGTTGGTATCATTAAAAAGTTGCATTTCTTAATGAGGGCAGGGTAATGACAGTCTACTGGGCTTTCAGTATCAAGAGTTCAATTAGTATTCTAATTTTCCATCTTGCCTAATAATGTTTTCGATGTGATGCGCAATTAACAAAATCCTATAAACAGCTTGTGTGGTAATCATTCACTGAAGTGGTATGAAGTAATGCATCCAAGATTGAAAGACATTTCCCCATTAATATGACTGATTTGTTCTAGTCACGTGTTGTTGTGGATCATTTTAATTGTGAGCCTCATCATTAGCTTCGGGGAGTATGTACTCCTCAGTTGATTGTGCCTTCTTATGGGATGTTCTGTATGTGTTTGTCACTGTTGTGATAGTGTGAGCCTGGATTTGTACCTGTGTTGGCGCTACATTAGACCAGATACACTTATATTTGTGTGCCTCTTGTCCCTGAGGTCTTCTGTTGCAGACGGTGATTGAGTTAGTTCCAGGGGCCCTGGAGCCCTAGCGATCAGTTCAAGTTGTAAAGGCAGAAGAGGCCCGGGGCCCTAGAGCCCTATTGGTCAAATCACACTGAATAGTCTGAGAGGCTCAGGAGCCTTAGTGACTCCTTGTACTACATACACAAAAGGACCCATTGCCGCAGAATCCAGAATCTCACTGTATACATTCAGGGTCCCCGGAGCCCTAGTGGTCAGCTTATGCTGTAAAGGCTTGCACTATATATTTTAGGTGCCTGAGGGGCCCTAATGGTTAGCCTGCAGTTTATGAGCCAAAGGCACTGGTTCAGTTTTCTCGGGCTGTGCACCCAGAGGCTTTGAAGGCCTCTGGCCAGTCTGAGGCACTATAGTTCTGGCCCTTTCCATAATTCAACCCTATAGTTTGTTTCCTCAAATAAATAAAAAATTCAGATAGCATCTCAGGGACTCTCCTTGAGTTATAATTTGGCATACTGTATTTGACCTCATGTGAAGCACCTTGTTATCCTCTTGCACATTAAGCAATTCACAATAGCACTATCAATATTTTACATGGTGATCTTCGAGTGAGCAAATGTATTAAAGCTAATTTGACAGCATATTACTTCCCAGCCTGTTAAAACACGGGTGATAGAGCCTTTTGCAGATATTCAGGCAGAAATTATCACATCCAAAGCAGTGCTTCACCCGTAAATTACTTCAATCTTGTTCATGGACTTTTGCATATTCTCTTGGCAAGTTAAATACACACACACAAAACGAAAATCTAACCCACTAAGCAACATCATTTTCAAGGGTTATTTTGTACTGGAACATAATGATTTTGTTTTTCGCAAACAGCAGCTCTTATTTACGACATCTCTTCAGCGGGATGAAGGGTGACCAGTGACCGGGTTTGTTTTGCTGTCTATCAATGTGTTTCTGGCAACTCTCTCCTTTTTCTCTATTCTCTGAGCATCTGTCAGATGGCACTTCATACTGGCATCTGATGTCTGTGTGTGTGAGCCATCCTCACACACACAGAAATAAATAAGAATTAAACCTGAGCGCTGTCTTATTCACGCCTTCCTTAATACCTTGTGGAAAAAAGAGAAGAAGCTCTGACTTTTTCTGCGCATGATGCAATCATATCTGCAATTATAGAGTCTCATCAAATTAAAAAGACATCAAATATTAACCTTCTGGTGCTCTTCAGTCAGTTTTTACCGAAACATTTTATGTTTTGTTTTTTAGATTTTTTTACTTGATCGGAATGGTACAAACCTTGGTAAAGGTTTTGGCACTTGTTATATTAACACACACACACTACAAAAAAAAAAAAAAAAAAAAATCATGGACATAATTTAAAAAGGCTAAATGGTCCTGAAAAAAATAGTCACTCTTGTGCTCCTCGCGGTCAAAAATGAATTGAATGAATGAATGGGAGACGAATATCATAGTGAAAACCTTTGGTACTGCGGCCAAACAAAATCTTACTGAAAGCTAATTTTTTCAAGGTCAAATTTGGAACACAACTTGTTTAGATTTATGGCTTTGATTTACTTGAAAATATATGCAGTATTTCATTTAAAAATTGAAAATAGTATTTTGTGCATTTTTAATAACAATAAACGTTAAAAAAAAAATTATATATTAAATTTTATTTCTTTTTTTTTCTCTTTTTTTTCACTTCAGCAATAATCTGCCATGTGTTGTCTTTGAAAAGAGATTGTAACGAGTTAGCTCAAAGGGGAAATATTAATAATAAATTATTCATATTTGGGTCAGTTAATTGGATTAACTTGATGTAGCTAAATTAATATTACAATCAATTAATCAGTTCGTCCAACAAACTCTTTTGATTATTCATTTATTCTAAGAAAAGCGTATCTTTCATGGCCACCGAAAAATAATTATTTCTTAGCATGTACAGCGCATAGAGCATGTAACAAGATCAAGATCGTAAAATAGACTTTGTTGCAAGCAGAGAATCATAACCAAATACATATTGTGCACAAGTTTTATTAACTAAATCACAAACATAACTAAACTAAACAAACATACATACATACATACATGCATGCATAGGTAAAATGGTGAGTGATATGGAACCGGAAGCAGGAAATGGATCTATGAAAAAGATCCATTTAACTATGAAAAGAACCATCAGCTGATCATTTTCAGAGCACCTCATTAAATTGATACTTGCATGGTCTGTGCAGTGGACACAATTCTTGAAGTTGTTGAAAATTGAAGTTGTTGAGGTTGTATTTTCTTCTCCGCTGGATGAAGAAGATATGATGAACTTGCATGGTTAGTTCGACTCTGTTCTCATGGCTGGAGTGCAGATCGTGGCCTGCCGGCCCTGGGCCGGAGAGGACACGCAGAGCAAATGGTGGGAGTTGCAATGGACTTCTTATGCATTGAATGAAGACGTTGAACTCCTGAGGTTGTTCTTGATTCTGTTGTGGTTGAGAGAGAGTCCTCTCTCTCCTGGATGAGCACATGGCTGGTTGTGAGTCGAGGCCTGCTGCCCTGGGGCCTGCTGAGGCCACGCTGGACAGCACGGCACCCTGAACGTACCGAGAAGGCCAAGAGTTGATCATTGCCCATTCAGTGATGGTAAGGTTGCAGTTTTCTTGGACTGAAGTTGGATTGAAGAAAAGACAGTCTGACTCCTTTGGGATAGTGAAAGGATAGCAGGCGGTGGTCATGGCCTGCCGGGGCCCTTGGGCCCCGCGGGGGGGTCCCCACAGACATCAACCCGAAGAAACAGCAGTAGAGAGCCAGAAGAAGAGAGAGAGTCACTGTGAATTTGTCTCTAATAAAGCCTGAGAAAGGCCCCACCTCTCCGGGTTTGCTTGACCAATGAGAAGGGTGGAATTTCCAAGCGGGAAAATTCCTCTGTGGTTGATTTATGAATCTTTGTTTCAAGCGTGCTTATTTTTATGTGCAGCTGGATTGGTTTCTGATGACGAAACTAAGAAAAATTCTTGTAATACTAATATGTTGCGCAGCTATCGGCATATCATGTACACAATCATTTCGATCTTCAAAGTACCAATTTATAGAGACCAAACATGGTATAGGTGAGGTTACATTGACTGTTGGTTCTATCATAAAATACACAGTATCAAAAAAATAATAGAATTAAAAACACTACACAAGACAGTAAATCATTCACACAATTTTCTGGGATGCATCTTAATTTATAGATCAGATTAATGCAGCAAAGTCTGTTTTAAAGTCTGTTTCTGTCTTCCCCATTGTCTTTGTCTTGACCAGTGAGCACATTTTTAACAGCCATAAAACCAACTTATCTGACCGTGGTCATGGTAACTAAGACCTTCTTGCCCTTGTTGGGGGGATGGGATCACAGATCCTAGAGTGAGTGTTAAATATTATTTGGTAAACTATTACAAATACTTGTGTCTGATTTGTCTCAGTCGTTACAAGATCAAACTTAAGTCTGTGCTCTACAGCGTTCAAGATTTACGACAGTTTAAGTTGGAAATTTAATTTTCAGGTCTATGCTCAGAAAGTGAATAAATGGATTTTAAATACAGTGTAAATATAATTTAGTACCATACAATCCCCTAAAAATACAAAATATTTTAATTTTTTTTATCAAACTAAAATATAGTACATTCATTTCATTGAAATAAAAAAAAAGAATTTCGGTCAGAGCACAGTGGCTGGAGAAAAAAAGGTTGTGAAGAAATGAGAGTGATGTTAATTAAACTCCTCAGGATTTTAAAAGAGCAGTGATGAAATGTAATGTATGATAAAACACAGTGTGGCATAAAAAGCCCCATGACCCCAGTCCTCTCCATATGCCCTGAAGACACAGGAGTGAGCTGAAAAATCATTTGTAGTCTGATTTCACAGCAAACGCATGCCCCGACTGGCACTACGTCCCCACCCGTGGGTGGATGGATGGGTTTTTCAGCACGTTCTCGCGAGGACAGGCCCACCCACAGGCTCCATTTCTCACCCGGCATCACCCTCGTAATTATCTCCATCTCAGCGGGTTACAAAACCCTTTTGTCCCCAGGCCAACTCTACACATTGACTCTCACAGACTTATGAAACTCACAGCGGGATACGTGACTTTAGAAGAACAGAAGAAAATGAACAAATTGAGTTTGTCAGATTTATTTGAATCCTGCTAAGAGCACTCTGCAAAAGAATTTACTTTGACCATTGCTTGAAAGATTTTGGTTTAAACATGCTTTACACCTATTAGAGTTTGTGTCTTGTATCTTGATTTATAGCTCTAAAAGCTAGAATACAGTATATGACTTTTGCCCAGATTTGCAGTCTGAACTTGGTCGCCAGATTTTGGCCAGTCAGATTGGACAGATTTCTCAGAAAAGTGTACTAGATATTTGTACTATGATTCTGTCCAATCGGAGGATATCAAACATGTATGAAATTTTGAGCCAATTTTAGAACACATTGTTTTCATTTGTCTTGTGTTTCCTAGCAAAAAGGCACATGTTTCCTTGAGTTGTGTTCGAAATGACTTGCAAGATGCTCATTTCTTCTCTATAATTACCACATTCTCTCTTTTGAAAACCTTTTTATTTTGTATTTTAATATTAAAGGGATAGTTCACTCAAAAATGGAATTTCTGTCATTAATTACTCACCCTCATGTCGTTCCAAACCCGTGAGACTTCCGTTCATCTTTGGAACACAAATGAAGATCTTTTTGACAACTACCACTTTGACGCTTAATAAAATAAGATCGTTCATAAAGAGATCGTAAAACTAATCCATATGAATTGAACAGTTTAGTCCAAATTTTACGAAGCGACTCAATCACTTTATATGATGAACAGACTAAATTTAGGCTTATATTCACATATAAACATTGATCCGCGAACATAAACAGAAGCTCAATCTCAGTTTCTTGACGAGTGAGAACAAACCTCTTGCGGAACCCAAGAATGACCCTCACTGGTTCTCACATGTAAAGCGAACACACTTAAGCTTCTGTTTACCACAACTGATCTGTGTTTTAATGAATGTTTATATTAATAAATTCAAACTAAATTCAATCTGTTCATCATATAAAGCGATTGAGTCTCTTCAGAAAATTTGGATTAAACCACTTGAATCATATGGATTTGTTTTACGATCTTTTTATGAACTTTTTGAAGCTTCAAAGTGGTAGTTGCATCAATGGAGGAACAGAAAGCTCTCAGATTTCATCACAAAGATCTTCATTTGTGTTCCGAATATTGTGTTCCAAAGTCTGGAACCAAGGTCTGGAACGACATGAGGGTGAGTAATTAATGAAGGAATTTTCATTTTTGGGTGAACTATCCCTTTAATACAAAATACTGATATAGTTGGAACAAACAATGGCTTTGTTTTATTTATTTATTTATTTTTATCTTTCAGGGTACAGCGGCCAGTCGAGTTCACTATAAAGTGGATTTGGAGCATTTTTCTTACAGCACTAGTATCTTCGACGTGGAGGAGAACTCAGGCAATGTTCTCACCAGGGTCAATCTGAATGAGGAGCCCAACACTAAATTCAGTGTAAGTGCATAACAATCTTTTCTTAATACAGGGCTTGTCAACTTGCTACCTACGGGCCATAACTGGCCCATCAATCATTTTTATGCGTCCCACAGATTGATTTAGATGAAATTGCTGCACTGCCTGATGCTGTCAGAGTAAAACTAACTGACTGGTGAGTTTAGAAACACTCATCATAAAGCTTTCATTCATCATTGAAGCTTTTCTGGACATAGTTTCCCCATGCATGACCCCTAGGGATGGGTATCATTTGAATTTTAAAGATTCCGATTCCAATTTCGATTCTGCTTATTGATTCCGATTCTTATTGATTCCTAATTTCGAATCCAATAAGGTAAAAAAAAAGAAAAAAAAAAAGATATCATTCACATTAATCTTATTGCAAAACATTTAATTGTAGCTGAATATCATGAACAAAAACCAACAGGCTAGAACACTTACACAGGCCTGTGAATTTTCTCATTGTCTTTTGTTGTTTGATTAGTGTTATTTATTATTGAGATGGCAGTTGCTGTCACTTTAAGAGTTTCCCAATAGTTACACATGCCTGCAGCACTGAAAACAGCGCGTATCACTCTTGAATGGTTTATAATCACATTAAAATCACCTTTTCTGCGCGCACGTTTTGTGTGTGTGTGAGTCGTCTCTGAATCGCTTGAATGGAGTCGCTTGAATGGTTGAATGGAGAGTCGCTTGAATGGTTTAAAATAAAAAATTTGTGAGCGCGCATTGGATGCATGTGCAGCACATAAAATAGCGTGTGAGTCGCCTCGCGCTTGAATTGTTAAAAGTGATATTGAAATGCTCACAAAGGATAAGGAATCGAAATATTAATTTTATGACAAGTATCCGATTCCTGACATCAAGTTTTCGATTACCAACCCTAGACCTTTTTTTACACATAAATACAGCATCTATAAAAATAGATGAGCCACATTATTTTTGTCTTATATAGGATGATATTGTCATACAAAAAGAGAACAGATCTTTTATATACTTTTCCACCAGTTCACAAGTCTCGTCTTTTGCATGCTCAATATTTTAAATGTAGACACGTGACAAGCGCGCTCGCATAGCGACGCCGTGGCATCTACGCCACAGTGAGATGAAAAAATCTGAATCTTTTCTAAAAAAAAATCTGACAATATTCAGAATGCCACAAGCATTGTGGCATCTTGTCATGTGACAAGAACCAGCTTCACCCTTTCCATGACAACATTGAAAGCTCAGACAAAATGGATGAACAGCTGATTATATAGCTGTACAGGGCAGGGTTTTTTATTCATCTCCATAAATATATCTAGTAGCAGAGCTAATGCAAGGGCTGGAAATCAATTTATGCATTGCTGAAACTTCCTCGTCTTCATGGAGACCACGGCTCATGATTGCTCAGCTACGGGCTCCCGATCGCTTTTGAAAGGTGGAGAAAGTGGCGCGGCCGGAGTGAACAGCCCCTTAATCAGTATTTTTAAATTGTTTTTCTGACAAACTTTGATCATTCTTAAAATTAGTTTGAGTTATGTGAGAAAAAGGAGTGTAAAATATTAAAACGTTTTATATATATATATATATATATATATATATACTTTTATTACAATTCTAATAAAGACAGTAGTAGTGAGAAAACTAAAAAGGAAGTCAATTGGAGTCAATGGAAGGGGGGCTGCGGTGTTACGGGGGACCAGGATGGGACCATGAGCCTGACAGCTCAATATATTGGTGCATTTGTCCTGTCCACAAGACCACCACACAGACTAAGGCTTGTGCAGAGGTGCAAAGAGTACAAGAGTACAAGCAAAAAGTGATACCTTACAGTGAAAATTACTCCATTACAGTACCTTTGCAACTACATGCCAGCTACCAGTCATTAGAATATTAGTAGAGTGTCTGCTTCATATCTGCTAACACTGAATTTTGATGGTCCCTCAACAGACATTCTACTGACTATAATTAACTTTGTAACTACATCGTATTCTGCTAACCCTAACCTAACAGTCTACTACAGTCTACTAATTCTCTAATTAGAGTTAGTTGACATGTAGTTGCAAAGTTATAGTTAGTAGATGGTCTAAAGTGGACCAATGAAATAAAGTGTAACCGTTACAAGACACTAATCCCAATACCACTTGAGTAAAAGTCTTAGAGTATCTGATTTCAACAGTACTTAAGTATTTTACTCATACTGAATGTCTTACCCCATTTTAAAATAGTTTTTTTTCTGTAAGCATAAACAAGAAAAACGATCTGCAAAGAGAAAAATAACAATGATCTTGTCTTCTTTTAATGCAATTTTCTAAAGTAAAGTAAATTTATTTTGTTTAAAAATTGTTTTTTTTTACTGCAACAAAAATATATTATATTATATTATATTATATTATATTATATTATATTATATTATATTATATTATATTATATTATATTATATTATATTATATTATATTATATTATATTATTTACTCTGAAATTAGTTGTGGCCTGTGTTAAAATTAGACCTTTATACAATCCTCATTTTAACTTTGAATAAGTATAGTTCTCAATGCGGATTCCTAGTCCTTGTTTTTTCTTAAAATAGATTTTTCTCTTGTTCCCAAACAGTTGGCGGTTATTGCCTATGATGATGGCGAGCCGATGAAGTTCAATAAGACTCTGGTGGAGATCACTGTCCTACAGCCGTCCATAATTCCTGTGTTCACGCAGGAGGAGTACAGGTGAGCAAACACTTCATGTGAAAAAGAAAATACACCCTTTTGAATTCTATAGTTTTACCTATCAGATTAGATTACGATTAATATTAATATTAGGTAAATACAACCTCAGATGAACAACAACATGTGACATTATTTATTTAACAAAAATAAAGCTAAAATGGAGAAGCCATGTGTGACAAACTTAGTACACCCTATGATTTAATTGCTTGTACAACCACCTTTAGTAGCAATAACGAAGTAATTATTTTCTATATGAATTTATTTGGTCCTGCCACAACATTTCAATCAGGTCGAGGTCTGAACTTTTACTGGGTTATTGCAACACCTTGATTCTTTCTTTTTCAGCCATTCTGCTGTAGATTTGCTGGTGTACTTGGGATATTTTCTTTCAGCCAAGCTTTAGCTGTCAGAGAGATGGCCTCACATTTGACTCTATAATACTTTAGTATATAGATGAGTTCATGGTCGACTCAATGACTGCAAGGTGCCCAGGTCTTGTGGCTGCAAAACAAGCCAAAAATCATCTCCCTTCCACCACCGTGCTTGACAGTTGGAATGAGGTGTTTGTGCTGAAATGCTGTTTGGTTTTTGCCTAAAGTGGTGCTGTGCATTATGGCCAAACATCTCCAATTTGGTCTCGTCTGTCCAAAGGACATTGTTCCAGAAGTCATGTGGTTTGTTCAGATGCAGCTTTGCAAACCTAAGCCGTGCTGCCATGTTCTTTTTAGAGAGAACTAAACAAGCCTTCCAAAACGAGCCATACTTGTTTATCTTTTTCTAATTGCACTGTCATGAATTTTAACATTTAACATGCCAACTGAGGCCTGTAGAGTTTGAGGTGTAGCTCTTGGATGTTTTGCAGTTTCTGAGCAGTGCATGGTCTGATCTTGTGGTGAATTTGCTGGGATGTCCACTCCTGGGAAGATTGGCAACTGTCTTGAATGTTTTCCACTTGTGAATAATCTCCCTCACTGTAGAATGATAGACTTCAGATTTTTTGGGAAATTACCTTGTAAGCCTTCCCCGATGTATAGGCAGCAATAATTTCTTCTCTAAGATCATTGCACACCTGAATGCTCTAGGCCAGCAAACTGCCAAAACTTCTGCTTTTATACAGTTGGTCAAGCTTGCTGATGATCAATTAATCAAAGTCATTTGATTAGCAGCGTCTAACTGCTTCTTACCCTCTTAAAGTTCCCCTATTATGCTATTTTAAAGTTTCCTTATGTTGTTTTGGAGTCTCCTACAACAGGTTTACATGCATCAAAGGTAAAAAAACTGTTTAATTTCCTCATGATATACATATGCACATCACCACATTTTTCAATGATTCTCAAACGACTCGTCAAATGAATCGATCTCTCTAAATCCCGGCTTTCCACAAGCTACTCTGCTCTGATTGGCCAGACAGCTCAGTCTGTCGTGATCAGCCCTATGAAGGCCTCATCGACATGACCAATCTGACTTCTGACTTGTAATGCTGCCTGGAACATACACTGTTCGCTCGTTGGCCAGAGGAGAACTGGCCCCCGACTGAGCCTGGATTCTCCCAAGGTTTTTTTCTCCATTCTGTAACCTGTTGGAGTTTTGGTTCCTTGCCACTGTTGCCTTGGCTTTTGGCTTGCTTAGTTGGAGACATTTAATATTCAACAATATTACTGATCTGGACAATGACGCAATTTTCTTCAACTTTGTTGTATTATTTTCATGTTATCAATGTGAAGCTGCTTTGATACAATCTGTATTGTAAAAAGCTCTATATAAATAAAGGTGACTTGACTTGACTTGACTAATGTTTCGTCTTGACGTCACAACGAAACGGCTTATGACTCGTTTGAAAAACAATTCATTTCATTGACTCAGAGTTGACTCTTACTTTTGAAAGACAGTAACTATATACGGTGCACTTTAAGATTTAAAACTTTGCAGGAGGTTTTCATTCACTTTGAGCTATGTTACACACTACATGAAAGGTCATTTTCAAAAATACATAATGGGGGCACTTTAATTCCTTAATTCGAAAAGTTTTTCACCCATGGCTTCTCCATTTTAGCCTAATTTTTGTTCAAGAAATAATGTCACAGTGTTATATGACGTGTTGTTGTTCATCAGAGGTTGTATCTACCTAATTTTAAGACCTGCTAAAGATAGGTAAAATCATATAATTCAAAAGGGTGTGTTTTCTTTTTCCCATAAATGTATGTATATATGGTTCTGAACTTGCTATGCTTCCAAAACATATTCAGTACTTCAGCATCTTCAAGTACTGTCAAGTAGAAAGTTTGACATTGGCAATCAGCAGTACAAAGTATAGCATTTTTTTTTTTTTTTTTTTTGGGATATAGAATCTAAATGCGTTGTTTAAACATATTCATTTGCTGTTTGCTGATGGCCATGCGTGTTTGAAAGATGATTTTTACACAAATATATGTTTAGTTAGATTGCGTCTTTTGATATAGCCTAGATAGGTGTGTTTTAGATGAAGTATGTTTATTTTTATAGGCACTGCATTTCCTTTGACTTGACTTCAAACAAATGTAATTGTATGGCCGTAAGCCAAAAAGCAGAGGTGGAGCTAGTACAAATTTGATCCTGTTTTGATTATGAAGATGCATTAACATGCAATTGTAGATAATTCACAATAAGACACGAAACATGTATTTTGAAAAGTAAATAGGGTCTTTAGCATAAAAGCACTATGAAAATAACAAGCTTTAGGTAGTTTTATTCAGTATAAAACTGTCAGCATATAGATGTAATCATAGACTGATTATGCATAATAGCTAAAAGGTAAAGTGTGCTGCAAAGGTGCAATGTAATGTTTTATACACACTGTTGTTTCCTCAAAGGACATTTGCTCTCCATTTAAATGCATCTTAGCTGCTTTATTAAATTACTTATTTAATATGTTTGACATGGGGTAATCAGTTCAATTCACATGGTTCTGAGGCAAACAAGACTTCCACTGGCTTGCCTAAATTGATTTAAAGCTAAAAACATTTAAGCATATTTTGCTGAATTTATCACACAACCTATTCATCTGTATGTTCAGAAGAAGACAGCACCTTCTGTGCAGATAGATCTGTGATCAAAAATGATTTTATTAACAGCTTTATAGTGAAGTGGTAATTGTACGCAGGCTTTGATGACCAATGGGGTTAAAATAGCCTTGATAACATCCTTATTCATTGATTAATCAGGGCTACAGAGACAGAAACATGGAGATGAAAAGACTTGGCCGAAGGTCTGAATTAATGTTGTGTCCTACAGAGCTGCAGAAAGGTCATAGTTGATAGTAGCTCTGCAGCACAGTGAGAATAACAATAGCTTTCAGACGCAGCCCTCCGCCAGCTCTTGACTGCTGCCAGTAGACACATTAGCCAGGTGTCTGTTGCCCCGGTGTGGTGAGCACAGGGCTGGATAGAGTTTGTTTGATCTCCACGGCTTTGCTGGTTCTTGAAACTGCTCTGTGGGATCATCTAGATGTGGACTAGAGATAACCCTGCCTCCATAATTACCTACTCACGGTACAGTCTTCAAGTAGTTTACATTCAATTGTGTGAGAAATAGCTTTCTAAGGCAAGCGCCACTATTTTTATTGTTAATATGATATAAATGATACCTCATATCATGGCACTTTTTTGAGGAGATGCATTCTGCTTATTGTCTCTAAAATTATCTAATCTATTTTTTTTTTTTTTTTTTTACTTTAAAATAGGGAAAACTGCAATAGTTGAAAATGCAGTTGACTGAGTCATTTCTGCAAGTGGTTTACTTGTCTGAACTGGCCACCAACCTGTTTTGCAACACTTAGGCTAGTCTAGTTTGATGGTTTTACATTGACATCTATGCATTTGCATTTTCAACCTAGGCTCAACCAAAAATTGGCATATACCTACATTTCTGCAAAATTCCAAAAACGTACCTATACAATTGTTTTGCCTGGTTACTTGCACAATGCTATGTTATGACCTCAACACATTTTTGCAATTGTGTATGATTTGTAAACTAATATATTTTTATATTTAATCACATAACAAACTCCATATGTTTGGCTTTTCTAATGTACCAAACTTGCTTGGTAGCTCACCTGGTACAGCTTTGCATTTGTAATGCAGAGCACACAGGTACGAGTCCTGTGAAACACGTCCCGATCAAAGAGCTGAAATGGCATGGTTGCTTCAACAAATTTTATTTTTATCAAACGTTTTGACCTTTTAGCGCATTAAACTTTTGGAACCACACACCCCCACTCACTCGAACTACCACAATACGTGCAAGTTGTCAACCAACATAATTAAAATGTTGCTAGATTCTCATTAATCTGCTTTGGATAAAACTGAACATACGTTTAGCGCCACTCACTAACTCTGAAAGTGTCATGAAACATGCAAGAACATGCCAGCAGCCATATCATCTGGTGGCCCAAGACTGGTTGCCCACTGAAGCTAAGCAGGGTTGAGCCTGGTCAGTACCTGGATGGGAGACCTCCTGAGAAAACCAGGTTGCTGCTGGAAGAGGTGTTAGTGAGGCCAGTAGGGGGCGCTCACCCTGTGGTCTGTCTGGGTTCTAATGCCCCAGTGTAGTGATGGGGACGCTATACTGTCAAAGAGCACCGTCCTTCGGATGAGACGTTAAACCGAGGACCTGACTCTCTGTGGTCATTAAAAATCCCAGGATGTCCTTCGGAAAAAGAGTAGGGGTTTAACCCCGGCATCCTGGCCAAATTTGCCCATTGGCATCTGTCCATCATGGCCTCCCAATCATCCCCATATACTGATAGGCTTCATCACTCTGTCTGCTCTTCAGGTGGTGTGTGGTGGGCGTTCTGGCACAGGTGGATACTGCACATTGGTGGTGGTTGAGGAGATTTCCCCCTTCCATATGTAAAGCGCTTTGATTACCCAGAAAAGCGATATATAAATATAATGACTTATTATTATTATTATTATTATTAAGAATCAACAAAATATAATTTTCCAATTGGTTACATTTATGCATCTCCATTTATCCATTTGCATTTATCTAAAGTGACTTACTTTGCCTTACAAAGCACAGGCATGCATTGTTTTTAATCAATTGTATGTCCTGTGAATTGAACCAACAACCTTGGCATTGTTAGCGCCATGCTATTCCGGCTACAAAGCGACAGTTTAAGAGGGGTTTGGATCATGCTGAGAGAGTGGCTGGCCAACCATCTGCACATTGTCCAGGTTAGAAAAAACCCCAGCTTAGCCTGGCTGCGATACCATAAAAATAATTTTAAATCAGCTATGACCAACAAAGCACCTTATAGCTGGTCATTTTAGCAGGGGTATTTCGGTCTTTTGACCTGGGCTAGTATGCAACCACCCAAAGCACCCCAGCAACCAGATAGCAACACTCTAACAACAGCTTTAAAACACTTTAACAGATGCATAACAACATGCAAAGAAAAAGCATTGCATCTTGTTAGCAGCCGTAGAGTTTTTGTGATGTTTGCCAACTAAAATGTGCAGCCTATGCATTTTCGCACAGCATATCTCATAAAAATGCTTAATGAATCTCTGTGACTGCTAAATCACCCACAGAGGATCCTAACACTTCTGTTTTTCATTTTGACGATCACACCCTTCCATCACTGTCTCATTTTTATGCTTTCCTTTTTGTGAATGTTTTTATCAATTCAGTTTTTCTCTTCAGTCATGTAGTTTGAGAAAAGCTCAGAACAAACTTTATCTGCATTGACATGCTAAGTTTGTGCCAAAACGAACATTGAATTCCAAAATATCTGAGACGTCTAAGTTATTTTACTCGTTTATTTAATTGCATGATAAACGTTTGTGTTCGTGTTTCATTAGTGCATGTTAAATTGATCCAAAGTGTCAGTGACGAACACTTTATAATGTAACAACACTTTTCAAATGCTGTTCTTTTAAACTTCATTAAAGAATCCTAAAAGATAAAATCACTGTTTCCACAAAAATATTAAGCAGCAAAACTTTTTATTAACATTGATAATAAGAAGGCTTTGCCTTCAAAGGAATAAATTATATTTAAAAAAAATAATAATTGAGAACAGCATTTTGTATATATACACTCACCTAAAGGATTATTATGAACACCATACTAATACTGTGTTTGACCCCCTTTCGCCTTCAGAACTGCCTTAATTCTACGTGGCATTGATTCAACAAGGTGATGAAAGCATTCTTTAGAAATGTTGGCCCATATTGATAGGATAGCATCTTGCAGTTGATGGAGATTTGTGGGATGCACATCCAGGGCATGAAGCTCCCGTTCCACCACATCCCAAAGATGCTCTTTTGGGTTGAGATCTGGTGACTGTGGGGGCCATATTAGTACAGTGAACTCATTGTCATGTTCAAGAAACCAATTTGAAATGATTCGAGCTTTGTGACATGGTGCATTATCCTGCTGGAAGTAGCCATCAGAGGATGGGTACATGGTGGTCATAAAGGGATGGACATGGTCAGAAACAATGCTCAGGTAGGCCGTGGCATTTAAACGATGCCCAATTGGCACTAAGGGGCCTAAAGTGTGCCGAGAAAACATCCCCCACACCATTACACCACCACCACCAGCCTGCACAGTGGTAACAAGGCATGATGGATCCATGTTCTCATTCTGTTTACGCCAAATTCTGACTCTACTATCTGAATGTCTCAACAGAAATCGAGACTCATCAGACCAGGCAACATTTTTCCAGTCTTCAACTGTCCAATTTTGGTGAGCTTGTGCAAATTGTAGCCTCTTTTTCCTATTTGTAGTGGAGATGAGTGGTACCCGGTGGGGTCTTCTGCTGTTGTAGCCCATCCGCCTCAAGGTTGTGCGTGTTGTGGCTTCACAAATGCTTTGCTGCATACCTCGGTTGTAACGAGTGGTTATTTCAGTCAAAGTTGCTCTTCTATCAGCTTGAATCAGTCGGCCCATTCTCCTCTGACCTCTAGCATCAACAAGGCATTTTCGCCCACAGGACTGCCGCATACTGGATGTTTTTCCCTTTTCACACCATTCTTTGTAAACCCTATAAATGGTTGTGCGTGAAAATCCCAGTAACTGAGCAGATTGCGAAATACTCAGACCGGCCCGTCTGGCACCAACAACCATACCACGCTCAAAATTGCTTTATGCTCAAAACCCTTTCTTTCCCATTATGACATTCAGTTTGGAGTTCAGGAGATTGTCTTGACCAGGACCACACCCCTAAATGCATTGAAGCAACTGCCATGTGATTGGTTGATTAGATAATTGCATTAATGAGAAATTGAACAGGTGTTCCTAATAATCCTTTAGGTGAGTGTGTATATATATATATATATATACATCAGAATATTACAGTTTTGACTCTATTTTGATCAAATAATTTTTTTAATGTCTTTTATGCTCAGCAAGGCTGCATTTGTACCTGAAAGCGCAAACTTTTGCGTATAACGTTTTCAGTCTATAGTGTTTCATCGCCATCTAATGGCCTGGCAGAAGAATACAGCGTTTTTAGTCGTTTTCACGGATCCGTGTGAATGGGGATCGTTTTGACAATGGTGTCGTCTGTACGTGGAAAACTCAAAGGAAAAACTTCTCTGTTTTAATCATATCATTGTCGTGTAAACGTAACCTCAGAGTCACTTTTTCCACCAACCATTTAGCTCAGTTCTGGAATGTAATGCTGAATAATGACCCAATCATTTCTGATGGATAATATTCAGATAAAAGTAAATAATTTTTTTCTAATTAATTGTCCTGTTTTGCTTTAAAATACATCAAAATCATAAAAGTAAAATTGGTAGCAGTAGGCATTTCACATTCTCTTTAAAATGGGCTCAACACATTCATGTTTAAATGATGCAATGCATTAACCTATATTGATTATATCTTACAGTCAAGTCACACCAGAGCTAATCAACATGAACCTAAAACTGATAGTAGGCTACAGTCGGCAATACTAGAGCTTTTATGTAAACAGGTTGCATGCTGCGTTCATCCAATCAATGACACCGAAAATATGCAAATAAGAACATTAGCCCAGGGTTTAGGAATGTATGTATCTTATGAATACCTAGGATTAATTGTTAGCCCTGTAAATTATGACCAGTGTGAAACGTGAAGCAAGATAACCCAGGATTCCGTTTACCCAGGGTAACTGTTTTCCCACAGAAAACCATTGTAAAGAAAATGCTTATCATGCAATTTAGCGCATTTGCATTCATATTCTTGGCTCATCTTCTCGCCTGTAGAATGCATCATCATCCATAAGATCTATGCTGAATTTGATATTTTTTCATGTCAAGCGGTTTTGATTATCCCTCTGTTTTTAGTTATTGAAATACACATCTTCATTTTACTTTATTTGAGAGGTGATCTGAACAATAATTGTTTGAAACAAATGGAAAATTGACAGACATTTCCTGCAGTTCTATGGATGTTTTGCCCTCTAGGTCTCCGCACCAGTCATGTGGCTGAAAACTGTTGAAGGGGTAGTTCGCCCAAAAAAAGAAAAATACGTAAATAAGAGCCTAAATTAAATCTATTCATCATATAATGTGATCGTGTCTCTTCAGATGACTAAAACGCTTGATTCATATGGATTTATATTACTCTTTATGAACGTTTTTAATCATCAGAGTTTCGGGTGAATAGACTTTCAATGGCGGGACAGAAAGAATGCAATAAAAACATTGTCATTAGTGTTTCGAAGATAAACGAAAGAACATCAGAGTGATTAAATGATGACAGAATTGAACTTTCATAATTTAGCATTTTACTGTTCAGCTTTCTGGGGTTTTGTGCATTTATAAAACTTGAATCTGGTGCTCTACAAACTTTGACACACATTTCTGCCTGCTGTGCAGTAGAATCAGTGTTCAAGTGCGTGATAAATTGTTCCCTCAAAAGTGATTCCAGTGTACATTTATTTATAATTGGAGAATTTATTTGGCCTCTGCAAAGGTTTGAGTTCCTGTACACTAGTGTGTTTCTTTATATGTGGCTCTATGAGTACACTGGATATGTGATGAGATGGTCGATCATATGTCTGCGGTTCTCCCTCCATCACCTCGGATGCTGGAGTGCAGATTGGGATCCTCTTTACTCAGCTTCATTTGACAGTGAACGAGCAGCACTTGAGCCGCCGCTGAACCGAAGTATGATTAGTTTCTGTGGGTAAAGTCATGCGGACAGCAGTAGAGTTCCACTCTTGACAGAAACAAATGACTTTGATTCTCTTCTTCAAGGAATTTTTTTTTTTTTTTTTTTTAAAGATTTACCCAAAAGTGTTTGGCTCGCAGGTGGAGAGCGCGTCATCACGACAAGTTTTGAGAAATTTAGTTTGAAGTGCCGGCTGACGATCGCATCCCTTGATCTGAAGTGCTGTTATGCTGTCAGGTCGTTGTACAGTGTGTCGCTGAAACGTTGCATTGCCGAATGTAATCTGCCATGAATTGCTGTGATGGGACTCCAGTTAACCACATGTGGAGCTCTTTTCTGATACCCTGTGGTCTCCGCCTCCAGTCATGCGGAGGTAATGGAAACGCTTGGCCGGCGCGGGAGTCCCCGTCTCCGCTGCACCTGCAGGATTAGTATGCAGACACTAGTGGTCCCTTTGTGCCGTCCCACCAGCTCAGGGTCAGACAAACAACCACACCATTAGCACAGCGCTCCTTATTAACATGTAAAGCCCCTTCGCTGCTGTCGTTTTCAGACCGCCACACTGGCATACTGGCATTAGACTTGATAATGAATGTAACTGAGATGTTTTTAGATTCTGTGGTTGTGTGATGATGTATCATCATGATGTTGTTAGCATACACATCTACAAACACTTAATTTAGGACTGTGCACAATTGCATTTCATTTGGTAAGATATGGTTGTTCTTGTGTTGGATTATATATGATCATCGCAAAACATTCATTTCAATGTTTGGGAGTTTTGAGTTGCTTTAGTGGATACAATATTTACATTGGTGAATCCTGGCTGCTTTTCTTGCAGGTGTCGTTGACACACAGTATGCTATAGCCTATATGCTAGCATATAAAAAATAGCATATTTTCTATTTGCATGCCATCTATTATCGCACTGAATAAGTTATTTCACATGTTTACATACTGTAGTCCACAAGATAAAATTATTGCTAAATTTATAAAAATGATCTTGTTCAAAAGTTAATCTTTGTTTCCTAATACTGCGTTTTTTTACCGGGATGATGTGTTGTTTTCTTTTAAAAATCTATTAAAAAGAATCCTTATCTGAGTAGTCAGAAGTCATTAAGTTACAGTAGTACAACTTACATAAGATATTTGTTTATAACAAGTCTATATTTTAAAAACTTGTGAGAGCATTGAAATGATTCAAATCTGCAGAACTTTAGCCATCAGGTTTTCAGACTTCCATGCTCAAATGTGAGAAGAAATATAAACAAGAAGAAAAATAAAAATAAACTTAACATTAGAATGTGTCACAGACATTCAGTTATTTTGGTCTTAGTTTCATTTTCATGAACTTTTAGTTTGTTTTCATTAGTTTCCTGATTGTCTAGTTTTCCCACCACTTTAGTGTTGTCATAGAGATTAATTTAATGATCACAGGTGCAACATAATCACAAAAGTTTCTTCTTTGAATACTCAATATTTTGTTAGTTTATTTACTTATTTTTTGAAGGTTTTTAAAAGTATAAGGACTTTCTGCTTTTGACGCCATGGTTCTTTATTTGTGTTCTTGTACCTTAAATCAATTGCTGTTGTCACGATGTAATTTTCCGGTGGCTATGATAAGTCACATGGCATTTACAGCTCGGATGATTGGCCCACAAATTCAGTGGTTCCAATGAGTAAAGATGACAAAATTCTAAACTGGCTCCTTCTGAGGAGCAGCCGAGCAACCGCCATTGAGATGAATGCTAATGCTAATGGATTGTTTCTCCAGCAGGTATTAAACCTCCTTGTTTATAATGTGCCACCCATCTCCCTGAATTAATGTTTGGTACAGATATATAAATTATCAACACCTATTGTCAACAAAAAAACGATTTCCCTTTCAAAGTCAGCTTCCACACACTGTGATAATTAACTGAATCTTTCTCCTTAATTAAAATTTATGCTTCCATTAGGGCCATAAAACAGCTAAAAGGTGCATTTGTATTTACTCTTAAAACTTTGTGACCTTGCAGCACTTTAAGTCATATCAACAAAGCTGTCTTTAATGTATAACGCTTCAAGATGTTCTGTTCTGGCTAATCTCATCTCCTTTTTTTTCCGTGTCCTGTTGCATTCTAGTTTAGAGTGCATGCTGTGTTTGTCTGTCACCCGTTTGAGAGAGAATAGAAGGCAGCCGCGAGGTCCGCTTCTCATTAATCATCTCAATGAGCTTTTGTTACTTTTTTTTTTCGTTCCAGAAAGGGTCAATCAAACCAAGATGCTTTAGCGCATTTTCTTTTGTCTGTTTCTTTCACTAGGGCTGCTCATCAAATATTCATAGCTTTTTCAATAATTTATTTCTCATACACCCTTATCTTGTTTTAAGACACTCGTGCATGTGATTAGTAAACTTCTGAAAGTGTGCTATGTATGTAAATGAGGCCGACATTTTCAACGAGATCAGCTGAGAGTTTATAGCTACTCGAGCTTTCAAGTGGAGCTATTCATCTCTCTTTTCCTTCTCCAGCTTTTATGTCATTTACACATCATGTAGAAGCACCATCCCTCATTATTATTCTTCTCATGTCTTCATCTGTCAGTTTTTGCCATTGACCCTCAAGCCTATAATGGTACTAAAATTTCAGTAGTCGATACCAGTGAAATTTCACAATTCCCCAAACCAATTTAATACCAATGCTAAAACTAATATGATACTGAGCACACTTTTTAAATGAAATATTAATATAACAGGGGTGTTATCTAAAATGAGGCAAGGGGGCAGTAGCACCACCTGAAATAAATGAATGAGAATGTAACAAAAATGTTTAACAAAAAAATAAACTGTTCCACAAAAAATAAAATAAATAAATAAATAAATTAAAATGTTGGACTACTATTTCATGTAAGGCTTTATGGGGTTAATCAGTATTTTTGTCTTACTCTTACTTTTTTTTCTTTTTTAGATTTATGTTTAAAGCAAGGAGGAACAAATACTTAAAAGTGTAGTTGTTTTAAACATGTTAGTTCTCAGTCTTACCAATGCGGTGCTGCTATTGTAACTTTTCTTTTTTAACTTGACTTGGTACCAATTTACCTCCACTTTTTTTAGCCCTAATCCATATTTAGACTTACTGAGGGTGTGTAGATCTCCTTAGTGAAGTTCTAAACGCTGGGTAACATAGATTTGCCCTTTGTAAACCCATCCAAGAGCAAACAAACCCATTTGTTGTACACTGGCTGTGCATGTAATGCGCGGCTCTTTCAGTATTCATGTATTCTGCTGGAGTGAAAGTTGTTTTTGAATGATGGAAGACGAGCAAGCCTCCCTACCCTAAGTTCAGCAGGAGGAAATTTGCCCTTTGCCTCTTGTTTAGAAACGACAGACACAGTATGGCACGCAGTTGCCAAACGCACTGATCTCAAATAGTTTGAAAAGGTCAGTGGCTAATCCACAGGCAGAACCTTTGAAAGCGGCAGAAAGGCCGCTCATTTGAAGAGGGGCTGATGGTTTTGCAGTGTCATGATGTTGACTTGTTTTTGTCCAGTGTTAAGTGCTATATCTGTCTGTCTGTCTGTCTGTCTGTCTGTCTGTCTATAGACCTTATTCACAGCTGAGCCATCTTTATTTTTTAACTGGAATGAAAGCGAGGCTGATGTGCTGTTTATGTATAATCCATGTTGTTTTAAGGATTTTGTTTAACCTTCTAAATTGATATAATCAGAGGCCAATACAGTAGTTCTCTTATCATAGGCCAAAAAAATAAATAAAAAAATGCCTGGGTAAACCAGAGGCATTTCAAATAAAACTGTAGTCAAGCCATATATGTAAACAAGGACATTTATATTCAGATTAGTGAATATGTTATTCCAAAATGTCATGCAATTAAAATCAGATCCGTTTGTGTTGCCAGAGCTCCTATGTTTGGGAATTTGTTACAGAGAATTTAAAGACAGTTGGCTTTGATTCATAAAGAACCCTTTTACCCTTTAAATTAATTTGTATTCCTGCAGATTGATGTCGATAACAAGCATCTTATGTTTTATTAAATAGCAGGATTAAATAAGTCCTGATAGCTGTTATGTATTGCCGGTGGAGGCCTGTGGTTTTTACTCATTTTATAAAAGACCAAGATCAAAGAACATGATACAGGGATTAGACTTCGACCGTTTCCAGCGTCTCACGTCATCAAAGTAAAAAACAGCAAATCTATATGAAAAATCCTGTGATCTATTGTTGATTAACTCAATCTTTGATATCACAATCATTTTCGATGAGAAGAGGTCAAAGGTTCTGTATTGCTATTTTGATATCACGTCTTAATCTAACAAACAGAAAATCTAACATCAAACAAATGGAAAAGTAGTTAGAAACTGCCCTGTGGCCCTTCCTCATCTTTTGGATTAAGCACAGTTAAGTCTCGATTGAACGCCATAGGTTCAAAAATGGCCTGATAAAATAATGACCTTGGAATGGAGGTTGCAGGATGCGAGTTTGCCGGCTCAGTGGACCTCATTAGTGTCGAACACTTGAGCGTGTGCTTGTGTGAAGCGACCATTAGAGCACTGTCAGAACACAGAGCGTACAAGGATTTTTTTTCTCTATTATCTGCAAGAACAGCACACCGTGCACCAGACAAGAAGGCGCCGCTATACAGGGTGAACATGTCCATGTGCGTATGGAGGGATTATATGGAAGGTACTCTGTCATCTTTCTGAATAACAAAAACCTGTGTATCTTCCACGGAGCAACCCAAGGGAGACAAATCACCCTGTAAGCCTGTGTACAACAAACTCTAAGCACTCCAAACTGAGGATGAAGGTTGTCTTGTCACCAAGCCGAGCGCGAGAAACACAGTGAACGAAAGTAAAAAACACTGAACAGACGATTCTGACAGGATTATTAGCTTTTGTATTCAAAGTGTCCTTGAGGAGTTTTTGTCCATGTTGTTGGATTTGATAGTAGAAAACCTTGCTGTTCTGACTTAGAGCTTTTCACCTCACTGTTTGCATGCTATAGGTTTTGAAAGACTGCAGACTTGCTGTTTGAGGACAGTGAGCTTTGAGAGACATTCTTCAGTTTGTCCTTTAAGCAATATGCCAGCAGTGAACAGTTAACAAGCGTCTTAGTACAGAAAGTCAAATTTACAGAATGTTAGTCCTTGTGAGTCTTTATATGTCAACAATATTTGAAGTTTTCAGACAATGGGAGGTGGGATCATTTACAGATCATCTAAATCCTAAATCCTTAAGGTTTCTTGACTGTCGCTTTGCAACTAGAAGTTTCTGCTCCCTCCACAGATTTTCTATAGGATTAAGGTCTGGAGACTCGCTAGGCCACTCCAAGACCTTAATGTGCTTCTTCTTGAGCCACTCCTTTGTTGCCTTGGCGGTATGTTTTGGGTCATTGTCATGCTGGAAGACCTACCCACGACCCATCTTCAGTGTTCTGGCTGAAGGAAGGAGTTTCTCGTCCAAGATTTTACGGTACATGGCCCCGTTCGTCGGCCCCTCAATACAGTGAAGTTGTATATAATATTAGATAATGAATACATAATGTTTCCACCTCCGTGCTTGACTGTAGGGATGGTGTTCTTGGGGTCATAGTCAGCATTTCTCTCCCTCCAAACACGACGAGTTGAGTTGATGCCAAAGAGCTCGGTTTTGATCTCATCTGACCACAGCACTTCCTCCCAAGCCTTCTCTGAATCATTAGATGTTCATTGGCAAACTTCAGACAGGCTTCTATATGTGTCTTCTTAAGCAGGGGGACCTTGCGGGCATTGCAGGATTTCAATCCACTGAGTGGGCGTAGTGTGTTACCAATTGTTTGCTTGGTGACTGTGGTCTCAACTGCCTTGAGATCATTAACAAGCTCCTCCCTTATGGTTCTGGGCTGATCCCTCACCTTTCTCATGATTATCCTTACCCCATGAGGCCGGATCTTGCATGGAGCTACAGACCGAGGGTGGTTGATGGTTATTTTGTATTTCTTCCATTTCTGAATAATGGCAATATATGTCTCCTCCTCACAAAGCCTCTTGCTGATGGTCTTGTAGCCCATTCCAGCCTTGTGCAGGTCTACAATCTGGTCCCTGATGTCCTTTTACAGCTCTTTGGTTTTGCCCATGGTGGAGGAGAGGTTGGAATGGAAGATACAGATTATGTGGACAGGTGCCTTTTATACACATTACAAGCTAACATCTTAAAGTAACAGGACTAATCTGTGTTTCACATGGGCACATAACCAATCTATGGGAGGCAGCATTATTGCTGGTTGGTAGGGATCAAATACTTTTTTCACTCTATCAAATGATAATCAATTATAACCTTTATATAATGTGTTTTTTCTGGATTTTTTGGTCTCTATCCATTAAAATAACCTACCATAATATGATAGACTCTTCATTTCTTTGTAAGTGGGCAAACTTACAAAATCATCAGGGGACCAAATAAGTATTTTCTCCACTGTATCACTGCTATACACTCTTAAAAATAAAGGATCTTTATTGGCATTGAGCACATTTACATGCACACCAGTACGCTGATAACTTACAGAAAGCAGCTTGTTGAAATAACCTGTTGACCTGGTTTACATGCAAACCAATAACCCGACAACGCAAGTTAACAGTGTTTACAAGACTTTGTTTATTTCCCAGTATGACGTCAAAACGTAATAAAAAATGTTGAATCTGACTCAGAGTATTTCATTTGTTATGTCAGTTGTGATGTTAAATGAAGCATTACAAACCAAAGAAAAGTATTGCAACATGTCAGTGGGAAACTTACAGCTCATGTATTCTCCTCTCATGCAGTTACAGATGCAGCATTTTGACTGTATACCATTTCTTCTGCTGCTGCATGAGATTGAGAGCACTTGTATAATTTTTTGGGTCAAGAAAGAGTCTGAGTTTGCGATATATATTTCCTCCTCCCTTACTGCAAAATACACTGTAAAAATGAATACGCTATATCTAATCAATAAAATTGTGGCAACAGATTACAAGCAATATTATTACAAAATCTAAAGTAAATGATTTAAGGGTCAAGAGCCCAACTAAAACAAACACTGATCACCATAATAGTGAATTAAAATTACGGTTTTCGCCTTCAGTGATTCTGCTTGTTAACATCAGGTGTCTTCAATGTTGGCAATAAAAAAAAAAATGTTTAAAAAAAATTGTTGTAAATTTTACTCATTTTAAATGGTTAACTTTTAAGGAATTAATTTGATTAATTATTACTCAATTCTAATTTGTTAAATTTAATTAATAATATTGCTTTTAATCTGTTGCCACAATTTTATTGATTAGATATAGCGTATTCATTTTTACAGTGTACTCGCTCTGTCTGGATGCGCTTAAATCCACATTAAGGATGCATTCCTGTCAGATATCTCACATGCACTCTTCAATAAGCCGACAGAAAGCAAGTTAATGCGTTCACATGATGGGTGAAATCTTGCAAAAATCTAGCTGTGACGATCGGTTTATGCTTAAGCCGTTTATGACCTTACTCCGTTAAAGGAAAGCGGGTTAACGCATTTACACGATCACTTGCATTGTCGGCTTATTAAGCATAATTGGGTTAAGAATGTGCATACGCTCTCATTGATGGTTTCACGAAGAACCTTTAAAGCCACAGTATGTAACTTTTTTGCTTTAAAATTAGCAAAAATCACTATATCTATGTTATATATATTTTTTAGTTGTGTACTTACATTATCCCGACTGTTTCCAACAACTTTCAAACCAGGAGAAATTTGAATTTAATTTTTAGACACGGCACGTTTCTTTATTTACGTTTTGTCGCAGTCAATGGCTTCAAATCCGCATTAGGGTTAGGGTTACATAAAACTAATCAATGTTATATAGTTCAACAATGATAAAATGTTATAATATGATCTGTATGTTATTCTAATGTTGATCTAGCTTACTGCTAGTCTCATACAGACAAACTAACACATACATTTCAACACATTCAAATGCAGTTTAGTATATGCGTTACCTCACAAGTTTAATTTGTCTAATAAACTGACCTGTGAGTAGTAATTCTGCACTTGCGTGTATTTCAGTAGAATGAAATGTCCATATTACTTTTATATCCGCAGTAGTGATGCGCGGGTCAGCTTTTTTTCCAACCCGCGGGTCCCGCTTTTATGAAATTATTTGGCCCGCCCCAGCCCGCCCCAGCCCGCCCCGCACCACTGTATCTATTTTTACAACCCGCCCCGCCCCGCACCCGCGATCATTAAATAGACATACTAGGCATTGTAATGTAAATGAAAACAGCCTTTATTTCAGCCTGAAAGTGCTTGGAAACATCGCCATGTAAACTGGCAATAACAGACGATTCTGAATATGAACCATAAATCAGATCATATTAATAAGATAATGATTTAAACATTTTCAATATTTACAATGCAGTGTTTGTATTCATCTAATTCATCATTCACCTTTTTTTCTTTTAATTATGTAAAATCCCGACCTCAATTTCTCCCGCACCTCATCTTCCATCTTCACTTTTATTTCTCCGTCTTTGTTGTTGTGGCTGGCGGGGGGAGCTGCTTGGCGCGAGCTGCTTTGCGCGAGCTGTGTCACGTGACGCCAAAGGTTTGGGGAAATCACGCAAGTTGCATTGCTACGGCCTTATCAAAGAACCTACTAAAATATGATTAGATTGATATTCCCAAATATTTAATATAGGCTGGACATTGCATGCAACATATATGGATTTTTATTTTATTTTGTTTTTAATGACCCGCCCCAACCCGCCCCGCAAATAAAGTGACAATTTATTTACCCACCCCAACCCGACCCGCGGGCTACCCGTGGGGCCCGCGGGTTATGAGACGACCCGCGCATCACTAATCCGCGGCACTCTATCCTGTGGAGCTGATAGCTGTCTCTTAGCAATCCCGAACTGCTTCATATCACAGTCATGATGAAAGCATCGATGTATTCAGTCATCCATAAACATTATTAGATCGGTCGGCTTGACGTTGACGACAACATCCATAATTCTTAGCAAATGTTGCGTCATCAAACTACGCCTTTGTTATTGTAAGCGACCCCTAGTGGAGAAAAATTCCATACTGTGGCTTTAACATCCATGTATTGTACAAAGGGTTCTTTATAGTGAAAAAGGGTTCTTTATGTAATTAAAATGTTCTTCACTTTAAGAATAAAATGGTTATTTTAATAACTAATCACTGACAAGTTCTTTGGGGAACCAAAGTTGGTTCTTCTAGCATCATTGTAAAAAAAAAAAACCTGTATTGAAACCTTTATTTATTCATAAGAGTGTATGTGCCAACAATATGCTGGTACATTTGACAAACTGTTAATTATCATTCATCAATTATTCACCAACGTGCGCCTTTCTGAAGCTAATAGAGTCCAAAATCTAATTTATGCTGCTTTAATAACTAATATTGGGGTAAAACAAAAGGAAGCACACAGAATTTACTAATTACATTCACCAGAGGCCTTTTAGATTGCACACACATACAAAATTGGTAATTAAGGAATATTAACAACCGTACTGACATGAAAAAGAATTACAACCCTTTCTGCCCTTGGCTGGTTAACTTTAGTAGCTTTAATAAGCTATTTAAAAAATATCATTAACATGAAGTTCTACAAGGCTGCATTTATTTGATACAGTAATATAATATTAAGAAATTGCATTAGACTATAAAATAACTGTTTTCTGTTTTAATATGTTTCAAGATGTATTTTATTCCTGTGATGGCAAAACTTAATTTTCCGCATCATTACTCCAATCTTCGGTGTCACATGATCCTTAAGAAATGTTTTTGACATTTCTTATTATTGTTGAAAGTTTTAAACAGTTGAAAACAGTTGTGCTGCTAAATATTTTTGTGGAAACTGATACATTTTATTTAGGATTCCTTGGTTAATAGAAAGTTCAAAAGAACATAATTTTTTTTGATAATGTCACTTTTGATCAATTTAATAAAAGTGTTAATTTATTCTAGCGAAAATGACAAACAAACAAATGGAATAAAAAATGAGCATACCGAACACAAGAGTATACAAGGAAGAGTTGGTTGTTAGTCGGCAGCAGCACAGCAGCTCCAGACAAACAATGACACCTAAAATTGCAACAAAGGCTCATTGGAAAAATGTTCCTGTGGCTACATTTTTGCGAAACACAAAATACGTACCAATACGTACATATCACTGCAGTTTTTAAAAGAAATGAACACTAGAGGCAGTAAAACAGCAAGCACTTTTAATCGTTTTCACACACAATTATGATTACAGGGGCAGATTATCGATTAATAAAGACAAGTTTTCATGCGGCTCCTTACACAATTATGTTATGACCTCAAAACACTTTTTATCAGAGTGCTCGGGTACGAATCCAGTGAAAGACGACTCACGATAAAAGAGCTCAAAGTTCAAAATCAAGCTAAAATGTCATGGTTGCGATTACGTTTGTATGACGCATTTGCTTTTGTTAACGCTATCTGGTAAGTTTAGGGCAGGGAATAGTTTGTGTACGTTATTTTAAAACGTAATTGAGCATTGATCTTTTAGCGCCACTCACTGGACATTTCATTTCAGAACTGCAGTGATGCGTACAAACTCATACGTAATAAAACATTGCCATATTCACGTTCATTTGTTCCGGAAAAAAACAAAACCTGCTTTTAGCGCTACTCACTGGACATTTCACTTTGAAACTGTCACGAAACGTGCACGACGCAACGTATACTCCAGAAACACTCTAGACTGAACATGTAATACGCATGTGCATGATGTCATCGTCTTCAGAGAAATGTGACCGTTTTCAAAAACTTGCACTTTGAAACACGTTTTCGAAACTTTGTGTTTTCAGTCACCCAAAACGCTGTTGTCATGTAAACGAAAGAACGGCCAAAACGCATAAAAAGTTTTACGTTTTCAGTTAAAAACGGTGTCGTGTAAACAGCCCCTAATATTAACACAGGTCCTAAGCTCTTGCCTGATCATGACTCTTCTTTTTCCAGTGATATTCTTCTGACTTTTTCTCTTTTGTAATGTCTCTCAGCCATCTCTCCTTCTACAGTCTTTCTTCCCTCTTCTCCCTATCTCCCTCTTGCTCACTCTCTCTCCTCCCCCATCATGAGTGATTGGCTACAGGTGTTTTGTGGTGCTCAGTCTGATCCACTTTTAACAGTGTTTCTCAGAAATCGCTTAATTCTCCTTTAACACTGCCCACTTGTGGTTGAAGCGTACAAAACTAATAATTATACCAGATATAAACAGGGTCACACTGGCTACGTTTACATGCAACCAAATAATCCGTTAGTAATTGGATTGACAGCTCAATCGGATTGAAAATCCTTCATGTAAACACCTTAATCGATCTAAATGAGCTCGATCCGAATGAAATTTCGATCTGATTGAAAGGGGTGGTTTATTCCTTTTGTAATCGGAAAAGGAATAGGAAATCCTGTAATCCTGAAAGGACTGCGCATGTGCAGTGACGTTGAAAAAGTGTAATGACGTATGATGCGTGAAACGAGCTTATTATATGCAATTATTACTATTATAAGAATTATTATTATATGCAAACAGCAGGGAACTCTGTAAATTCGTGCAGTGTGTGCACATGCCAAAAAATCTATTCCGATTTGAAGCTTGTGACATATAAACGCGCACATCAACCCGACCACATGTGTAGCGTTCATGTAAACACTACTTTCAGATTCATCAATCGGAATGAATTCAGTCCGATTGAAACACAAGTTGTGCATGTAAACGTAGCCACTGTCTCTGATAGCCACATTCACTCCTAAATATTTTAAAATTATTATTTTATTAAATTCAATTCAATTATATATATATATATATATATATATATATATATATATATATATATATATATATTTTATTTTTTTTATTTTTATTTTTTTTATAGTCCAAATTGTGCCTTTCACTGAAATATGTCTCGCAGTCCAATGTATGTCTGTTCTGGTGAGGAAACAGCTGATATCAAACATATGTTTCATTATGAATCAGTTCTGCTGTTGGGTTCATTTGAGGTGAAGATCTGTTCAGTCTCACACTCACATTCCATTAACACTCTTTATTCTGCCTAGTTTAGCAACTGTGTAGGAGGCCCAATTACCACTATGATCTGGTTAACTTCTTGATTGATTAATTTCCTGTGAATATTTTGTCTTGGTAACTATGGACCTGAATCCATTACAGCTCAAATTATTATTATTATTCTTTTTTTTTTTTTTTTTACATATTACTGTATGCTGTCCGCGCTTGATTCAAAATGTGAAACAATCATGCTGACTTGGCAATTGATTTTCTGTCAGATATGTGTACATTTAATTCTGTTTGATAGTGCTGAATAGCCTACAGTGCATTTATATCAAGGAGCAAAAGTGCACCATTTAGATTATCAGTAGATTCAGTAATATGCGGTTTTGCAGTTCCAGCAGTTCTTGAAACTCAAGCCACGGTTTTGACTGACCATTTTCCAACCTCTATGTACCTCAGGCTTTTATTCTGTGCCTTTAAACATTGCTTGTAGCTCAAACCAGTAGAGTAAAGTGCTAGCAATGCCAAGGTCATGAGTTCAAATCCACGGAAATGCTAAAATACTGATATACAGAAATTAGTTTATACTGTTTAAATACAGTTAATTTTCAGCATCACTACTCCAGTCTTCACATGATCCTTCAGAAAGCATTTTAATATACTGATCTGCTGCTCAAGAAACATTTATTATTATTATCAATGTTGAATGCTTATTTTGCTTAATATTTGTGTGGAAACTGTGATGCATTTCTTCATGGATTCTTTTAACATCCCCCTGTGGTGATAATCAAGGTTTTAGTATTGTTTATATGTCTATGTGGTGTTTTTAATATGCTTTAAGACAAACCATGTGCAAATTCATGTCAACACCATTGCTGAGTATTTTCTCTTTAAAACTGCAGTGAACCAAAGACGGTCTCAAAAACGTGATTTGAAATTGTTGGTGTTTCTGATGTCACAAACTACCTTGTAACCAATCACTTCAACGTGTGATCTTCAACAAGTAGATCTCTGAGCTGGTGTAAGTGAGTGGAGGCGGGGTTCATTTGCATATTCATAGAACCACATATACTATATGAGGCAAGGGTATAGTTACATTAAAGTAATTTTAAGGCATGAAGATTGATTTTCCAACAAGTAGATCTCTGAGCTGGTGTAAGTGAGTGGAGGCGGGGCTCATTTGCATATTCATAGAACCACATACTATATGAGCCAAGGGTGTAGTTACATTCAAATAATTTTAAGGCATGAAGATTTTTTTCCAAGGAAAAAACACTTAAATATGTAATTTTAGTGATCAAAGATGAGTTTTAAGTGATAAAATGATTGTCTACAGGGGGACTTTGAGAATGGAGTTTTGAAAAGTTCAAAAGAACAGCAATTGTTGAACAGCATCCTTCCTGAATAAAATGTGTTCTTTATCATTTCTTTTTTTTTTTTTTATCTGCATAGTAGGATACATTATGAACAATAATTGTGTGAATATATGCACAGTAATTGTGTGAATGTACAGCACTCAGAACTCTCGATTAAATTCACGTTGGACTTTTTCAGTTTTTTTGGCATATTTTGTTGTTCCCTGCAGAGCCAACGTCCATTTCCCCCTTTCTGGACCTTATGGGTGGAGCTTGTCCTCATCCAGCTCCACCTCTATGGACCTAATGGGTGGAGTTATGTTTAGGGATAGGGTTATGGGTAGGGTTAGGACCATCTAGCTCCATCCATTACATCCAACCCGTTGGCTCTGCAGTGAGCAGCCTCTCAAATAATTTGGCACTTTTTGCTATATTTTATTAGCAAGTTTTAAAACTCATTCTAATGCAGTGGAACGACCCACCAGAACCATTATATTATGTGTGATTTGTGATACATTATTAATGCACTGCACTGTGTATGTGCAGGTTCTCACCTGTCAGCGAGAACGCTCCCGTGGGAACGGTCACAGGAGTCATCTTGGCGGCTGCCATAAACCAGACCATCGTCTACTCCATCATCGAAGGAAATGAAGGCGGTGAGCACTTACCGGATTTGCATAATTTGTTTAGTGAATCAAGTGCTAAAACGATGCAGAAAGGGCATGCAATTAAATCCTCACTGGCAGTTCTCATACATGCTAGCCCTTTTAAGTATATACTTCAACCAGAATATGGTTTATTCCTTCACCAGAAAGATTGCGGGAAATGTCACACTGGTCTTTTATGAGCTGGATATTATTGTATTGTAATAAATTATAGTTTGTAAGACATCAAGCATGGGATAATGACAGCCCACACACTCCTAGATGTCATTTCTTTGGTGGCTGTCAACTGCAAGTTATCAAAAGTTCCATGAAAGGAGTTTTTTTTTCTTTTCTTCCTGTTGCCGTGTGTCATTGGAAAGCAAGTGAGAGCAGGAAGAGTGAGGTGTGCGTGATTAAATCCTCTCTTCTCACATTCTGAATGTGTTCAGCTGAAATCACATTTGAATCCATCTGGCGCTGGTTTAGAGTGAAGGGGAAATCGTTTCGGTACATTCTCATTAGATGGAATCAAGGAGCGTTGATAGATAATCAAAAGGCTGTTTTCATTAGCGTAAACTAGAAAAAGCGAGGAAGAATAAGGTAATCATCCCGCCCTTCAAACCGCCTGGATCCAAGACATTTAATGCGATGACATCACCAAGATCAGAGCTAATCCTTTAGGAATGTTAATGAGACTCAAGAGGTGGGTAGTGCACTCTGGACCTGAAATCCCAATATAGCTAAGTGCATTACTTATACAGTTCACTGAAGTGGTGAAGGGATGAGTTGTAAGGCCTGGGCTTAGAATTACTGTGAGCGAATTCTTATATCCTGGAATGAGTTATGTCATATCACGGTAAAAGTATGGATAACAATAATAGTTATTTTTTCTGTAAATGCAATGGAATAAAATTGTTTGTATAGTAAATAACCATGTGGGAATCCCTGTTTTTGATAATCAGGTGATTCAAATCCAATGAATGCTTTACAAATGAAAGGTACTTCATCTCACTTGATAATTTGGTAACACTTTACTCTAAGGTCCCATTAGTTAGCATACAATAATGCATGAGCTAGCAATGAGCAATACATTTGATAAAATTTCATAAAAATACAGCTGTTTAGTGTTAGTTCATGTTTGTCACGTTTGTCACAAACTGCTCCGAGACAAGAAGGTTGAGGATCCAAATGCAGTATTTATTGAACAGGGTAATCCAAAGACGTAATCCAAAGTACAGGCAAGGTCAAACACAGGCAGGCAGTCCATACAAACAAACACAACAAGGCAGGGAACACAGGCAAAAGAGTAATCCACGGAACAGGCAAGACATCCGAAACCAGGGACAATGCTCGGAATTGCAGCGTAACACTAAACAAGACTTTATGGGAATTAATGAGTGTACATGGTTTAAATAGGCTGAGACTGACAAGGTAATGAGACACAGGTGGATGCAATCAGGGATGATGAGTCCGGGCAGTGAGTTATGGGAAATGTAGTTTGTGAGGGAATGACAATAGTCTGATGTGGAGTGCCCTCTGGTGGCTCTCAAGGGCACTCCAGCTGGTGACCATTAGCTCAGTTCCATTAAATAATATTAAAAGATTAATTAAAGAAAGTAAATTTTGAGATGAATAAATTTGGTAACCGTTTATTTTACCTACAAGTTACAAGTCTCACACTACTTAATAAATATCTGAGATTAAAAATGCCTAATTTTGACTCTGAGTGCGAAGCTGTTGCAAATTAGCAAGTAAAGGTTTTCTCTCCCGTTGCGACAGGTGAATTTGTCATGAACAACATCACTGGAGTTATCAGCACTGCCAAGGCGCTGGACTATGAGAGCAACAGCAGTTACGTCATCCGTGTGGAAGCCCATTCCATGAAGGTGGTGTCGTCCAACCTACGAGCCCCAGCCAAAAGTGAGGCTATTTTTAGTGCCTGTTCACACATATAATGATAATTATAAAGTTTTAATAATTGTTCAAATTCTGTGAAAATAGAGACATTTACACAACAATGACGACACAGAGAAACAATAGTGTTAGAATCACTTTCAGAACTTTTTTTTTTCAACTAATGAATGACAAAAATACTGACAGCCAATGAGAATCCATTTGCTTTAAAGAGCGAAAGCATTTAAAGTGGCAGATGACATGCAGATGCTAAATGTATAAAATATATAATCTACATCTACATCTTTTTATATTATAATAAACAGATGCTAATGTAGTTATTGTTATAATTATGGTTCTTAGTGTGAACGGGCCTTTACCCAGGGCCTAAAATTAAACTCAAATTCTTCCGAATGGATTTAAATGCTTAAATGTGTTAAACAGAATTTTAGTCTTTGAACACATCAGTCAAATTATCCAAGATAAAAACCTTCCGTATTGTTCTGCTTTTGACCCTGGGACATTGTATGTGGCTTAAAAGCTTGTTGAGGATGTTTTTGCTTTTTCATTTCATTTTAGAGTGAATAAAACACTTCCTTTCCAGCGTGCCAGTGCAGAATGTCTCAATATAATTAAAATAATGACTTCTTGTCATATAGCGTTCAGTGAACGTGGGGGGATGGGGGCTACTTGTCCATCCCTTCCATGAGCAGGTGATTATGGAAAATCATTATTTGAGAAATCATTTCTGATTAACCAGAATCTGATTAACCAGTTTAATATTACAAGTATGCAAACCTGATGATAAAATCAAATGATTAGTTGAGTCCAGTCGGGCCGTGTCAGCTTAGTGGTATTAATTGATTGTTAAAAGCAAGCTTTAATTAATTATATCTTGTCAGTGTACTTGAAAGAGCTGCCAGGTCCTTGATTTAAATAAGACCATGAAGTCTCATGAAAATCTAGATGGATAAATATGCATATTATTTCATAGATCAATGTCTGCTGAAAAAGAGAGAATTCAAATATGTTACATGATTGCAGCTTACGAACGCATTTAGCTGTCAATTTATAGTTTGTTTTATTATACACGTTAATTTGAAGCGCTTTGTGTTTTCAGGTGGCTCATTTGCTCATTTTATTCATTGCCGTTGGATTTCATTGCTTTACAGTGGTCAGTGATACTCTTGTGCCATGTCACTCTGCTCCGTGCACATAGACCCCCCCCCCCCCCCACCCCCTACCCCCTACCCCCTCTGGGGGTCAGCTAGCTGTTTGTTTCGTTGTTTTTGTTTTCCGTTGTTTTTTATATATATATATATATACATATATATATATAAATAAATAAATACAGAATCTGAATTAAAATGTGTTTGATTTAAGCCTATTTCAAAATTTTGTGTCATAAAATTTCTTGTTTTTAAGCCTTTCGCACGTACGTTCACACCGGTGTGATTAGAACGGTCAGTGCATCACATGATCAACTGCTAAATTCAAATGTTGAATTTAGCCAGATACAGGCGCGCTCAGAGCTGTCATATATCACAACTTTTCAGTGTTTTCAACCACATACTGTTTATTTTAGGTTTCAGACATATAAATTCACATAAGTACTAAAAAAAATACATTTAGAGTTTGTAAAATACACACTGATGTCTATGGAAGAGGTAATAATAATCCTTTCCATTATAATTTGACACGTTTTATTCACATCAGATACACATTGTGTAAGTAACTTTAATGTTTACTCTATTCTTCTCCCAGTTCACCAGCCACTTACTTTTAAGTATTTCGGGAGAAGTGGATGAATTCACGTGTTCCAACAGATCCGATTCTCTGACCTGCGTCTGCGGCACAAATTAACATGGCGGCGCCCATCGCGCATACAGCTCAACTAACGCGATGCGATCGTTTAGGTTTTTAAACAACAATACAACAATACAAAACATTCCACTTGCATGTATTTGACAATCGGAATATCAGATATTTCATGCCATAGCTAACACATTTGTGAATATTCTGAATAAAAAAGGGAAAAAATGACATAAAAGCAGATCATCATTCATTCAGCTCTGTTGCTGCTGCGGTGTGTCACGTGACAAGCAATGACGCGTCACCATGGAAACCATAAAGTGACATTCTAAATAACTGTCGCCTTGAACCCCAAGCAACCCCCCCCCCCTCCCCCCCCCCCCCCCCCCAAGAATCCCGCCCCCCCTCTCACAATATAGTTCCCACGTCCCTGTCTGTGCAGCGATGCTTCAGTGCTCCACACGGAGTGACTGTGCAGAAATGAACAGAATTCTGGAAACCCCTTTGGCATGAGCGCTGAAGTGTGTCAGATGATAAATCGTGTTGTTGCTCTCATACCCCCACAAAATATGACTCTGCCTTTTACTTTGAGAAGTGACAGATGATGGTCGTGAAGGACTAGATGAAGAAATGTTGTGTATAGAGATGTACTTTAGCAGCTTAGATGTGCAGAACTGAGGGTGGTGAGCTGGGTTTTGATGATTTACTGAATTTGATTTTAAGGCGAGACACTACAGGTGAATAGGGTAAAAAAAATTAACTAGCAGATATCACCATGAAACTTTCCCAGTTGATTACCTACATTAAGATAAGAGAAAAATGTATTACAAGTTTTCTGTAATTTAATGTTTAAATATGCAAATTATGCAATATCTAATTAAATATGCGCTAATTTGTACATATTTTAAAAAACGAAATCTGAGTATTGGATAAATCCAGATTAAAAATTATTTTTTCATTGTTCACATATTAGATGGGGAAAAAATTACAGAGGTATTTATGGATATCTACTTGTGTTATCCTGTAAATCAGAATACACTGTCAATAGCCTTAAAAAAATTATTTTCGCCATGTTTTTTGTAATAAAATGTTATATAAATCAGGCTAGGAATAATATATTTACAAATCCCTCTGTAAATGTCTTCATAATATAACTAGGTACAAGACTGGAAAGTTTGGTGTATATAGGTGCTACTGAAGTGGAGATTTCGTACTTGGAGTATGAGAGAAAGGTCATTTTGAGAAAACGGGCTTTAAAGATTTATCATCAGCCAATGAGATTCAGCCCTTTTACTTTCGCGATTGGTTGCTGATAAAAAGGAAATGACCATATTTGGATCCGACAGCATTGTACAGTGAAGAGAGAGCTTTCCAGCCGTTCCTGTGATGACAGAGAGCAGACAGAGATCGCGGATCGGCGGGATGATTTACAACGACAACTTTTGTTGAATTTACGCAAAATCATGCAAACAGACAAAGTGTAATGAAATAAAGACCTAAATGTGTATTTCGGACTTTTTTTCACCACAGTCTGAAAGAAGACATGTTATTGAAGACAAATATCCAAAAATCTCAAAATTGACTAGTAAAAAAAAAACAATGTTTTTGCCAGCCGTGTCTCGCCTTAATTGCTTTTAGGCATTTTCCATGAATGAAAATGCGGTCATGGGAAAAATGACAAATGACAAGTTAAAATCAGTGCAATCATTTTTGACCAAATTGACAGCCTACACCACTAATTTGATGCTTTAAAAAGTTCATAAAGAGATTGTAAACTAATCCATATGAATTGAGTGGTTTAGTCCAAATTGGTTCTTGCTGAAGCTCAAACGTGCTGCGTAACATGAGAATGAACCTCACTGATTCTTACTGAAGCTCAAACGTGCTGCGTAACACGAGAATGAACCTCATTGGTTCTTGTGGAAGCTCAAACGTGCTGCGTAACACAAGATTGAACCTCATTGGTTCTTGCTGAAGCTCAAACGTGCTGCGTAACATGAGAATGAACCTCATTGGTTCTTACTGAAGCTCAAACGTGCTGCGTAACATGAGAATGAACCTCACTGATTCTTACTGAAGCTCAAACGTGCTGCGTAACACGAGATTGAACCTCATTGATTTTTACTGAAGCTCAAACATGCTGCGTAACACAAGATTGAACCTCATTGGTTCTTACTGAAGCTCAAACGTGCTGCGTAACATGAGAATGAACCTCATTGGTTCTTACTGAAGCTCAAACGTGCTGCGTAACATGAGAATGAATCTCATTGGTTCTTGCTGAAGCTCAAACGTGCTGTGTAACATGAGAATGAACCTCATTGGTTCTTGCTGAAGCTCAAACGTGCTGCGTAACACGAGAATGAACCTCATTGGTTCTTACTGAAGCTCAAACGTGCTGCGTAACATGAGAATGAATCTCATTGGTTCTTGCTGAAGCTCAAACGTGCTGTGTAACATGAGAATGAACCTCATTGGTTCTTGCTGAAGCTCAAACGTGCTGCGTAACACGAGAATGAACCTCATTGGTTCTTACTGAAGCTCAAACGTGCTGCGTAACACGAGAATGAACCTCATGGAAAGCTCCTTGCTATAACATATTCTCAGATGTTTTGTAGGTCTTATATAGGTCCTCACTTTATTTTAATGATAATTTGTATTTTGTGATATTTTTTTCTCTCTCAGGCAACACAGCAAAGGTCTTCATTGACGTGCAAGATGAGAACGACCATCCTCCGGAGTTCACTAAGCCCTTTTACCTCGGAGGGGTTGCAGAGGATGCCAAGACCTTCACCTCTGTTTTACAGGTCCAGGTAAAGTGTCTCTCCCCTGCAGGATTGTAACTGTATCCATGAGGCCTCATGCAGACAGCAAAACCATGGATAAGCCAACAATCGTTCACTAACTGATGCACATTTCATAAGAATGGCAAAAGCTGGCACAAATTGTAATTTGATTGGCTGGCTGCTAAGCATGCATAATAAGATGTCAGTCCAGCACCAATGGACACATTTCAGAGAACAAAGCTACACAGCAATGAAAAATAATTCAGTTCTTCAACATGAGGAAATCACCCATTTTCATGGTCATGGAAGACCTGGAAATATCAGGGAGTTTTAAAATAATTTTCCTGGCCTGGAAAAGTCATGGATATTAATCAACTCTTAAAAGTCATGGACATTTCTGTGGTGAATAATATACATTTTTCAAATGTTTTAGTGTTTTGAAATTGCTCTAGTGTGGAGAAAACCACAACGTACCACAACGTGATACGCAAGACATTCTAAGATGCTAAAATGGTGCAATATTTATCGTTTTGATTATTTACTCGGCTTGCAGACAGCTCCGCCCACACACTCTTCTGATTTGCTGATTTTTTTTTACTTGATTTTGTCGCGTCTTGTAGTCGTGTTGTCAGTGTGTGGTCAGACCAATTGCTTGTTGTTGTAATCTCACCGCATTGCGTCTGGTTAGGACACATTTTAGTGAAGTAATGGACAAGCCATGGGAATTTATTGTTGAAAAAGCTTGGAATGCTAGCTTTTGCTGGAGTGCCGGTGGTTCTTGGTCTGTGTGAGGTGTTGCTCAGATTGCTGGTCTCGGTTGAAGAGCTTAAGTCTGACCAGCTGGGGTCTGAAAGATTGGATCATCGTGAGACAGCTTATAAAATGCCACGGCTCGGGAGGCTCGCTGATACAGATCTCAACACAGCTGTGGACAAGGGCGCCGCATTCTCTGGAAAAGAAAATGAATCAAAGATCCTCATAAATCAGCCAGGCTTTCTCTTAGAGCACAGAGCACTGTCCTTTTCCAGCCTCTTTCTCTCTCTGTAATATTCTTTTGTTTTCTCTCTCTGCAAGTTCTTTTCTCTCACAGTGACTTTCTGTGTTCTCTGACTAACCGTTTCTCACTCATATCTATTTTTCATGCCTTTATTCAACCATAAGCCTGAAATTGTACCTATACAAGTACATAAACAGATACTACTAGCTTCTCCAGCTTGATTTTACGCATTTTTTCCGATTTGATTTATAACACACAGATTTAATTGTCAGTGTTGCAGTGTGGCGCTATAGCAGAAAATGTCTCCAAGTCAAATCCTTTCATGGCAGAGTAAAAGTTTCTCCATTAAAGTGAGTTAATCTGTTGCCATGTTTATGGCTGACTACCAGAATAATAGAGTGCTGCTGTATTTTTGTAGGCCAAAACCCAGACATGAGTTAATACTGTATTTTAGCTTACTTCCGTTTCCATCTTCCTGAAGTCAATGGGTTTTTTGAATGGATTTTTGGTTAAATGCCTGAAATAAGGTCTGTAAACACAAGCTCAAGATATTTTCCTGTTTTATTCGACCACATAAAATGCAGCAGTAATACCCCCTGTTGATTATTTTAAAACTTTAACTTGATTGGAAAATAGTAGTTCGCTTTCACAGCCTTTGTTGTGTTTATAATCGTGATTCGGGCTCTTGCAAATTATTCTAACTCAAACTTTCAGGGAAAATGTTTTAAATAAAGACTAAAAGAGTTGTCGGAAGTTTAATGGTGGCGGCATTGAAGTCATATGACTGTAGTTTTTTTATTGCTTTTGTTTAGTTTTTTACTTCTGCTGATTTATTTAGGCTTCAAATTCAAGTTGTGTTCATTTGTGAAGATTAATAAGCAATAAACCAAGAGTCAATGGAATATGGTAAAAGAAACAGATGGAAACAGAGTGATGCTGACTTCAGTTGGCCTACAAAAATACATCATGTAACATATGGGTTAATAGCACAGATTTGAAGGTAACTAGAGTGCTGAAGTTCTATGGATGTCTAAATTGCCAGTGCCTATACAAAGTTGATTCTAAATTAAAATGCTAAAATCATAATGTTAATCAAAAAAACAGTATTGACAAGTAAAATAGAAAAACACTCACTGCTTTTGGCTAGAACATTTTAATAATTAATCATTTTAAGTTTAATTTGAACTTTATTACTAATTCATTTTAATTGTTTAAGTATAATTTTATTTAACATTTGATAACTTTTTTTTTTTCAATTTCTGACTGTTTACTTGCTTGATAGTGATGTCAAATACCCAGAAAACAAGCACTGTTTATTTCATTAGTTCTAATAGCATATTAGTTTTTACTGTGGTATCAAAATTGCAATGTATTCAACAGGCATTTCAATTTCTGGCCTCAGAGCTACAGCCTGAAAAAGTTGTCCATTTAATTACATCAGTGTTACTCTAATCAGACATGCAGACCACATGCTGCCACTCACACTGGGTTTCACCTCATATGGCTTCACTCTGCCTTAAGTTCATGTGCCGACTATAAGAACACCGGCAGTGATGCTATCAGATGGCCAGCGTCCTACGTTTGTTCAAGGAGACCTTATTAGCCAAGACCCCAGACTGAGTTAAGCCACGCAGCAGAAGTCCAGGGTTTTATAGGGTCACATTCACTGCGAATACAGATTACCACTCGTCATGGTCTTCTGTTTACTTGTAGAAACATCTGAGATGTGAAGTTCAGCGGGCAAAAAGCCAAATACGCTGCTTGGACATACAGAGTCATGCTTTTTGTCCATTTCTCAGGTATCATGGGAATTGCGTAGGCCACTATGGAATTTTGACAGCTCAGGGGCTCGTAGATTAGACTACTTTAATGTACTTTGAAATCCCTCTTTAAATAGTTTTGAGGAGAAAAGGGCGAGAAAATTTAAAACGTTCTTTGCTCTGCCAACCCTAAGGACAGGGATTGAAATGCTTTTACTTTTACGCGTTGTTGTGGAAGCGCCTTTTCCGGTTCTCCCTGCATTCATTGTTCCCTCCTGATCTGATAATTAGTTTAAGCAATCCTTCTTATAAAACATTGCCTTACTAATGTTCTCCGAGTTTAATCTGAGGTTTAAGAACATGAAGAAAGAAACGAAAAGAGACGTTTGTGGAACTACGAACTCAATTTCAAACAGTTTCGGCTCAAGATCTCACCGCAGCGCAGATCGAAGGTTTTCTCCACCGAGTTTAGCCACATTAAGCGACCAATTAAAAGACAGACCTTTTGTTTGCAAGGGACTTAAATACACACTTACTGTATTTATTGAAATGGGTCTCCCAGGCATATTGGTAAAAGTCTCATTTGTGTTAATGACTCTGCCTGGTCCGGGGCACCCTGCTGCCCGTGGAGCCGCCTGTTTCCCTCTCATGTAGAAAGCCATTATAAATCATTGTCACCGCAGTGGAGTGCTGTAATGCTCATCTGAGACTAGCCAAGGTGACGTTGGTGCTGGGAAATCGGAGCTTGGAGCTCCTCCTAAGGGCCGAAGGTGGAACGGCGTGTGACGGCAGAGGTTGAGCAGCTCTCTGTTGTAGGTGAAAAGTAGCTCATGGCTATTCCTCTCTTTGACATGTCTGCTCTATTGTTTCTGACAGGCTCTGGATAAGGACACAGGGAATTTCAGTGCCATGCTGTACAGGCTGATTATCCCCCCAACTACTGACGGCAAAGACGGCTTTGTTATTGAGCCCTTCACTGGCGTAATTAAGACAGCCATCATGTACAGGAACATGCGGCGCTCCTACTTCAAATTTGACGTGGTTGCTACAGACGACTACGGGGAGGGACTCAGCAGCAGCGCTCAAGTGGTGGTAAGTATGTGATCGGGAAGCATAAGGTTGAGCGTTTTTGTCGTTTTCCATTCAAAAGTCAGATTTGAGAAAGAGCTGGTTATTTTTAATGAATCACTCAAAAAGATGGTTTATTACAAGTCCCTTATTCGCTAAATCAGTCTTAAATGTAACATCTGACTCAGTGAGTGGAACTTTCAAGACATGTCTTCACTTTCATTCGTATTGGTTTAATTACTGTCTGGTTGTTCATATGACAACATGTGGTTAAAGATACACATCCAGAGCAGCATTTTGTTTTAATAAATGGTATTTGGATTAGGATAAAAAACAAATATGTTGCCAAAAATATAATTGTTTTCGTTTAGCATATACAGTATTTAGCATAAATTTTAACTCTTTACACGCCAGTGTAAAAAAAAAAAAAAAAAAAAAAGGTACCAGCCAGCGCCAGCATTTTTGATATTCACAAAACTTTCATTACTTCAAGAAAGTTTTGTTGTATGAATACTGTATGTAAACATTCAATATATCAAGAGAAAGAACAGAGTCTCTGCTTTGAAGCAAGACAAATATATGTATATTATATATATATATATATATATACAGTGAGGAAAATAAGTATTTGAACACCCTGCTATTTTGCAAGTTCTCCCACTTAGAAATCATGGAGGGGTCTGAAATTGTCATCGTAGGTGCATGTCCACTGTGAGAGACATAATCTAAAAAAAAAAAATCCAGAAATCACAATGTATGATTTTTTAACTATTTATTTGTATGATACAGCTGCAAATAAGTATTTGAACACCTGAGAAAATCAATGTTAATATTTGGTACAGTAGCCTTTGTTTGCAATTACAGAGGTCAAACGTTTCCTGTAGTTTTTCACCAGGTTTGCACACACTGCAGGAGGGATTTTGGCCCACTCCTCCACACAGATCTTCTCTAGATCAGTCAGGTTTCTGGGCTGTCGCTGAGAAACACGGAGTTTGAGCTCCCTCCAAAGATTCTCTATTGGGTTTAGGTCTGGAGACTGGCTAGGCCACGCCAGAACCTTGATATGCTTCTTACAGAGCCACTCCTTGGTTATCCTGGCTGTGTGCTTCGGGTCATTGTCATGTTGGAAGACCCAGCCTCGACCCATCCTCAATGCTCTAACTGAGGGAAGGAGGTTGTTCCCCAAAATCTCGCAATACATGGCCCCGGTCATCCTCTCCTTAATACAGTGCAGTTGCCCTGTCCCATGTGCAGAAAAACACCCCCAAAGCATGATGCTACCACCCCCATGCTTCACAGTAGGGATGGTGTTCTTGGGATGGTACTCATCATTCTTCTTCCTCCAAACACGTTTAGTGGAATTATGACCAAAAAGTTCTATTTTGCTCTCATCTGACCACATGACTTTCTCCCATGACTCCTCTGGATCATCCAAATGGTCATTGGCAAACTTAAGACGGGCCTTGACATGTGCTGGTTTAAGCAGGGGAACCTTCCGTGCCATGCATGATTTCAAACCATGACGTCTTAGTGTATTACCAACAGTAACCTTGGAAACGGTGGTCCCAGCTCTTTTCAGGTCATTGACCAGCTCCTCCCGTGTAGTTCTGGGCTGATTTCTCACCTTTCTTAGGATCATTGAGACCCCACGAGGTGAGATCTTGCATGGAGCCCCAGTCCGAGGGAGATTGACAGTCATGTTTAGCTTCTTCCATTTTCTAATGATTGCTCCAACAGTGGACCTTTTTTCACCAAGCTGCTTGGCAATTTCCCCGTAGCCCTTTCCAGCCTTGTGGAGGTGTACAATTTTGTCTCTAGTGTCTTTGGACAGCTCTTTGGTCTTGGCCATGTTAGTAGTTGGATTCTTACTGATTGTATGGGGTGGACAGGTGTCTTTATGCAGCTAACGACCTCAAACAGGTGCATCTAATTTAGGATAATAAATGGAGTGGAGGTGGACATTTTAAAGGCAGACTAACAGGTCTTTGAGGGTCAGAATTCTAGCTGATAGACAGGTGTTCAAATACTTATTTGCATCTGTATCATATTTTGTGATTTCTGGATTTTTCTTTTTAGATTATGTCTCTCACAGTGGACATGCACCTACGATGACAATTTCAGACCCCTCCATGATTTCCAAGTGGGAGAACTTGCAAAATAGCAGGGTGTTCAAATACTTATTTTTATATACTTAATACTTTTTATATACTTAATACTTATATATATATACATATACATTTTATATATATATATATATATATATATATATATATTTGTCTTGCTTAAAAGCAGAGACCTATTCTTTAGTGCAGCAGATTAATGGCATATTTCAAGAGAATCGTTCAAATTGGTATACAAGCATGAAATTTGGATGCCCTTAGATACTCTCTAAGGGTCACTTTTTGGGAAAACGGTGCTTGTCCCTCAAAAATTCAAGATGGCCACCATTTTCAAGATGGCCACCATTTCTGTCAGAGCTCAATTTAACCCTCTGAGGTCTGAGCTGTTTTCTGGCCCTGGAGGTGTTCTGACATGCTCTGACATTTGTGCTTATTTCTGTTACTTGTGACATTTTCATGGCTAAAGTCTGATTACACTGTATTTAGCACAAACTCTGCTACAATAATATATAAGCAGCATGTATGTAAAAGTTTGTAGTTTTGAGATAATGACATTTATGCGTGGTTTGTCAAAATATTATGCGTGGTTTGTCACTAGTTTTACAAAATTTCAAAAAAATTGTCACTGAAATAAGGCCATGAAACCCATACTGATTATTTCTTCACAAGACTTTTGAAAATTGTATCACGTAGTCTAGAATATTTGCTCCAAAACTATGTGAAAATCATCCTGACTGCTCATTCAGATAAGACAATATTGATTTAAAATTTGTAAGACATGTTTTGTGTAAGAAAGCTTTATGCAAAGAGGCGTAAACACATCATTAATATGTATGGATTTCACACCTGAGAAAGACAAAGACCCTCCCCTAATGGCCCTATCAGGAGCTATCAGGCCCTGTCATTCTGAGCAACCTTGCAGAAAGAATGAGGAGATTTAAAAAGGAATGGCTTTTTGATTGTTTGGATTTATTTACAACACAACATAATCCAAAGATACACAACAAATGACAAAAAGCACACTATTGAAAACAGTGATCCAAAGACAGAGACCTTTCTGACATTCCTAAAAACATTGTACATACCTTTCATTTCCAAGGTGTATGATTTTCACTTTACCATGTTCATGTACAGAGACTCATGTGAATGTTGTTGAAGTCAGCAGGATTCAGTGGCATCTGGTCCCTGTATAAAAAAACAAAACAAAACAAAAAACACCTGTGACCATGCTGATATCAAGAGAAACTATAGGGCTGTACGGTTAAAATGTTTGTTTTTTTTTCTGGTTAAAATTGCTTTTTAAAATTCACAGAATACACACACAAATGTTTCCAACAATATATAATGAACACCAGGTTTGTTGTGCCTTGTAGGCATAGGCTACACGCAGTGCTACATAAAATAATAATAATAATAATAACAATAACTTATAGCAGCCTATAAATCTTTCAAACGGATCACTTCAGTAACAACTACTAGAACAAAATTATATTGATTATCATATGTTACTTCAAATGTTTCCATTCGTTATGATGATATAATATGAAAAATTCAAATGCACAGCGTGCTCCAAAATATGTTACATTCAAACGCTGAGCGCACTCCAAAATATGTTACATTCAACCGCAGAGCACGCTCCAAAATATGTTACATTCAAACGCTGAGCGCGCTCCAAAATATGATGCATTCAAATGCAGAGTGCACTCCAAAATGTTACATTCAAACGCTGAGCTCGCTCCAAAATATGTTACATTCAAACGCTGAGCGCGCTCCAAAATATGATACATTCAAACGCAGAGCGCGCTCCAATATATGATACATTCAAACGCTGAGCGTGCTCCAAAATATGTTACATTCAAACGCACAGCGCGCTCCAAAATATGAAACATTATGGTTACTAAATTATACATATCTACGTTTGAGCAGATATCCACAAACCGTATTTAACAGTAAACACGGGTCTAAATATTATAATATTCACCATATATCTAGCAACAGTTCAACTGCAATGTGAAGTTTATGCAACAATAATATTCAACTAATATAATTAAGAATTTCTTACCTTACATCTGTCAGGATTCCATCACCATCTCCTTCCACTCATTCCCTCACTCCAGCCGCTCAGTCATTCACACGCTCATTGTCACCTGATTACTAATCACCGTCACCTGGACCTCATCATCAGTTCACCCATATATACCTGCTACAAACATTCAGTCATTGTCTGATCTCGTCTACACATGACACAGACTCTCTTCTATACTTACCTGTATACCTACCTTCGATCCCGATCTTCTCAGCCAGTCACCATTCCGTCTTCTAAGGAACTCCTTCATCATCATCTGCAAGAGAAAGAGAGAGAGAAACTTGGTTACACTTCAGTTGGGGATATTTTGGGGATATTTAATTTTATTCTATCAATCAATAAATTACACTAGAAACAAACTTTGTTGTATTATTTTATTTTAATACTGTGAAGCTGCTTTGATACAATCTGTATTGTGAAAAGCGCTATACAAATATACTTGATTTGATTTGATTAAGCTATCATCTGAAATTCAACTTACTGGTTACTCACCTGTTTCGCTGTACCGATCCATTCTGCAAATTAACCCTCTGGGGTCTGGGCTGTTTTTGGGGCCCTTGAGATGTTCTGACATGCCCTGACATTTGTGCTTTTTTCAGTTGCTTATAAACATATCAATGGCAAAGGTGTAAATTCACTCTATAAAGCACAAACAGGGCTACAATAATATGTGAGCCACATGTATGTACATGTTTTCATTTTTGAGAGAATAATGTTTATGCATGGATATTGAAAAAACTAAAAACTAAAATTTCTGAAATAAGGCCACAAAACACATAGTAAATATGTGTCAAGACTTTTGACTAATGGATGTCCTCGCCTAGAATTTTTTCTTTAAAATTATGTGAAAATAGTCTTGCTTTATTGTTCACATAAAACCATACATTGATTTAAATTGATGTAAAACAGGTTTTGCTTGGAAAGCCAATATGCGAGGGGGGCGTGAACGAGGAGTGGTTTACACCTTAGAATACAATGTCCCACCCACTCTGCATAATGATGAGCCATTCACTCAGGTGTGAAACTGACTGAGCCACAATGCAAGGACAAAAGATATATTTAGAAGAAGACTTATATTGACCATTTAAATTTAACTTCTGGCAAAGATGAAGTTGACGATAGGCTATTGACTCGCGATCTTCGCAGTAGGCTAGTGAACGCACCGGAGAAATGCACATTTATTAGGCTACATAGTTTTTTGTTTTGGATGGTTTTGTTTAGAACCAGCTTTCTGTAAATATATTTCACATTTTTTAGACATGTGAGGCGAGTAGGCTACGGTCTGGTTCATGATGATCTCCAGTTCAAGCACCTTATGTTGTGATTGCTAGCCTATATTTACTTTAAATCCAGGAAATTTGTTAATGAAAAAATTATTAAAATTAAGATACAATTGATACAAAACGAAATTCGTTTTAAAGAAAGGATTTGTACTTTCTGTTTTGAGGTCTCTGTGAAAGTTTGAAAGTCTTTTAGTGCTTTTTTTAGAGCGCTCGCTTCCATAATGGAGAACTGTCACGTAATATTGTTTTTTGCCAGCTGTGGTAAACAGCGCGCATCTATGCCGTTCATTCATTCATAAACAGAAACCCGAGAAGGAAAAAAAACTTACTAGTATTCCTCAGCTCGTATTCCTCGTATTCCTCATTATTCCTCACAGCGCTGCGAGACTGTGTAAACAAGTAATGATCTGAATAAACTTGTGTTTTGGTTTTCTCGAGCTGATGGGGGTGTTCACAGGTTTGCGTGGATTACCTCAGCCATTTGCGTTTGAATAGCATGCGCTCTCCGTGGGCGTGTCACATTACATTTGAATTAGCTCTAATGAGGTCGACTGGAATCGCTCTCTTTTAATACAGATTTCACAAGATGAGAATATTTGTTTTTTATATAAATTACTTAATTTAAAAGAAGAGATTTCAAGCTTCATAAAGACATATCTCACGTGCCTGTGTGAGAAGTATTCGCTGAGTTATGATTCATTTTCGGACGCGTTTCAGAATGGACTACACGGACAGAGAGAAGGCAGAACTCGCTTCATGTTTATTTTTCTTTATTTGGCAAAGAGCACAACACTTTGTTTTTATTGTGAGTATACACAAAAATAATACACATTTAACAGAATCGATTGATGTATGAAACTCCTATGGAAAATCAAAGTCAACCGAGTATTTATGAGTTTCTTTTACACTGATAAAAAAAAAGCGAGCTGGTATCGCCGGCGATACCGTCGACCTCAGGGGGTTAAAGCATTTAACTTACCATTCTGTCTGCTTCGTCTATGCCAAACCTGACAACATCTTTCTTGTCTTCAAATCGCGTTCTTCTTCTTCTGAGGTAAATCCAATGTAAGCTCACGGCGTGTCTTCCAAACTCGACGAAAAGCAGAGACTTGTGAAGTTTTTTGGTGCTTTGTTTTTGAGGTAACGAGCGCGTTCGCGTTCCATGTGGAGATTTGCATGTGAATCTCTTTTGCGCGCGTGGGCGTGGTCGAATTAAAAATAATGAGCAAGTGTTTGAGAAGCTGGACATCTTGTTGGTTTTATACAAATTACTTAAACAGAGAATATTTGTTTTCAGTTTGAATCCGATGATTTAAAAGTACACACTTAAATGTTTATAAAGATATATGGCTCATAAATGTGTGACAAGTATTCGCTGAGTTTTGTTTCAGTTTATAGACGTGCTCAAGAAAAAAAAGTTCACCACGACGGAGAGCCAGAAAGCACACCCTGTTTATTTTCTTTATTTTACAAAAGCACAATGTTTTGATTTGATTGTAAGTGGACACATATAAAAGTAGACATCTCACAGATTCCTTTTTCATATTTCTTTTTTCTGTATGACCATAAATGACGGAGTAATTTAAGTTTATTGTGCTACAATGTGAAGAAAATCCAGCAAAACGCGCCCGCGCGTTTGCCGACCTCAGAGGGTTAATGTGTTAAGGAAGGTTTTGTTTAATAGAGTGAACGTCATTACACAACCAGGGCACACTGGTGACTTCACTGCTGTGGAACTCAGCATGGGGTTCAGTGTCAGCTGATCTAGTTTTACTTACTTTACACTGTAGTTCTTGACTAGTAGTAATTGTATAGCTAAGTTTAGTGTCCCAAATGCTGTCTAACAGCCCCTCATCAATTAGCTAGTAATAGATGTAGTTAGATAGCCACAGGGCTGGAGTGGGACTCATTTTAATTAAACCCTCAGTATATAAGGCCCAATCTTTCAAGGACTATCCGGCCTTTCCCCCTACCCCTACCCCTACCCCTCCAACCAAAAAAGAATCGAGACAACCCTACCCCTTCACGGGAATGCGAAAAACGGAGGGGTAGGGGCAAGGGGTGAATTGGGATTGAGCCTAAGTCTGCAATAGTGCACTGTTCTGTACAGCCTTGTAATTCATCGTATTTTTCAAAAATATAATTTTCTATTCAGTGCAATATCAGTACACAGGGTTTTATAAATACAGAGGTCCCAAAAGTGATCTAGGGGGTTCGGGGGCATATTATTTTTCCACTGTCATTGGCAAAGAACATCTGACTGTGTTAAATAGGAATCCATTGTAATAAAGTTATTCGCATTATTATGCAATAGGCTATTGCTCTACCTGCTCTCCTCTCTCATCTCCATCTCCTTCTCTCGTTCTTCTTCTCACAGTCTCTTTATCTTTACCTGTAAATCTCCCCTTCCTGAAGCTGAGCTTAGATTGATACAGTCTTTGCAAAGTGATTATTTATGTCGGTCGTTTAAAATTTCTATTGTAAAACAGCTGTTTAGTTTAGCCACTTGCACCTTATCTTGTGAAGCGTCGCGTTGGGATTCGCACACGGCCGCGGCTTGCGCTTCTGTGAACATAAATTCCGCTTGCTTTGATCGGTCATCTCAAACATTTTGCCATTGCCGACGAGCGGTGTTTGAGTGCTGAAGCAGCTCAGATGATGAGGTCGGTTATCGTCGGGATATGCAAATCATTGCAGCAGTTAATATTAGGCAATTATTTCACAACGTTCATTATACACTCAGGAAAAATTACAGAGGTTCGGACCTCGGAGACCTCAATGGTCGGTGCAGCCCTGACTCGTAGGCTATTTGGCCGCTTGAGTTTCTAGAGATATTTTATTATTCTGGCCTTTTCAGCACCGCCTTTGTGCCTATAGGCTATTATCCATGTTTTGTATCTCTTATTTTTTGTTCGCACATCTCTAACAAAGTGACTTTATTTATTTTTTGTGGGGCTGCGATAAAATAATAATAAAAAATAGTGGGGCTGCGCTATGACTGGAGCCTATAAGGAAAGCATTCAACCCAGTGCCATGACAACACCGGCCCTCCTGGCCAATAAAACAGACCCAGGCCAATAATTCTCCCGGTGCTCCCGATTAGTCAATCCGGGCCTGGATAGCCACAACTGAATTGACAGGTTGTGCCAGATCTAAACGAGGCCAGGAAGGTCGACGTGAATAAATAAAACTGACAAACAAGAATAAAGTTGCATCAAATTGGTGCAATTTCCTGAGACATATTGATAACAAAACAGACCTCTTCCACTTTCTGGCTGACAAGATTGCTCAAATGACTGTGCCAAACAAAGTTGTTGTAACCAAGGGACCTGATGTCTTGAGTACATCTGAAACCTGTCTCGATCATCTAGAAAAATGTTTCCATGAGGAAGCGGATAGCCGCATCTTTGTACATGCCAAACATGCCACAGAGGAGGGCAGCAAATCCATAATGATCAAAGCCAATGACACTGATATTCTTGTTATAGCATTGAGCATCTTTCCATCCCTCCAGGATCTTGGTCTCCAGCAGCAGTGGGTTGAATTTGGGCATGGTGTGAGCCTACGGTGGATTGGTGTTCATGACCTGTACCATGTTATTGGGCCGGTTAAGACCAAAGGCATTCTATTCTTTCACGCCTTTACGGGTTGTGATACTGTATCAGCCTTTCGCAACAAAGGCAAAAAGACTGCCTGGCAAACCTGGGACATTTCCCTGAGGCCTCTCTCATCTTCAGCAAACTAAGTCAATACCTTCCTGTTCCGACTGATAGTGACCTGGAGATCCTTGAGAAGTTTGTGGTCCTGCTGTATGATCTATCAAGCACAGCTGCTAGTGTAGATGAGGCTAGACTTGACATGTTTGCCCGAAAGCAGAGGCTATATGAAGCCATTCCTCCAACAAGAGCAGCTCTGCTTCAACACACTAAATGTGCTGCATATCAGGCAGGCTGCATATGGGGTCAAGCAACCCAGTGTCAGCCAGAAGCAGAGAGTCCTGCTGCCTGGGGATGGAAAAAGCTTGGTGAACAATGGGGGGTCTTCTGGACAGCAAATGCACCATTCTGGACCGTGATGTATATGTATACCTTCCTGGATATGTTGCCCCCAATACAACACTTGCTGACTGCCAAGCAGGGAGGCATTGGCTACCATTTTTAACAGTCTTTATTATGACTCGGCAGGGCACATCCTCTCAATCTCAGGTTGGACACTCTAACCACAAGGCCTTTGAGCTGGTAAAAATGTGAATAGAACTTATGCAGTCCCAACATAGTACACTATTAAAGCAACACCCACCTTTAAAAATCTTGAATTTTTGCGATTGCCTTTTTCTAAAAGTGTGGCCGTTAGAGTATTTTTGCTAACATGCATGTGTGCATCAGTGTACATACTACCGAAATGACGGCCATCTTGGAAAAGGTCTCCATCTTGATTTTTTTATTGGCCATCCAATTTTTCCAAAAAGTGGCCTTAACAGAGTATTTGTGGCATATTATCTGTATCACTATTTTGGAAACAGTGGCAATGAACATAGGACAGGAATGGCAGCCATCTTGAAAAATGGTTTCAATCCTGAATTTTTACTAGCCACTTCCTTTTTCTAACAGTGGTCCTTCCTCCCTGTGGACTGCACCTTGCCGTGGTTGAGAGGTTTGTGTACTCCAATGAACCTGAGAGCTATGCCGGCGGGGATTTTATATCCCTGGCAAGTTTAACAGGTCAAAGGAGAGGAGGCAGACAAAGCAGACATTATGACTATTTGACAGAAATGGTGGCCATCTTGAAAATGGTCGCCATCCTGAATTTTTGAGTGGCACATACCTAACCCCCTTTAAATTATTGGCAGCATAAAAAAATAAAAAAAACGATGTGACATCTATGGGCTGAACAATACAAGTTACCGGTAATATCCATCGAGCCTATGAACTAGTTGCCAGAAACACATCAACAAGAAAGAATGAAGGCTACCCTGTAAAACAGCTGCAATCATGTGATCCAAAAGGACCCTATTCATCATTATCATCATCACCCCGATCCTCAACTACAAGTTGGCGAAATCCTCCTCCTCGTCGCTCTCCTCCGCTTCTCCCTCTCCAGCCTCCGCTTACTCTGCCTGCCTTGCTTGCGCTCACAGCTCCCGCCCAGATGTGCAGGGCTCTCTTGCGTGCACAATCTGCTCCATAGAACTGGCTTAAACAGACGATCTGACGGGTTTTAGAAGATTAAATACAACCCGAAACTAAAAAAGACCGGCCTTTATTTATCCAAACCTGTAGTCACACCAGGCGTGTAAAAAAGACAGGCGTCTATTTGGGACTCAGCTATTAGCTTCATTCATTCATGTTTTATCAACACTTTTAAGTTTCAATAAAAAACAGCATTTTGAACTAAAAGCTGAGAAAAGTTCTTTGTCAAAAATGTAGTTTGCACGATGAGCAAAACATAGATAGATGTAGTCTATCATGTAGATGTAGTCTATAGATGTAGTAGATTGAGTCTATAAACACCCCCAAAGCTTAAATGTGGATAAGCAATCTTCTATCTGATCCTTCTGGTATATAAGCAGATCATCTTCTTTGCTTGTTTTTGGATCTGGAGATGCTGTATTCTTTCAGAAGCCATATAACCGTAACCATAACCATATAAGCCAGAAAAAGCGGGGAATCGTTGTGTCTTAAATTAAGAAAAAATTTGTCAATGGCGAAGAAAGAGAAAGAATTTTAGTATTAAAAGAATCATTAATGGAATCGTAAAGGAACCAGAATCATTAAGTGGCATCAGAATCAGGGCGATTGCAGATGAGAAGCAATTCTGCTTTTGCAAGAAGGATAGAAATTATACACTTTGCCTTTAAATACACATTCCCAGGCCAGTTTGAACAGAATGATTCAAGTTTAATGCAGTAATCTGTCCTGAGATGCAATCCATCATCTGATTTTACAGCAGTGGCAACTCCGTTAGCTGATTTTGATTAGAAAAATACAGTCCCTGTAAGCTTGCTTGAAGAGCGTCCAAAGCTGATGCCGAAGAGACATCGATTTTTTTGTGGGCTGAGGGGCTCCAGCAGTATTTAAACCCATAAATCAATCTCTCAATAGCTCTCACTATCTTGAACCTGCACTTGGTCTGTGAGTTAAATAAATATGCAGAGATAAGGGTATTTAATATGATGTCAGCTAGCCCGCTCCATGTATAGAGCTTGATTTAAATACAGACTAAAGGAATTTACAGGTTACGAGTCCTTAACAATTCCATTTGTGATTCTTCTAGTACTTTTGAGGGAGATTCATCACCATTATTACTCATATACTGTACATTCGGTAATACTATTTTCGGTGACACACTTACGTTAAGTTTAACTTAATGTCTGAGTTCACTGCATTCAAAATATCAAACCAATTTTTTTTTTCAGTTTTAACAGTACATTAAGTATACGGAGCCCGGGAAGTCACCTGTGGGAGAAAAAAAAACAATCCGTTGCGACGGTTTTGAAATCCGTCCGCTCAGTTTATAAACCGTACTCACGAATTCTCAAACTGTTCCCTCGGTTTAACAAATCGTGCCCACGGATTAATAAACCGTACCCACGAATTTCTAATCCGCGCTCTCAGATTTGTAAACCGTGCTTTCAGTTTTTGCACTCTGTACCCACGAATTCATAAACCGTGCCCACGCTTTCACAATCCGTTCCCACGGGTTTGTAATCAGTACTCACGGATTTGTGGCTCACTCTCATTTTAGAAGAACACGTTGTTAACGAATCTTATTGTATATTGTTTTATTGAATATTAAGTGGAATACATCAAATTGTCTTAACTGCGTCTGCATGTTTAAAGTGATTCTCAATTGTAGCGGGTATGGGTGGAATATACGATTTAATATGAATGACGTGCATCAAAATCTTTTGTTTATATGTGATAATATTATGACTGATATTTGACGAATTGCTTTGTTCCTTTTTTGTAAGTTTTGGACAAAAGCGTCTTCTAAATATGTAGCAGTAGTAGTGCTAAGTGCATAAGTAGTAGTAATAATAATAATAATAATAATATTTATTATTATTATTATTATTATTTGAGTTATAAATTAACTATAAAAGAGTTCACTTAGTACCCAGGTGAAAAAGACGTACTGTTAAATGTATTAAAAATGCATTAAAGTATATTTGTATTGTACTAAAAACATACTCAAGTACATTTTTTATATATTTAATAGTACGTCTTTTTCACCTGGGTAATACAGTAATATGTTTGTCATCAAATCATTTATCAATGCTTTATTATTATTGGCTACCTAACCTTTTACAGTTTTGGATAAAATAGGCCTACATTTTTTGCATAATTTTTTGCTTAAAAATAAAGCATTCATAAATTATTTTATCATAAACATATTACTGTCTTAAGTGAACTCATTTATAGTTATTAACTCAAATAATAATAATAAATAATAATTATTTATAATTATTATTTGTATTATAATTATTATTATTTTAGGCTACATATTTAGAAGACGCCTTTGTCCAATACTTACAAAAAAATGAACAAAGCAATTTGTAAAATATCAGTCATAATACAGGTTAGAAAATAATAATAAAGTGCTAAGATAATCACAAATAAACAAAAGATTTTGATGCACGTCATTCATATTATATCGTATATTCCACCCATCCACCCACACGCTACAATTGAGAATCTCTTTAAACATGCAGACGCAGTTAAGACAATTTGATGTATTCCACTTAATATTCAATAAAACAATATACAATAAGATTCGTTAACAACGTGTTCTTCTAAAATGAGAGTGAGCCACAAATCCGTGAGTACAGTTTACAAACCCGTGGGAACGGATTGTGAAAGCGTGGGCACGGTTTATGAATTCGTGGGTACAGATTGCAAAAACTGAAAGCATGGTTTACAAATCTGAGAGCGTGGATTAGAAATTCGTGGGTACGGTTTATTAATCCGTGGGCACGATTTGTTAAACCGAGGGAACAGTTTGAGAATTCGTGAGTACGGTTTATAAACTGAGCGGACGGATTTCAAAACCGTCGCCACAGATTGTTTTTTTTTTCTCCCACAGGTGACTTCCCGGGCTCCGTATAAGTATATACAGTTGTGACCAAAAGTGATGTCCAAAGGGGATCTGATCAAAGGAACATCAAAACACTAAATGTGGTTAATGTATTTATCTGACAAAATAATTTAGCAAAAAAGGTAAACTACATATACAGTTTTTGGTTTACTATGCAAAAAAAATAGAAAAATAGCATAGAACAACAGAGAGCACACATTGACTACAGCATAATCGGTTATTAATATTTCATTGGTTCTCTCTTTGTTTTGCAAGTGTTCATAATTTCTTTGTATGACAAAGTACGACCTACTTAAAGTTCCTTGATTTAATTTTTCCTTAATTTTTACTGATTTCTGTCTCCCAGTTTCATCAACCAAAGGAACAGCATATATTTGAAACAGTTCAGAACCTTCATGCTACACCATAATTTTCCCTTTTTTAACTAGAGATTATTTTTGTCCTATCACCCAGGTGTCAGTGGTTAACCAGCTGGACATGCAGGTGGTCGTATCCAACGTGTCGCCCACTGTAGTTGAGCAGAACAAGGATCAGCTGATTGGGTAACTCGTTCTATACAAACACACTCTTCACCCAGACACACTCCCCAACATAACATTCTGAGCAGCCAGAGAGTGCTTGAAGCTGTAATGTATGCATGAGTACTTGACTCCTGCTGGTGCAGATGTTTATGTTGGTGATCAGTGGGCTGCTTGATTCTGTCAAACCCTCTCAGATAAAAGCAGGACCCACACTGTTTAACATCTGCATCAAGAGCAGAATTACCAGAAACCCCCCACCTTCCTCTGTCGGCCATGGGAGTAGCACTTATCATTGATTAAAATGCTTAAAGAAATAGTTCACTTAAAAGTTATGCTTTTATCATTTATTTACTTTATGTTGTCACAAATCTAAATTATTTCCTTTTTAATGAAACATGAACATAAATGGAACATTCCCCTACCCCCAGAATTTTGACGCAGTGAAACTCTATAAAGGTCCCAATATACTAACAGCAATTTTTTTTTTCGTTCTTCACTTAGGGTTAAAAAGAAGTTTGAAATACCTGAGCAGCGGTATGCAATTTTTGAACATCCCAAATATTATGTAATCGCCACTGACTAGTGGTAGTTTTAAATACGGCTGCACGATTAATCGAAATGAAACCGCACACGATTTGGCAAAGGCTGTGATTATTTTATGTGCCGATTGTCAGTGAAGTACAGTTTTGTGCTCAGTAGTAAATGTTGCTCCATCTGAAAGCCAGAGGGCGCTCTCGCGCAAACACGGCAAATATGCCCCGCAGAAGAAGATAACACTCATTCCAGGAAATCCCCATGGGCATCATACTAGCTGTAGCTGAATAAACAGAAGATTGAAATGCTTTGATTTATTAAATGTTGTCTTTTGTTGGACAAGAGGTTCATAAATGCTTCTCATATTTGGAAAGAAGGTGTTGCTTTCTCGAATACACGTTAAAAACGACTCAAACTCGCAGTGCTTTCAGATGGAGCAGGATTTACTGCTGATCACAGAGCCATACGTCACTGACAAGCTGCGCATAAAAAATAATCACAGCCTTTGCGATTTCATAATCGTAGCCAAATCGGTTTAAGCGCCATTTCATGTTAATTGCTATTAATCATGCAGCCCTAGTTACCAGCCAGAAAACGAACCTCCTCTAAACAAACTTTATTTTGGCATTATTATGTTTGAAATAAAACCACACCAGTTTGAAATACATCATGGTCTTAAAACTGTCCCCTATCGACGGCTCTGGACTACAATAGCTGTATATGCACTTTATTCCAAGCTTTCTGATGCCATACATTAGCATTGTGAAATTTTAGTTGCTATTTACTGAAAATCGCAGCTGCAGCTTTGTGTTTATTTATATTCAAATGTGAAATATGAAAATTCTTTCATCTGTGATGCCAAACATGATTCGTTATTGTGTGGCATAACCAATCATGAACGGCAGCTGAATTTATCAAATTTGAGATTTTTTTAGTGAATAACAACAATTTCAGTCCCTTTCTCATACAAATTTAGAATCAGATCAAGAATCAATCAAGTGTGCACAAGGAATTTGGTATGGTTTCCAGAAGCTCTAGGTACTTGCATGCATATATACACAAGAGAACAGAGAGAAAGAAATAAAGAAGAAAAACTTAACATATACATCTAAAAATATTAAACAAGTAGAATTTAAGTAGATTAATGAAGACAAAATATAGAGCATAAGTCATTTAAACCACTGTTATCATACTTTTAGGATGTTGTTATGGCAGTTTGGTGGTCAACAGCACCCATCTCCATTTATCTTCATCATATGGAAAAGAGCAGCATGAACTCTTTTTTTGAATATCTCCTTGCGTTTCACAGGAGGAAATTCGGTAACACTTTATTTTGATGGTCCATTTTAGACATTCTGTTGACTATAGTAACATTGCACCAACATGTCAACTAACTCTCATTAGAGTATTAGTAGAATATAAGTAGACTTAGACTGTCTGCTTGATATCTGCTAAGACTTTATTTTGATGATCCCCTTTAGACATTCTACTAACTATAAGTATATTTGCAAGTGCATGTCAGCTTATTCTAGTGAATAAGTTAACCTAACCCTTATTCTACTAACCCTACCGCTGCTCCTAACAGTCTACTAATACTCAACTAATACTCTGAGAGTTAGTTGACATGTAGTTGCAATGTTACTTGTCTAAAGGGGATCATCAAAATAAGGTGTAACTGGAAATTCTTTTGGTTCTGGAACGACAAAAAGATGAGAGTATTCATTTTCACATAGACAGGAAAGTGCTGAGATAGTGTAGTGCAAATATGAAGACGTAAACACATCTTTATATTCCTAGTATATACACAGACACTAATACACATTTTCTGCCTCAGGTGATATAACTCACAGCCCGAGTTTTCTCAAACCTCCTCATCATCTCTTGTCAGGCTGTTTCCTCAGAAAACCCACTCCTTGTTTCTTTAGAGTCGTCATTCCAGCCTCTGTTCTTTTTTGTCCCATGTTCTTATTTCCCCTCGGCAGCTGTGAAGGGGATATCGGAGGCACTGCTGGTAATTGGCTGAGCAGGGCTGGCTGCTCTGAGATGTGAGCTGAGGGGTAATAAAGGCACCTATTGGGAGACAAGGACACCAGCTTTGAAGCAACGCTGTCTTACACAGCTCATTTCAGCCCTTGCTTTGTATTTGTCCTCCGCGCACCTCTGCGTTCAAAACAGCTCCTGTTCAGCCTGATAAACATGGATAGTATAGGGGTTTGCAGATTTAGGCAGTGTAATTGTTGCTCTTATGCAATTTTTCCTGTTTTATTTATCCAGTTACGGTGATTACTGCAATTAGTGTTTGTTGTGCATGTTTGTAATTGTGTGGAAGTTGATTGTCAGTTTATTTTCTCTGATATATGGCCACCAATTAATGGCTTAGGGGCTCTCAAATTAGCACAGAAAAAAATTTGATGCAGACCCTCTAATTTTTTTTTTTCTTTTCTAGAGTTTTATTTTGTGTTCAGTTTGTTATTTGTTCTCATTTACAGACCAAGTTTGTGGTTTTGAAGTCCATATGCAGTATTCTTTAAATTGTTGGTGTCCCCTGTGCCAGTCCAACGTCTTTGGCTGTTTGGCAAAATATTAAATGGAACATCTTTGGTATGTCAAGAGGTTCTTTTGTAGATCTCTCATCTTCTGTCTGTCTCTTAATTCAGGATTTTAGAGCGCTACGTCCAGGATCAGATCCCAGGAGCTAAAGTAGTCATGGAATCAATCGGGCCTCGACGTTTTGGTGAGGGTTATGAACAGGAGGACTACTCCAAATCTGACCTGATGGTTTACGCAATTGACCCTCTAACCAACAGAGCTCTCTCAAGACAGGAGCTTTTCAAGTAAGTGCATCCAATTTACCCAACTTATAACTGTATCGTTTTCAAAAGTCAGCATTTTCATACTCCCAATACGCTGTTTTCGTGTAATTGAACGGCCAAAACGCATAAAAAGTTTTCCGTTTTTAGTTGAAAATGGTGTCGGTCCCCTGACTTTTCCCTGTAACTTGTGCGCCTAACTGTTTGAGACATATCTACCCTTCATACACTCTTAAAAATAAAGGTTCTTTATTGCCAATTGATGGTTCCATAAAGAACCTTTAACATCCATGGAATCATTCCATTGTACAAAAGGTTGTTCATTGTGGAAAAAGGTTCCTTAACTATTTTATGTTCTGCGTACAAATAAAAAGGTTAGTTTGCTGAAAGGTTCTTTGGGCAACCAAAAATGGTCCGTCTATGGCATCGTTGCGGAAAAACCCTTTTGGAACCTTTATTTTGAAGATTGATACTGTGATACTGTGTCTGTGTGGCTTTTATTATTTACATGGATTAATGTGAAAATGCAGAGCGCTACACATCTAAAAAATGCCACAACAATGTTGTTGGTGCATCAAGTGGACATGTTTTGGATCTGAAAAATGTAACGCCATACTCCAAAATACTCCCATTGTTGAGTCCCGATATTGTGTTCTGTTACTGGAGGTGGAAATATGACTTCATTTTTACCACTACAAGATGAAGCATGTTGGCTGTTTGTGGCTCTCTTGGCTCATTTTGACCAGTCTGCACTGATGTCTAACTTATTAATTTGTTATGAATAATCATTTATTTTGTGTTGCGTCAATCAGGTTCCACAATAACTTTGAAATAAAATGGCTTATAGCTTGATTTAAGAGGCCATCCATCCCTAGCCATTAGTTAGTCTTACGACGTGCATTTATGTTTGCCCAGTTTTTTTTTTTTTTCCAAGCAGCACGATAAAGCAGATGGAGTGTGTGTTTATGTTTGTTTAGACATTTTCTCATTTTTCATAAAAATGAGACTTGTGGTTAAATCCTTAGCCATATTGTCTGTCTTGTCACAGTAATTATCCTGCTCAGACAGCACTGTTTCTAACGCTTGTACGGGCAAATCGTGAATTGTAGGCTGTGGAATGCACTTTAAAACCCTTTTGTTCTAATATAGACAACATTTCTTTTATCAACGTTTTGTTTAGCTGTCTGCAATGTGAATGATATTTAGAAATTGTGCACATTACATTGCATTTAAACAAAAAAATGGGGACATATTTGAGAACTTTTTTATAAAAGTTAAATATGTTTGCTTAGTCATTCACTTATTGTCTAAAAAGCAAGTGAGATCTCTCTTGCCAGATTTTTGCACTGCAGAACTAATCGAATAGTATATGCAAGGCCACATCCGTGACTGTTCGTTTGGTTTTCTCCAGGTTTTTAGATGGGAAGTTATTGGATATCAATAAGGAGTTCCAGCCCTACCTAGGTCGCGGAGGACGCATTCTGGAGATCCGCACACCGGATGTGGTGGAGAGCGTAAAGAAGGCGGTTCAGTCTGTTGGATACACTGAAGGAGCACTGCTGGCCCTGGCCGTCATCATCATCATGTGCTGTATCCCTGCCATTCTCATCGTCATCATTACCTACCGACAGTGAGTGTCACCACTATAGTCCAGTACACCTTAAAGCTCAAATCCAAATCCCCAAAAATGGCCTTTAATAATAATGTTTAGTAAAATTAGCCATCAAACAATTCATCTGTTGTAAATCTTTGCCTTTTTTCTAGTTTTTTTTTTTTAACAGAAATATTATGTTACTTTCATGCCCTGTGTGGGAATGCGGGTGAATCCAACGTATTCTCATCCTAGGGCGTCATATACTGACGCTTTTGACATTTCGTCTACATCGAACGCACATGGCACCCTTTAGCGTCAATATGACACGCACAGAGCTTTGTTCAGTTATGGGTAGGTTTAGGTCTGGGTTAGGGTTAGACCGCTAGGAGGCGCCTTCTGGCCCATATCTATCTGCGTCTCATATTGACGCTAAAGGGTGCCATGTGCGTTCGATGTAGACGAAATGTCAAAAGCGTCAGTATATGACGTCTTGGGATGAGAAGTGGAAAGATTGCTCAGACCGAAGATTTCTCCACTTAGCAACTAATAAATAAATAAAAAAAAATGTAAAGTTCATTAAGTTAGAAACATTTTGTGTTAAGCAGGCAGCTTCCCTCCGCTGGGATTTCAGTGCAACATTTACGCGTACACACATTCTCTCTTTTCACAATGGTAACACCTTTGAGAACTGCCTGGTCTTGTGTTTATTCGGTGTGAAAGAAGATTAATTAAGGCCATGAGAGGTAAATATGAGAAAACCGTTTGTAGTTGATGAGTTTTACATGTAGTGCCAGCTGAGCCAGTGCCATATGGCAGACCTGACGATAAGATTCAGGAATGAGATGACAGGATCTGAGCTAGAGATATAAGGATCATTCTAGAATCATTGATGGTTTAGTTCGGGATGAAGATAATTCATACTTATGGGAATCAGAGAGCAGATTTATTAATTGTGTGGCTGAAATCCACCATACATTTTTGCAGTGCTGTTACTGATACTGCTGTGCAATAAGTGTCATCGTCTAATATATCTCTTTTTTTCTTCTTTTCACAATGCACCAATTTCAGATTCAAAGAGTAAGTATTGTACAGAGACATGTATGTGTTATGATATGTTGGTTATATATCCTAAACATTTCCCTCTCTCAAGCATTATTAAATTCAGTGGTTCTCAAATGATATTGCTTCAAGACCCAGATTTTACATTGAAAATATAATATCAAAAACCAAATAGCAACCCAACACTACCTAAATAGCTTGTCGTACAAAAGTCAATGATACAACAACAAAAATCAACAACAGTGAAATGTATTAACATAAAACAATTTTTTTGAGTGTTTGGTTTCTAAATGTCTCTTGAATTTTAATGTGTATGCTCTTGACAGTCGATAATTCACTGCAAAAAAAATACAAATTATGTTTATCCTCATTGCAACCCGTATTTAATGTAGTCTGGGATTTTTTTTTTTTTTTTTTTGTGTGTGTGTGTAATTTTCCAAGGACGAGGGCACATCTTGCAACCTGTCCATGGTGGCGTTTGCCAAAATATGACTAGCTTAGATACATTTTATTATTATTATTATTATTATTATTATTATTATTATTATTATTATTATTATTATTATTATTATATTGCTGTCTCTGACCCACAATTTGAGAACCACTGATCTAATTATTATTATTTTTATTTATTTATTTTTTTTTATCTGAGAAACTCCAAAATAGCTAAATGTCCAGAGAATATTTCATTATATAAGACAATGCTTTTATTTTGCTCAACTTGTTGACTTCATTATCTAAAGACGACAGGCAGAATGTGCAAAAACAGCCAGGATCCAAATGGCACTTCCCACTGGCAAATCCGGAGGTGCTGCCACCAACAATCTGTATGAAGAGCTCGGCGACAGCACCATGTAAGTTTTATACCTTCAGAACTTTACTTGTCAATATCTCCAAACACTCACTGACATAAATAGTCTAAAAAAGTTTTTTAAAAAGTCTGTTTATGACTCTAAATTAAGTAATTTTTTTTTAACCACATTGCCATTTTTAAACAAGAAAGCATCTTGTTTAAATTATAATTTAGAGTTGTACGATTAGAACAAGAACTTCAATTTGAGTAAATTTTTGTTTGGTTGTTAAGATGCTCTGGGAGCAGTATTTCTAATTAATAAACGTATGAATTAACATAACCTGATTTTATGGCTAAGCAAAGCTTGGGCTAGGGCTTCTGTTGATGGTGTTCCAGGTTGGGGTGATCACCAAACTGTTTTGTTACCCCTAGGGTATGGTCCCAAGCTCACAAGGTTTCAAAAAAAGTTATAATATAAAGCTTCCCGTCTTGTTTGGTGTGTTTGTAGTCATCATTTCATAGAATATTACAGGAAGGTTTGTTGGAATATCAAAGATCCACTTTTATCATGGTCTGATTATCGTCTGACTCAAATTTGTTGAAGACTGGACTTTTTAGGATTTTTTTAATTGGCAAAAAAGTTTTGTTGCCAAGATACAATCAAAATTCCCTTCTTTTTCACTGTCATATTCAGAAGTGTTTTGCATGCCAACAATTATGTTTTACCTTTTTTGTTGTTTATTTTAAATTGTTCCATAACTTTTGACCCCAAAACTGGCATAATAAGAGACAGTATGTCTTCTATGAATATGTCGAATTTCATTTACTTTTTATCAAACAATTCCAGGGATTTCCATATACTCCCTGTGTGGAGGAAGAATAAGCAACCAACTGATTCCTTGCTGGTTTTCGTTTTCTAGACTGCTTTGGTGCATATTACCTAATTAAGCTTTACGTGAGCATTTTCTACCCTTTTTCTGAACTGGCTGTTTTCTTCTTTCTGGCTGTTTTTTTCTTTATACTGCTACCCGGATCTAATTGTGATTATCTAACCATTAACACTGGAATCACTGTGTTATTGCACCCCTAAACTGATATCTCTGGAATGGCTGTGTCTGGTGTTAGGCTGGTTTCCCCCTTAAAAGACTAACACTTACAGTATAAACTTTACAAAACGTTTTTAACATATTGCTAATTTTAAAACTCACTTATATATATATTTTGTCTTTTCCTCATCTCTCATTCTCATTTCTTGGATATCAGACCTAAGTAAGTAGGCAGTCATCTGTTTCCAAATGTTTTAGACAATTTAATTAAGGTAGAGATGTATTTGTGATTGTTTCTCAGAAAGCTGTTGAACATGCTTGCCTTCCATTGCCTAGCATTGTGATCAGTTGCCTCGCTCCTTCTAATTAGTGATATTAGCTAAGAACTGTGTTAGTGCCCTTCATTGGAATGTGTTGTAGATGTTTGCCTAGGATTTAATTAGCACTTTTTGTTATTTTTACTGAAGTCAATCCAGGCAGGTGCTTTTTGTAGCTGGCTTCCATCCTACTTCCCCATCTACCTTGTTGTACACATCCTCTGTTAAGTCGTTCTTTGTCTCTTTTTGCGGTTATGCTGAAAGCAGGACTAAGAGGTGTGTTCTGAAGGATGGCGATCGGCAGCGTCTCATTAGCTCATTTGCCACCCGTGCCATCGCTGCTCACAAACTGTCCACCGCTAATGGAATCCTACTGAACAACTTGCCCAAGTCGGAAAGCAACATTACCTTCCTTTCAGATGAGAACCCGCTTACTACAACCAACCCCCTGTACCATGATGACGGCACCCTCAGCAGCCCTGAGCACCAAAATCTGAGGTACCTCCTGGGCATGTATTCACCCAACATGAGAGGTCTGGGAAAGTCCATCCTGCGCTTCCCATCTGCAGGCTCAGGACACTCCTGGACTTTACCCTCTAGATTGCACAAATGTGAGACCAATGAAGCCCTACGGAGTAGAAGGGTGGTAATGGACCCAGTTCAGTGGGAGCTGCAACTTCTGAAGTCTGGCCTTAAGGACAGTAAAGAAATGATTGATGAATTTGATGGACTTGAGGACGAAGACACAGAGCCCAAATTGACAGTAAAAGAGCAGGCACGGCAGTTTGAGCAGCAGGCCATGCAGGACATGAGGCAAAGGCAAGGCCTGGACTCTCGTGGGTCACTCTCTTCTGATATCTTTCTCTCTGTTTTTGAGACCCCACAATCTTCAATCATGGGACATAACAACAGGCCCCCATCCATAATCATTACCCAGAGTGATGGAACACCTCCGCCCAGTCACAAGCCCACTCCGCCAGTTCTGCGGAAGTACAGCAGAATAACTTCCTATCCTGATGCGGAGTCTTATGAGGTCAATGTGGAGATCATCCCCGACCCTCCAGATATGCCTGCCCCACCACCACCACCTCCTCCACCTCCCTCCAGTCCTCCACCACCACCACCACCTCTTCCACCCCCCTTCAGTCCCCCACCCCAGTCTGTTCCTATCCCTCCATCCTCACCTGTTCCTCCACATCCAGCCCCTCCACCTCCTCCTCCTCTCCCCCCTGACTTATCACCAGTCTTTTCCCGTCCCATGCCTCCTTCTCCATTCGTCCTTCCTCCTCTTCCCTCCATCACATCCCTCCGACCGGTGTCCTTACGCCCCGCAGCACCTCCACCGCCGTCCGAGCCGGAGCCTCCTAAGAGGGAACTCAAGGGGATCCTGAAGAATTTCCAGAACATAGCAGACTTAGAGAAATCTGTTGCCAACATGTACAGACAAATAGATAAAAAGCAGTGCCCGCCAAAGATTGTCCCCAAACCACAAGTGTCTGTCGAACCAGAGGCTGGCGTGTCAGATGCGGTGCCTGTAAAAGAAGCACCACCACCAGAGCCCAATCCAAACATGAACTCACTAGTGGAGGAGCTGGAGAAACGCTTTCCATCTCAGTCCACTATCATGTGACACTCTATTTGTCCATGTTGCTATCACTCTTTTAGAGGCAGTTCACACAGGATGCATTCTCTAGCAAACATTTTAGTACAGCGGAACTGAAAAGAAGTCATGTTCATATGTAAATATTATGGACAAAGTGTTCCTAGAAATTCCATGCTTCCCAGGGAATGCATAGTTTGATTAAAGGTATACTTTCAACGCAAAGTAAAGCTGCATTTCCACCGCAGGAACTTTCCCCAGGAACTAGGAACTTTGTGGGTACTCATTGTGTTTCGACCACAGGAACCAGGGTCTAAATGAAGTTCCAGGTAAATATTTCCCCCTCCAAAAGTCCCTGCTCGTGAGGTAGTACTTTCAGGGGTGGGACTTGGGAACTGAACATGCTGATTGGTTGAGTTCATGCTGCATTTTGATTGGTTGACTCCACGCAGCATTTTATTTCAACCACCATCTGTTGTGTTGCGTGCAGTAACAGTTGTCTGCTATTCGAATCAACAATGGAGGTTAAAAAATACAACAGATGGACCGACGACGAGGTTCAGGCTTTTTTAAGATTAAATTCAGAGGATGAAATCCAGCAGGAACTGTAAAGTCGCGCGCAGTCCTACGTCACCGGACTATTTGCTTAACCTTCACGGTACTTTAGACCGCGGTGAAAACGCAGACAGCAACAGGTCTGGGGAAAAAAGTTCCTGGGACAAATTGTTCCGGGTAATTTCTGTGGAAATGCGGCTTAAGTCACTTTGGATTAAAGCATAAATGTAAATGTTTATCAAACCCCCAGAAACGTGATGTTTTGTAACCTGACATTGATCCACCACACTGTAAATAAAATAATTAAAATGTGGCACTAGAGACACTGAAGAGTGAAATGAAGAAAAAAAAGGTTAATCTAGCACACGTGTACGTAGACCAAAAATACCAATTTAATCATTAAAAAATGGCGATGGAGCAAGAGAATGTGTCCTGTGTGAATGGCCCATTAGACTATCACTACATTTTTGTCATCTTTACTTTTTGTCTTACCATTGTGTTTCATCTTACTATAACACAAAATCAAGTGTTTGTGCTTCACAGTTTTTGTAAAATATTTTTAATCAGTTTTGCAAGAGTGTTTTGTTATTTAGTTGAGTTTAAACCATTCATACAGGCATTTTATTGTATCCCTTCAAACTGTTTTAGTACACAGAACATTATTACTTACTCAGAATTTATCTTATTCATATGCCCTAATGTTGGGCTATAAGTTACTGTCACTGGATGGGATCAATGTCCTCTATAAAGCTTTTTCTCTGGGGTACACTGCATGCTCTCACCTCTCATTTTTTCTTTATTTTCTTCTTTTCTCCCTCTTTTGATAATTGTGTTAGCTTAGCCTCTGTGGCCACATTTAAACTCTCTACCAGTTTTCACATCTGTCATATCTGTCACAGGATATTTACGTAAACTATGATCAATTTATTTATCAGACACAGCTGTTAAGGGTCTCTGGTAGAAGGACTAGAAAGGTGCAGAAAAGAAACAAGTTTGTTTTAATGTTAAATGGCTTTATGTTACGTGACTGTGCACACATTAGGAGGTTTGAGAGGCAACCGAGTCGTCAAGTTGGTTGTAATTACCGGCTAAATCAATTTAGTGTGTGCGTGTGTGTGTGTGTGTGTGTGTGTGTGTGTGAGAGATAGAGAGCTTGTGTGATTGGCGACATGTCCTCCATTTACTCTTTGAGACGGAAACACGCTGCATTCAATTCAGCAAACGTCCTCCTAATCCCAGCTTTAATTGTTGTGATACTAATGGATGGATACTGCACCATTACATCCGATTATTGTCGACTCGCAGCAGTACACAACTATACCATATTGTTTTTGTTCTTGTGCTGTAGCACATTCAGAAGTGTCTCCACGACCTTATGAAAATTGATTATGTTCTGTTTCTGTAATGATTGCACCTTCTGTTTACAATGCGCAGCACTGTATTGATGTGACTCGGATATTCTGGTTAGGCTTTGTTTTAAACCTCTTTCCCTATTAAAGTTCTGCAATAAATTCAGCCCCTTAATACAGACATTTGTTTTTTTAGGTCACCTCATTGTTCATGTGCTATATATTTTTGGCTTTATTCAGTGTTGTTAAACTAAAGAAATGTAAGAGCAAAGTCAGAAAATCTCCTAATGAATGTTCAGCATTATTGCAATATTTGTTATTTGAATTGTGTTTTGTTCTTCTTTCTTCCTTTTATTTGTACACTAAATTGTAATTATCCTTTTATTTCTTATGCAACCATTTAAAGTTCTTTTACAGAGCAAAGATGAGTTGTGTTAATACTCGTGTCACTTCCTTGGCAAATACCTGGAAATACCTACAACTTAACATAAATAACTATTCCTTCAAAATTTCTTTGCAGATAACCCAGGCATGCCACACTTTCCCATCTCATATCTTGATTTGTTTATCTACTCTGTAGTGCCATGTTCCATTAAGACTAGCAGTTGCCATCATGACATATTAACAGTGTTAGAAAACAGACAAACAAGCAAACATCCTTATGGCAATCAGAGGGAGGAGGGAAAGCTCTGTTAAATTTAGCACGATCAAATAAGATTCATCTGTCACCACTATTGTCTGTTTAGTCAGCATTTCAAAGCAGATGCAACATACAAACTGCAGAAAAGCATATATGTTTAAAACTAGTAAAGTCAACACATTAATTCAGTGTTTTTGATTATAAAAGAACAATGTGCTAACACATACATTGATATATGTAATTTGTATTAAATAAACCCAAAATTAGACAAACTCAGACTAGGGAAACAGGACACAGGAAACAAACAGCCAACATACAGTACAATAACATTAAGAACTCACCAAGACTAAACTAGACACAGGGCTTAAATACAAAGGCAAACAAGCTAAACAAGATAACAAGGGGGCGTGGCTAATCAGAAACACCTGGGGAGATTAATAAACAAGAAAAACTGCAAAAGACTACAAAACATGGCACAGAACAGGAAATAACAAAAGTGCACACAAGACAAGGGGAACACAAAACAGGAATCATGACATAATTACACTTCATTAATTTAATTAATATGCATATCGTAAGTGTGGTCATTTTTTGTGAGTGACCCTTTTTAACCTATTTATACTATGGTAACTATTTATATTATTTATAATAGTAATAAATAACTTTTTATGTTTGTATTTATCACACAAATCTTAATCAAATTCTACATTTTTGGTCAAAATCCATTTAAAAAAAATCCAAGGGGCTTTTGACATATCAGTGGTGTTTGTCCTGTTATCATTAATATAATTAATATAATTTATGATTATTAATTAATAAAAAAAATAATTATACTTCTATATACACTGTATATCCAAAATAATGGGAACCACTGAAAGCACATAGAAGAAGGTATTTTAAATACAAAAAGGCTACCATATAGATCTCAACATCATGTTATATAATATGATGTGAGATCTATATGGTAGCCTTTTTGTATTTAAAATACCTTAGTCTATGTGCTTTCAATGGTTCCCATTATTTAAATTAACATTAACTCCACCTACAAAGAGCATGCCAGCCAATGGTAAAAAAAAAAAAAAGTAAATCAATAATTATTTAGTGTGACCTTGAAGGATAATTAATATAGAACAGTAGGTTTAATTTAAGTTTCGTTTTTTTGAAAGAAAAAAAAGGAGATGGAAATGCCACTGCAATCGTACCATGACCCAGTTAAAACTATATAACATAATTAGTATTTAATCATAGTGTATAATTATATACTTTAATGTAATACATCATGTTTAATTCATGGACTGCCACATTACTGCACCTGCAAACACGCTCGCATAGAGAGAGAAAAGTCAACAAAACAGAAGTCCCTTGAAAGTCGCATTATCGTTAAGAGATAAATCTTCATTTGAATCCCTCGTTATGCCCACATCAGGGAAGAATTGCTGTAATTTGCTCTCGCTGATCTGCTGCCTGGAGAGAATTTTAATTTGCTACGCTTTCAGTGAAATGGCCCTACCACTTAGGAAAGGCTGGCCCATCTCCATGTACACTCTGTGTACCCCTAACACACCTGATAAACTGTTATCAAATTTTTTTTAGGCTGTCTTTGCGTGCCAAGCATTGTCACAGATGATATTGTCTAATATCATTAAAGGCTTGAGGGTGTTAACATTCATCTGACTGATAAACAAACAGTGTGCCATGTGTCCTTGCAGCTAAACAGTGTAAAGCTTTTCTCCTCTAAAGGCATGTCATTCTTGTATTGTCTACTTTGAATTAGTTGTGTTAACACTGAATCATTATTCGATGAGGTAATGAACACTCATTGACCCCTAAACTAATGTTCCCAAGACTAAAATCTCATAATTAATAGCACAGTCGATAAAGAAATTTTAGTGGCTAAAAAAATAAATTGACATATTAGTAGGTTACGCTTAATTTTTTATAGTCCCCTTTATAGATATTCTACTAACTAAGTACCTTTTCAACTACATGTCAAATAACTCTCATTGTATCATTAGTAGACTGTTGGGTTAGTGGAATAAGCTGACTTGGAAAGTTACTTTTAGTCAGTAGAATGTCTGTTGGCGGACCATCAGCAGATATGAAGCAGACGAATACTCTAATGACCAGTAGACTTAGTAGAAGTGGACTATCGAAATAAAGTGTTACCTATTAAAATCCTAATGCATCATCATGGGAAATTGTGCTGAAGACAACCATTAGTTTTCCCCCCATATCTACTGCATTTCTGCATATTAATCCACACACATATGCTCAGTTCTTCACAGTTATACATTATTTATCAGAGTTTGAGACAGCCATGCAAAAGCTTTATTGACACTGTCTTTGAAACCTCTAGGACTCAAGGACTTCAATCTCATGTATATGCTAAACATTTAAAGACTTTGTGATCTGACCATCCAGTTTGAGAAAAAATAATTAAAACTTTTTCTAGATATTAAATATCAAGGTTTTATTTTGATAACCTTACTGACTTTATTTCCATACTGTTATCTCCTCACAGGAGAGGCTACGGGCATCACGAGGTATGTGTTTATATTCTTTAGAATTGCATTATGTTTAAATAATGTCCCATCTTGAGACAGTTTTATTGGCCATCGTTTTTATCAGTTGATGCTTTTTGATAGGAACAGTGATGAGAGAGGAAATAACTATTTGTCAAGATCTCATCTTTAAAATTGCTGAAGGCTAGATCTGTCAGTCTGGAGTTTGACTTGCTGATAACATTTCTCAAATGTTTTTGTTCTTAGGAGGTTAGATTTTATGAATGCTAAAGTGTCTTTTATAAAACTATAGCAACAGCAATATGATAAATAAATAAATAGTTATATTTATATTGACACTATACAGTTTATTGACACTAAACTGTATTATTACTAATTGTCCCAGTCAACATTTCAAGACTTCATAAACAGATTTATTCTCTTCTCCCTGTATTTTACAGTGGGATCCAAAAGTCTGGCAACACTAGTGAAATGCTTCTTATTGGATAGCTTTTTTTAATGTAGTTTATTTCATAAGCATAATTTGAGTGAAAATTTTAACTGAAATAAACAAGAATTGAAGAATGTCAGTGTCTGAAAGCAAGTAAGTCTTTGTACAAATCCGTTCTCACATATCACAAATTTGCTGATTTGATGCTTTGAAACATTTTTTTCTGGCTTACAACTCTCAGGTGTAAATTTAGATTTTGTTTTGAATTGCAGATTTTCAGTGTAATCTCAGACTTGTGGATCCACCTGTGTTCATCTTCTATTATTCACCACCTCATAAATTCATAAATGTAATATTCCTACATTTCTCTCTTGTTTCTGCACTGTTTCTCTTCTAAATGCTGTGCAGCAACAGCAGTTGCTTCGGCCCTCACTGTTGAGACCAGAGGTAGAGTAGAGAATCTCAACTTTTCTCCTTGCAGAAAACTGTTTCTGTTGAGCTGAACATGCTGTAGTACAATACACAAATACTGTATACTGAATTCAGAATTGTTTATTTATTTATTTATTTTTTTGTAATGGACAGCACTTTCATCTGACTTCCCCAAGGATTTCGTCTAAAGCGATGCACACTTTCAATTATAACTCTTTACTCCGCTTACAGGAGCTCTCTATGGAATCTGGCATTGACCCAGGACAGGACTATTATACACAGGATTACTATAACTATGACCATGGGTGAGTGTGCGTTCATTGGTTAAAATGTGCTGCTGGCCCAAATCACACCTTTCACATATATTCCTGGCCTGCTGCTTTTAATAAATCAGTTTGTATGATTTTCGCACCATTTTATGTCTTCCAGATGATGAACTTTGTCATTTTCCCTTAACATTGTGGGCATCCATTTGTGTTTTTGACTGTAATAGCAAATACGATTATTTACTGATGCTTGTGCAAGGTGAACTGGAATCATAATGAGCTGGAGAAAATAGAAATAATAAATGCTATAAATGAATGTCCTCCTGAGGGAAGTGATGGTAATTGCAGACTATCAAATATATTTGAGCAGAATTAAATGCTATCCAAGTTTTCTTACTGTGTTTTAAAGTAGGTCATACAAATTTCATTGGTAGCAGTCCCCATCCACATCTCACATTGGTCTTATATATCCTATTATTCTCAATAAATCCAATTGAAAGGCCTCCATGACTACAGGCGGGTGAGGGCCAATATAATCCTGAATTTCAGCCCGTTTCTTGTTAAATGGGCTGTCTGAGCTGTATTTGGGTTCAGACAGCCTGCTGCTCCCCAGGAATACTCAAAGTCCTTTAATGAAGGTCTGTTTTGACCTTTTCCATTCAGTGTTATGTGGAGGTTCTGCTACTAAATCTTACTTATTGGATTTGCCTTTTCATTTCTCTGTTCCAAATGTTATAGATTTGATTTAGTGGACAGGGACAAAGTTGTTGCTCATTTATTCAGGAATGTTTGCATTGGTGTGTGTGTTTGAGGAATATGCATTAATCATGTAAACCTGTTGTTTAGATATGACTTGCCTCAGTATGGGAGTCGACGGAAGCTGATCTCTCCAGCAGGAATGTATGATGAATATGGAGAGGTGATTATGGAAGATGACGGTAGCTACTACTACAGTCCACACGAATCTGAGGGAGAGGTATCACATATTTATTTGTTTTGTTCTGTTTGGTTGGCTTAAACCAATACAATGTGCAGTATTTTTTAATAAAGTTAGTTTTATCCTGCCTCTGGCTTAAGGCCCTTTCACATGACTCATGTCAGGGCTCCAATGCCTTCAGCACTTTGACATTTACCTGAAAAGCAGATAACAAGGTGGCAAGGAAGCCAGAGGTTTACACAATGAACAGTACAAACTGTGCAACCAAATGAAACATATTTGAGCCTACAAAAAAATAGGTCCTTGCGATTACTTAGAATCATTGCAAAAAAAATAAATACAAATATTTTTTTTACTCTAAATGTAATGCTATGTTTTTGATGATATTTTGCTTTAAACAGATATGGGCCCGGTTTCCCAAAGCGTTCTTATCTCTAAGTAGTTCTTAACCTATTCCTTAACCTCTCTCTTAACCTTATGGCACGATTCCCGAAACGTTCGTTCGCTAAGTATATCTTCTGTAAGTCACACTTTCGTAAGGTTGGTCTGGACCACTCTTAGCTTTACCTTATCACTGTTGCAGGTCTATATGAATATAATTCTGAAGTTTTAATACACCCAGACAGTATTAAATTAGGCTAATTCAAGTGTTTTCATGCAAAGAATAAAATTGTCATTACACTGATTGTTGTTAGATTTTTAATTATATTATTATACAATATTATTAATTTAATTAAAACGCTCTTTTAAAGGCCAGTGAAAGCATAGGCTACTGTCAGTTAAGTCCTATTCGGACGCTAATATTGTTTCTCATGGGCTCGTCCGGTATTTTAAACATTTACAGGGGTAAGTCGGTGATTTTAGTGCCGTCCGAATCCATAATATCAGTGTTTTTCTCACCCAACCCGCGTAAAAATCCCTGGCCAAATTAGTACCTTCTGTTTTTTGACAAACAGGTCGTGTGGTAATTTAATTGCCGTCTGAATCCACATCTCTGAGTTTACAAGAGATTCAAAATTCACGGTTTAAATCCTTTTTGATCACTGCCGAGCACCGTACGCAAGATGTAAACTTTTATTACTGAAATGCTGGAAAGTATTTACAAGAACAATATTTCATCGCAGCTCCACCTCAGCGAACAAAAATGGGAAAGAGAAGAAGGCACGTAAATTTTTGAAAAGGTTATTGTGGCAGCAATATATGTTACAATTTTAAAATATGTAGGCTAGGCTATTATAGGCTACTATAGTTTGGATTATTTTTTATAATATCCAATAATCATAATAAATTGCAATTTCAACTATTTCTGAAGTGCTTCATTTATAAAGATCACCGCTTTCTCACATAAACAGCCCCTGCACGAGAGAATAACTGATTCTCGAGCCATCGATATCAAACAATTCAGCACCATCGCCACGGACAGCGCCGGGTAACGTCGAACGTAAGAAGGTATATCTTAAGCAGCTTCCTAAGGTATGGTTCGGGGAACACACTTAGGAACATAAACAACTTTGGTAAGATATATCTTTCAAGCTTTCTTAGCGCGCTAAGAGTGAGCGTTATCGGGAAACCGGGCCATGTTCATTATCACTCAGGAATATCTAGAAGGTGACACTCATACAAGAGCACATTTACTCCAAGGTGTATGGTTAGGGTGATTCTCACAAGAGTTTTGCAAAACAAGGGCATGGATACCATCTAGGGCAGGGATGGGCCAGTCCAGTCCAGGAGGGTTCAGGATTCACTGGTCTGCAGATTTTAGCTCCATCCCTAATTGGAAATTACAGGCAGGTGTGTTTGATTAGGGATGAAGCTAAACTCTGAAGGATAGGAATTGGCCATCCCTGATCATTATGTTTTTGCTGGCATCACCCATGTAATGATATATCATGCTGATTGTCCAGTAATCAATGGAAATTGGGTTCAAGTTCAAATTTAACCATAGTGTTACAATGTTGTACTGGGGGTAATGTTGTCCCTTGACACTCCCCAAAGTGCATTTGGGAATGCTGACGTGAGTCATGTGAAATGGCCAAAGTCACAAAGATGATGAGTGATTTGAATTGTTAACTAAATATTCTGAATGATAAAAATCCTGGCTAATATCAATGTAATAGGTTGTGAGGCAAGGCAGAAGGCTGGCTCCACCGCCAGGCAAGTCTCCACCATGGAGGCCTAGACTAGGTTTTGGAGACCAACATCCAGGGCTTGAGAAACACCTGCCTGGACCATCTGAGGGCATAACACACCCTTACAGCTCAAAGGCTGAAACTACACTCAAAGCACCTATACAACTCAGCCAAATGTTTGACAGAAGGTCCGGTCCAGCTCCATTCCACCTTCCATGGAAGAACAACAAAATTTTTCCGATTGCAGTTCCTGAGGAGAAAGGAGGAAGTACTGATGACCCCAAACCAACCAGAATGCAGCCTTCAAACTGTGTGGACAATGGCATGGTCATTGATGGAAGCTATTTCCAGACTAAAGAAGCCATGCCTTCAGCAAAGACAAGACTTGGCAAAGTTTTGAGTCAGATGAACATCTTTAAAACATTGCAGACTCAAAAGAACACTCTGAGTAGCATTAGTGGGACTGTAGATCATGAGAGTAATGGGAACGCCTCAAACTCTTGGGTACTCAAAGAGCCAGAGAGAGAATCACAGAGAATCCCAGGTGATATTGTGGAAAGTGAGCAAGAAAGAGGTAGAAACTGGGAAGACATAATTCATCAGTCGTACACTGGAAGTGCCATGTCGTTCACACCTTACCATCCATACAGACTCCAAGAAGGAGCACATATGAGTAGTTTAGACTCGGATGATGATCAAGACCAGAGTCCTGTTGATTCAGACAGGGAGAGCCAAATAAAAACTCCACTAGATGACACTGAAATAGAGTCAAGGACTGAATCAGACTCAGACCAAGACACAGAGATTGAGACAGAACAAGAGTCAGACACAGAGAGAACATACGAGATGGAGAATGAATCTGATTCCGGACAAGAGGCTGCAAAGGAGTCAAGCTCGGAGGAAGATAGCAGCGGAATAGAGAGTGTCAAATCAGAGGAAAGAGGAACAGTGTCACCTGTCAGGTCTTCCCAGTCCAGACACAGCAGCACAACCTCTGAAAGCATCAAGTTCAAAGCAAGTTTTGCCAGCAGTGGTATCCAGAGATCAGCAACCTACTGGCAAAAGAGCAGCAGATCATCTCCAGAACCTGCAACTACTTTCACCCACACCAAAGCATTAGAAGAGACCATCATGAATGAGGATGATAGGGAAGGCAAAGGGCAGTTGAAAGAAGGTGACTCTGAGGGCCAAAATAAGGATCCAAAGTCCTCTAGGTCTAAAAGCAGCCATTCTCCAGAGAGAAGACCAGATTCAAGCTTCCTCAGCATGAGCAGCTTCTCAGTGGCCAGCAGTAGTGTAGCAAGAGCTTTAGAGATCGACAAACTTTCTCCAATAGATGAGAACGAAGAAGGAGAAATTACTCCAGAGAAATGTGGCAGCCCTGGTGATAGTGCAAGCTCTTTGGATGGACCAAGAATCCTTAAAGTAGATGGGGAGGATGAGGACTCTAATTCAGATGCAGTTGATATTGTCGGTGCCTCCTGAAGTATATTCTGAAATGTTCAGTAAGACTAGCCATTGCCTTCATTTCTTGTGTTGAACTTTTTATTGGCCTTTTGAATGCCCTCATCTGATTCAAGTTGTTGTTCTTGTCTTCCTCTCGCTGAGCACAACTTGGCATTTCTCCTTAACCTTTGCTGAATGACATGCATGCTCTTTCCTATGTAGTCTTACCTGTACAGGTCACCCTTCAAAAGTTTAAGTCAGCAATTAATGTTCAGATCAAAATTAGTTTTTTTTTTTTTTTTTTTCTTCTTTTTCTGTATAAGAAACCTGTAATCCAATGACATTTGGTCAATGAGCACATTGCTTTTAATGAGCTCATGAAAGGACATTAAGTGTGTGTGTTAAGTTGTTTTGTTTTTTTAATGCAGTGGTGGTCCAGGAGGGAATTTTCTGGTGATGTGTAAATTTAATATTCATCAAACCTTCTTTCGTAATAATATTTTGTTGAATTTTTCTTGATAATTAACAGCACGTTATAACAGTTTTCCAGATAACCAGCCCAACGTTTGTCATATGAAAAAAATGGATACATCTAAAAACATGTATGAATGAGTGGAGAGCACTATTCATCATACATATGGCAGTATATCACACATTACTTTTTTTTTTATTTTTTTTTATAAAATATATTTTCCAAAAAAATGTTTGCCATCTCTACATGCACACTGGTAGGACATCAAATAAAACAACAGTTAATAATATAGCTTTAGTTGTGCCTTTTTGAAAGGCTCTGCCTTCCTTGCCTCCTTGGACAGAACACCACTGTTGTGTGCTGTGTAAAAAAAACAAACAAAAACCCACTTCTGTTATTCTGTAGTCATCTTACACTCCTGTTTTCTTTTTTTCAGTACGGTAGAAAAAAGAGGATCAAGCTAATTGTAGATCGTGAATACGAGACCAGTTCAACTGGAGAAGAAAGTGCACCTGAATCGCACAGGAACCGCCTATCTAATGTGAACAGCCACAGCAACATTAATGGGAGCATATACTTGGCCCAGAATGGCTCAATAATCCGGACACGACGGGTCGCACACACCAACAACATCAAGCTCAACTCTCCAATACGACTGGGAAAGCACTTTAAGAAACTGGACAAACTTGCTGTTACGCACGAAGAGCGAATTCCTTTAAACAGCCCCATAATCACAGGCGCCTCAGCAGGTGAACAGAACCTCACGACCAGGCCCTCCAGTGGGTCCCTGGCCTCCAGCACCACAGGCCCAGAGAGTATAGCTTCAAAATCAAACGTGGTAAATGGTGGGGGTGAAAGAACACAAAATGTGGATGAACAAGAGTCCACAGTGGGCAATCAGGAGGTGAGGGACTCTTTAGGATCACACAGTGACCGTACTCAGTCAGATGAGGAGGAGCTCTGGATGGGGCCTTGGAATAACCTGCACATACCAATGACAAAACTGTGACTTGTGACTTACAAACAGATGCTCTATTGTCTTAAAGAACTTAAGGGAAGAAAAAAAATTAATTTGCAGCATAAAATGATGAAATTGCACTTTCATTCAGTATTATATTTGCTTTTCCATGGCCCTGAACAATGAGCTTCTCAATGATTGTTGCATTCATAAGTACCTTAAAAATCAAACACTTGTTTTTAGCCCATTGATATTTGCTCATGAGTACTTTATTCTATTTTTATTTGGAATTTGTTATCAATGTATTGTATGCTTTCACAAATACATTTCTGTGCTTTTTACCGTTTAAAAGGCAAAAACAATTGTCCGCTGAAGTGTATTTTTGGTAAATAGTCATCAATGAAAAATAATTGTGATGAATCTAAGGTGCACTTATGCGCTGTACGTTTGCTTAATGCCACAGTCATTTAAATGGACTTGCACCAGAGTTCAAAGTGCTTTATTTTTGTGCTTTTTATACCGAGTTATATCAAAACAGAATTATTCAGTATATGGTCACATTATGTTACACAAACTTGCCAAACTGAAGAGAACAACTTTTGTTGTTGTTGTTTGATTTTTATTTTGTTTCATTTTATTTTTATTATTGGCAGGCTGGTTTATATATATATATATATATATAAACTGCTCTCATTGTGCAGCCTTTGATGATACCTGGGTGTTTCTACAAAGCAGAGAAACGGGCACATCAAATAAAACATTCCTGATAAAACTACAGCTTTCCATTTATCCATATTTTCATCAATATAATAAAACAAGAAGGCGGCACATGATTTGTTTACTGCTTAAAGATACATTCTGGAATTATCTCTATTGACATCTGTGGTTGAAACAACATTGCAAGTACTAGGAAGGAACAATTTTGACATCAGGTGTGCTTCGGCACTGCTGTTTTACGTGGATTAACCTATAATGATGTTTTGAGCAGGGCTCCAGACTGCAACTAAATGGACGCATTTTGGGCTTTCCTGACAGTGTTAATGATTTTACTAATGAAAATAAATTTCCATCTGCAGGGAATAACTCAAGCTCAGGCTACTGCTGTCAACTCAAGCTGCTGTCAAATGCGCATTTCTAATTGACAAAACATGTAATATTATGTTTTATATTACATTTAAATGTGCATCTGTAGAACTTGGTGGCACCTGTGCCACTGCTCTCAAATGTTAGTCTGGAGTTATTAATCAGAATGGTATTTTTTATTACCTGGCCTGCCAGACCCATGGATTATCCGCAGTGTCCGCAGATATAACTGTGATCCTCGATCAAGCCATCGGATTCATCCACTCAGAATAGTGCAGCCTAAGCACAGCCCAGAAAACAAGCAACCACTGAAACAATGTTAAGTCAATGTTGGTGGCTCAACATTAATTGCATTGAATTAACATTACAAAGTGAAGTTTCTTCAGTATCACTTTTGCACCCTCAGTTTCTGTTGAAGCAATGTTGAGATTTCAACCACATATCAATGGTAATATTATTGATTCAAGATTACAGTGTTGATTCTTCAGTATCACTTTTGCACCATCAGTTCCTGTTGAAACAATGGTGAATTTTCAACAAAAAAATCAATGATAATGTCATTGAATCAATGTAATGTAGTGATGTTAGTTCAATATCATGTTTGCACCTGCAATTACTGCTGAAACAATGGTGACATTTCAACAAAAAAATCAATGGTAATTATATTAAATCAACATCGAAATTAACAAAAATAATCAATGGTAGTATTGTTGAATCAACGTTACACTAACAAAAATCAATTGTAATGTCAGTGAATCAACGTTACACTATTATGTTGATTCTACATCACTGCTGTTGAATCAACACTGAAATTAATAAAAATAGTCAATGGTAATGTTGTTGAATCAACGTTACACTATTATGTTGAATCTTCATTACTGCTGTTGAATTAACACTGAAATTAACAAAAATAATCTTTGGTAATATTGTTCGATCAATGTTGCAATGTGATATTTATTCTAAATCACATTTGTTGAAACACTGAAAATACAACTGAAATGGAATGGCAACATAAAACAATGTTGCCATCTAATGTACCAAGTTAATGTTGGAACAACATTAATATTTTAACTACACTTCGCTGGTATGCCAACAAATTCCTGACCATTTCATAGTTTGAATTTCAAATGACACCTTTCCAGCAGTTAAGTCAATTTATTTTATTTAACAGTTTAGCACAATCAATTACAAAAATATTTAAAAGGTTTCCATAGCCATTGACTTCCATAGCAGGAAACAAATAATATGGAAGTCATTGGCTACCATCAACTATCTGGTTACAACCTTAATTCTGGTTCTCAACAAAAATGATGGTTTGGATCAAAACTCAACATTGTATCAATGTCACCATGCTATCTGGGAGCTCACGGTAACAACAAAATGTTCGTCTGCCAGTTTTATGCTTCAATTGCTATAGAGGGCCAAAAGTTACTATAGGCCTGTTCCAATACCCACACTTGCGGTCTTTGTACTTGACCAGTTGTCTACTTATTTCCTGAATTCAGCCAAAGGGTTCAAGTGAGTGTAGAACTTATTAATATCCAGAACGTGAGTATCGCACTTCATATTGTGTGAATGCTTGCAAATCGCCTTTCTAAATGTGCTTGTTAGCACGCTGTATAGCTAATGTGGCTAAAGTTACCATTGTCTCTTACTGTATTCACAGAGACCAGAGCTATGTCGTTATTTTTTATTTTGAAGAAGTAATAAAGGTGTGTTAATGAATTATACAGACGGTGAGTGTTTTCGGGTTAAAAAATAAAAATAATTACATAGCTATGCTTTCTGTAAACGCAGTAAGAGACAACATGCTAACATGCACATTTGCAAACATTCATGAAATATGAAGTGAGGGAGCAGAAAACTGGAACAGCATTTATGCTGCATTTGATATCCAACTGGATTAAATTATTTTAGTCAAGATACACAATCACTGGATTTGCACGTCTCCCAAACTATAGCCAATGTAGTCATGACCAACCTGGTCAGATCGCTAAAACAAACACTGCAATTCTGTTTAGTCCCATTAGTGGCACAGAAATGACACACTTCACCTTTAACGTATAACGATGAAGAAACACCAAAGCTTGAATGTCCAGAGGTTACGGGATGGGGGACAAAAACTATTTCCCCATGAACACATTTTAAGCCCATCTCTGAAATTGCCTCTGCAACCACTGTGACCTTAACCACCGATCCTCTCGCTTCAATTTCCTGTCAAATTAATGTCATCAGATGACACCCTTAAAAACAACCCAGACCCCCTGGCTATCATAATCCATCATGAAGTGTCAGAAGAATGGGTTTACTGTGTATAGCCTTACAAAAATAGGCTGGTTATAAAAGTGTTCCTTCTCGAAACAGTACCTGTCAAAAGTTTGGAAACATTCAAATGTTTTAGTGTTTTTGAAAGAAGTCTCTTATACTCACCAAGGCTGCATTTCACAAATCACAAATACAGTGAAAACAGTAATATTGTGAGATATTATTACAAATGAAAAGAACTGTTTTCTATTTAAATATATTTTTAAAATGTAATTTATTGCTGTGATGCCAAGCTGAATTTGAATTACTCCATTCTTCAGTGTCACATGATCCTTCGGAAATCATGATTCTATGCTGATTTGCTGCTTAGGTAACATTTCTTATTATTATCAATGTTGAAAACATTTGTCCTGCTTAACATTTAGAAAGTTCAATGAACAGCATTTATTAAATTGGTAACACTTTACAATAAGGTTCATTAGGTAACATTAGTTAACTACCTCAGTTAATATGAACTATAAGAATAAACAATACTTCTTCAGCATTTATTAATATTAATTTCAACATTTACTAATACGTTATTAAAATCAAATGTTTTTTTAACAAATTAAAAAAAAAATTGTTAACATTAGTTAATGCACTGTGAACTAACATGAACAAACAATGAACAGCTGTATTTTTATTTACTAACATTAACAAAGATTAATAAATACTGTAACAAATGTATTGCTCATTTTTAGTTAATGTTACTTAATACATTAACTAATGTTAATTAATTAACCTTAATGTAAAGTGTTACCACTAAACTTATTAACGCATTTATTAAATATATTTTTTACCATTTACCATAAATGCCTTCACTGTCACTTTTGATCAATTTAATGTATCCTTGATGAATACAAGTATTAATTTCTCTCTCTTGTTTAATCGTAGGCTTCCACAAATGTGACCCTGGACCACAAAACCAGTCACATGGGTATTTATTTTTATTTTTTTAATTGAGATTTATACATCATCTGAAAGCTGAATACATAGGCCTAAGCTTTCCATTGATGTATGGTTTGTTAGGATAGGAGATAGGATATTTGGCAAAGATACAACTATTTGAAAATCTGGAATCTGAGGATGCAAAAAAAAATTAAACATTGAGAAAATCACCTTTAAAGTTTTTATGCATTTATGATTTGCGATTGTGCTGCATTCACCCACAAAAATAAATGTTTTATATATTTACGGTAGGAAATTTACAAAATATCTTCATGAAAAGTGATCTTTATCCTACTTAATATCCTAATGATTTTTGGCATTAAAGAAAAATCGATAATTTTGACCCATACAATGTTTTGTTGGCTATTGCCACAAATATATCCCTGCTACTTGTGACTGGTTTTGTGATCCAGGGTCACAAATGTTTGAATGTTATCATTGTTTCCATAAAAATGTTAAGCAGCAATAACGAGAAGTTTACCAAAATGTTGATTATGCTTATTCCCGTTATGTTAAAGTGAACAATGATAAACACTGTCGAGCTTCAAAAATGATAACAAAAACCATAAGTAGTCCATAAAGTAATATGATCGTTTTGTGTGAGGAACAGCCGCTAGAAATCTTCTCATGTATCAGAGCACGTGGTGTTCTCATTTTCCCCACTAGTGGGCATAAGTGACCATTTGTTGAAAATCAAACAACCTCTGTTGCAGGCAGCGGCTTCTCCACTAGGTGTCACGAGACTCTTATATTTGTGCTACTAAATCTGTTGAAATTGATAGGCTATAAACGTAGCCTATGTGTCTTAGTCATCTTAAACTATTGTATTTGATTCAAGAAACACTTCTAAACCTGTCAGTGATCATATGTCTGAAAACTCTTCAACCCAAAAGCCATTAAACAGCCCTTAGGGAACACACTAACGTCTGAATCATAGCTACTATTAAAAATGCCAAGAGCAAGAAAAAACACGATTATCCAGGGCTTGGCGAAGTAATTACACTGTAATGATTACTGATGAGCTCATGTTAATAACGTCCGCGGCACTTTGATCTCCAGATCACGATACCAGCGGTTAATTATTTCAAACAAACATCCGAAAAGTAAATAAAGTCAGTAATTACAAGCTGGCATACATGTTATTACGGGTACCTGCCCACGCGTCACGGATATTTAAAATTCTATAATTAACCATCAGATGAGAGACAGAGCGAGCGTTTCAAAGTATCAAACTGCACATCCTGGAGCCAAGTGTCAGGGTGTGTGAGCGTGTCTTTAAAAAGGACTAAATACATAAACACACACTTTTTTTTTTCTTTTTTTTTCTTCTTTTTTTTTTTGCATACACTTCATGGGTGCCATCCAAAAGCTCCTTGCCGACAGTTTGGCCTCATGGTTAATGGGTTTGTGGTCATGTTTTAAATGCACTGAATATGGAGACACACCTGACACATTCAGTGTCAAGATGAAGATCCCTTTGATTGTGGTAATTAAGCGTTGATGTCTTTGTTGTCAGGTAGACAGCGCTTTTGTTGTCATTGGACATGAGCGACAAACGTAAATACCTCATCAGTTGAATGCATTTTAAGCGTGGCATATTTCCACATAAAATTATTACATTAATATAACTGTATATCTAATCATGTTTGTTGGATTTAACCAAACTGTTTCTGTCAGAGTTATCACAATCATTTAACCAATGTGATTTTCTTCAGGCCCAAACTTGGCTACATTATACTGTCATAATATTATTAAGCCATAATATTAAACCAATGTATTTTCAGTCAAACAGCTGTTACATTGACTTAAGCTAATACATACACTAGCATATCTGCACAAATATGGACAGTATGTACACCAAAAAGCAAAAAAATAGTATTTTTGTTTATTAATTTAATAAATTTAACACAATTGGAAAAAACAAACAAACAAATTGACACATGACATATTGTATGGATGGAAGAACTTAAAATAATATCAGGATCAAATTACTCTCGTGCCGTCCTATATACAACTCTCTCTCTCTCTCTTCAGATGAACACAAACAAAGATTTTATGGCCCAAAGGCCTAGTGTAGCAGGCTAATTCACGAGACTTGCAATGTGAAACCAGACATAGCAACTATTTTTGTGAACTGTGTATATTTGGAGCCATTTTTTGGCTAGTTTTTGGTTTTCTAAACTATATGCTAAGTGTTCCTCTTCCTGTGTAATTTATATCCATACAGAGAAAGTTAGTATTTGAAAGATGTTTGTGATCATCCTGGTGAAAAAAAAGGAAAAAAAAATCACACACACACTGCTGCACTTGCAAATATGCCGCATACTCTAGGAGAGGGGAAAAAAAATTGATGGCATCCCACCCAAGCATTTTATTATTTCTGAAAGGCAGGGCATATAGAAAAATATAAGTTTGGCAGTCTGGCTCTCGTAATGAAGGGGTTGATCAGGCATGGCTCCAGTGCAGACATTTGAAGATATGCCTTGGCCATCGTGCCACCGTAACCAGTAATATAGCATGTCACAGGAATATAGAAACGGTCCTTCATTTGCCGTCATGCGTGCTGTTTGTACCTGCACGCTTGTCAGAACTCACGTTTTGTCTCGCATTTGTTAAGTGTATGCTGTAAACAAACCCATACTTGCTGTCCACAGCTTAACATTTATTATTATTTTTTTCCCCATTATTTGTTCAGTTGGCTTTTTCCCATATTTTATTTTGTTTATATTTTTCGTATTTTATACACTTTCTATATTCTAAATTGTGTAGTTTTTTCATTTTGTTGCATGTACTACATATATATATATATATATATATATATATATATGTCTCAGGTTATGAATGGAAGAGGGGAATGTGATGCTGCACCATGACATTGACGCTATGGGAATGCCTCTGCATGAGCCGGTGTCTGAATCTGATCAGGTGAAGGCATGGATGTCACAACGCATTGTAGTGCATCACCAGGTCCATTAATAGACACCAGAAACAAGCATTGACAGATTCATTTGACTGAAGAAGACGCTCAGGCGTAGCCAGGGCAGAGCAACAAGATGCAGCGTCTCATTCCCCTCTCAGGGAACCGAGTTACAAACGCAACCTGAGATGTTGCCTTTCGAGTGGAACTCAGTGCCACGCCATGATGTTGACGCTATTGGAACTTGATTCCAACGTCGCCACACCTAAGGCTAGAGCCTGCCCACAGGGCTGTGTATAAGCACAAACTCTTGTTGAGCGCAGACTAGACTTGGACTAACCCTGAAGGATATGGGATCCTGGGGTTGAATCCATGTCTAAGCTATAAAACCTAATGAAGAATGTGTGGAGAAGACCAGCCTTCTGCAGCACAATTATTGTGTAAAGGTGCACCCCTTGCAAAAGCGCTAAAAGATGCTACACTCCCAATGGAGTAGGCCCTAATGCCTGGAGGTGAAGCAACGCCGCACGCCTCATCCGCCCACACTCCCGCCACAGTGAGCGAGTTGCTGCTGGACTATGTGGACAGTTTTTTTGCGTTTGAAGAGGATGATCCCCTGCCCTTGGTTATTCCACTCAGCATTAATTCCCCTGTGCTTCCAGTATGCCCTCCCAGCCTTCCTCTCCCGCCTCCTCTTCACACCTCAGCCTGTCCCTCTGATCAGTCCCTGTTGTCCCCCATCAGTCCCTCGTCCTCTCCACTACCTCCTCTCTGTGGTGTGGATCCACCTGTGGCCAGCCGTTTACCAGCGCCGCCTGAATTCACGTTCAGAAACGAATAAACGAACGAACATGAATGCTCAGGTCCCCTGGCTCCGCCTCCTGCTGCTGTTCCTGCCACTTTACCTCGGGCTGTTGTCCAGGCTCCTTCGCCTTCGCTCCTCTCTCCCTCATCTCCACCAGAGACCATCGACCTTCCGGCTCTACCGGGCTCCCTCGATCCTCCGGCTCCACCTTGGTCGGATGTTGCAGCATCTACACCACGGATTTACAAGCCATCCTCGGCGCTCCTTCTCTCCACCCCTACGGCTCCATCTGGCTCCACCCTCTCACCGGTTCCACCTTGGCCCTCAGTCTCCTCCTCAGGTCTCCTGTACCCTGGTTCCACCTCAGAGGATCGTCGCTGCTGCTTCGTCATGGCCTCAGAAGCTGGCAATCTCGCTCTGGACCATTAGCTCTTCGTCTGCGCGTTGGGCTACTCCACCATCAGCTCCGTCATCGTCAATCATCCCCATGGCGTCGAGTCCACCTACACAGCTCCTCCCTTTTTCAACTCTACCTTGGGATGTCATCCAAATGAGCTCTGGGTTCACGTCGGCCTATGTCTGCTCCTGGTACCTCGTTGGCTCCTCCTGCCGCCTGTACCACGATGGCAACCCTTCGTCAGCTCCTCGTCCACCTCCACAGCCCCCTCCCTCCCTCCCTCCCTCCTCAGTTCGACCTTATGGCACGAAGACGCGCCTTTCCAGAGGGGGTCGTTAAGTCACGTACATGTTCATGTTCTGTTTCTGTTGATTATTTTTCCAGTTTGCCTGCCTGTTTACCCTGAGTTTCTGTTTGTCCGTTTGTCCGTTCTCGTTTATGCAAGTAGTCGTGTACCCTTTATTCTTCTGAGTTTTCCTGCATGTTATATTAAAGCGTGTTGTAATTGTATTCCTGTTGTCGTGCTATTCATTCATCACAGCTAACTCGTGACATGGGGTCAAATGATCAATTTATAATAATAATAATAAAAAAATTATATAATAATATTAGAAATATAATCAAAATAATAACAATACAAATATCTAATCTAAAAAATGGGCTGGATGACGTATTTTGTTGCATTAGGCTACATTTGGCCATGTTGCCTGGGGGCAACACTGCATAGATAAGCATGTTTGACATGTAAAACACAAATGTAATAAAACGAAATAAAAAACAGGGTCTCAAGCATTAAACATGCTTATTACACAGTACATACATTTTTGTAGATGCACTTTAAATAAACCAATTCATCATGCAGCCTGTTCCTGTTTTATTAAGATTCATTTTGGCTGAATACTGCTGACAGAACCAAATTTCACAGAAGTGACATGAGTGTATGTTCATGCCTTTTTTCTCTTACTTATGGTTTTATCGTAGTACAAAAGCTGCAAATCTAATTCCTGGATGTGCTTTAGCTACTGGGTGTTCTCTGCAATGAATCAGCCATGGAGCTCGACACAGCGGTGCTTGGCCAGCGGCCTGCGAGTATTAATGTGCACTGTGGCATCAGCGGGGCCTCTAGTTAAAGAGAAATGAGATGAGAGGAGTTAGGAGCTCTGCGGTACAAGCGCCTGCTGGACTGAGGTTAAACGCAGATCTTGAAATGAGAATTTGACTATCTGCTCTCATAAAAGCCTCAGTGAGGGCCGAGCGCGAGAGAGAAACCGCGGCGTCTCTTTCGCTACTTGCTCGCTGAGAGCAAACAGAAGTGCTGTGTGTACGCCAGGCCTCTGTGGGTGTCGATTTGCCTCTCTGTGTTTTTTCTTGCTTACCCGAACAGAATTTAGTTGTATGTCATCAAGTAGTTACCCCATTTGTCCATCTCCACTACCACCCCGATTTTCAGAGTGGCAATGAGACAAATAAGGCATTAAACCTATGCTCCCTGCACGTTTAGCTTAATTCACACTGTAAAAAAAGTGGCAACCTGCAATTGTCTACCTGCTTTAATCCATATAAATAGTTTGGTTGTATAAATAAATGTATTTAGTTTGATTTTGAATCTTAATTTTGAATATAGCTAATTAATATAGATATTACCATGTTTTGTTACCATTTCAATGCTAGCTTTTCGAGCCAACACACAATAGAACACCACAATTCAGAAGTAAAAATGTACATATGATAGTATATGCTTCTGTAGAAAAACTGTCCTGGTGAAATACCCACAATCCTGAAGTGCAGCAATCAGAGAAAGCGCTGTAACCACGGAAAGCAGAATCATGTCAATCTGACTCAAGCATTGCTAAGCTATTTAGATTTTTTTCCCCCTAATGTTTCCAATGTGGTTTTGAACTTCATTGATTTTCTTTGTATCATACAGGGTTATTATCGTTAACTGAAACTAAATTTAAAAAAAAGTTTTAGTTACTTGAAACAAAATAAATTTGAACTGAAATAAAATATTTAAAAAAAATAACTTATTTTAATTTTAGATAAATGCCAATGCAACATTTCTTAATAAAAATGACAAAAACTTACAAAAAAGATACTAAAACTTTAAAATTAATGTGAAAAAGTGAAAAATAAAATGATTTATAATATTTAAAAAACCATAATAGTATACCAACTATATTAAAATAACACTAATATGGACAAACAGTTTATTAGCCCTTCAAAAGATCCTTTGCGTTCCACAGAATAAAGTTTGGAATAACATGAAAGTGAGTAAATGATGACAGAATTTTCCCTTTGGGGTGAACTATCTCTTTAAGTTGACTACCTTTGTCTAGTTGTCACATTTTAAATAGTTTTTATTATTGTTTTATTCAAATAAATAGTTTTATTGAGATGACAGGTAATTTATTTTCCAGCAAGTTGGAGTCTTTTTTGAAACATTTTTGAAAAATGAAAGGAAAGACAAAAGGCTGCTTAAAAAGTTGACCGGTTTCTGGTCAGTCGAACACTACAGTTTGCATTTAATAAGAAATCATGTTTTGCATCTCTCACCACACAAACGGTTATAATTTCTAGATTATGTAACATAAAAAAAAAAGAAAGAATCATAAATGGCTCACGTATGGTTGACCCTGACCTTTAACCCCGCGTCGGCTGATGTTGCCACTTGCCACTTACAGTTTTACTAGAGCTTAGCTTCAGTTAATCGCTAGAGTTTGAGTTTGTTGTTTTATGGAGTCACTTTATCTGATGCCACAGGAAAACACGGTCCTTGGACAGCGAAGGGCAGCTCTTGCCAGCTCAGTGCGGTGATCCTGAACTATGCAACACCAGTTAAACACTGAGTGCTTGGAGCTGTGGTCGAATCCCGCTGCAGCTTTACGCTTTATTCTCCGTTTATCATGGCAGTGCGGAGCCTGGCGCCGCTGCCGCCTTTTAAAATGACATTGGTTAAATGACGTTAACATCCCCGTTCTGAGGTTTGAACTCTAGTTTAGGGCGGCTAACTTGTTTGTGTCTGTAACTTATGATCAAAGCAAAGAGATTTGTACTGAGATTTCTTACCATGAAAAGCGTCACATGTCCAATTGCTTTGTCCTATGATGTGTTAACCTCTGCCTTTATATGGGGTGTTTGGAAAGTTGTGTGCTTGTTATGGGTTCTTTATACTGGAAGTGAGAAGTCTTAATAGGAGCGGTTTATTGAAATATCTCAAGTATTTGGGCACTTAAGATCACCAGATCCTCTGTATGGCATTAGAAAGGAGTGTCCACATCATTTTTGCAGTGACATTCATACAGTTTTAAAGCCACAGTTCACCCAAAACTGAAAGATTTGTTAGAATTTAACCCTCATGCTGTTCCAAACATGTATAACTTTCTTCTGCAGAACACTGTGGAAGAATGTTGGAATACAAACTGTTTATGTAACCATTGGACAAACTAGAAAAAAAAGAAAAAAACTGACACATTTCTCAAAATAACTTATTTTATGTTCCACAGAAGGAAGTCATACAGGTTTGAAAGAAATGAGGGTGAACTTTCCTTTTAAGTGTGATTTAAATGCCCAAATACCTTCTCTTTTTTTTGGCTTGCAGTCAAAAGGGAACATGCTTCTGACACAAAAAGTGTCTAACACTTTACCGCATGCTGGCCTCCATTCAGCAGAAAGTGGTTCACATCCTCAGGCAGCACTGCTCCCATCCATCAGCGCAGTGATAGGAAAACAATAGTGGGCTGTTCTGTCCGTCATTGGGTCTGTTTTGATCTCTCTGTAATGCTAATGAGGCCATCAGTCAGTCCGGCCAAACCCACTCGCCCCAATACATATTTAAGCACCTCGAACATCATTCCCCAGTCTCAAATGACTCAACAGATGGGCTTCTGGTGAGCATCTGTGATCTTTAAATGTTGAGTACTGATTATTGTTCTGTAACATAAAGATTTGGCAGGACTAGTCGAGTAACATTATTAGACTTGCCAATATAACATGCAAACATTATTGGTTACATTAACCCCCCAAAAAGTATTAGGACACAAGTGCAGCACATAAATATAATTGCGTTAGATACCAAAATATCAAACCAAATGGCACTTTTTGCAACTCTCAAAATGGCAAGAGTCAAGAAAACATTTTACATTTCAAGTTTGATGAGTTTAAATAGAATATACAGGCCAGGGCCTTGCACACCAAATCATTTGTAGGTACGTCAGATAAAAGTTTAAAATAAACTGAAAAAAAAAGTATAAATCCTGCACACAACTTGCATCATTCCGAAATTTTATTAGCATCGTTTCTGTCAATCGACCTTCCTCAGGTTTAGCCTTTTCGATTGACTGAAATGTTGCTAATAAAATTTTGTAATGATGCAAGTTTGTTGGGCTCACAAGACAAAACTTTTCAAAATGAAAGGTACAGTTCACCCTAACCACATCTGTCATCACCCACCCTCATGTCGCTCCAAACCCATAAGACTTCCATCTTTTGAAACACAAATGAAATATTTTTTTATGAAACCTGAGAGATTTTTGTCCCTCCTTTAAAAGTTAATTCCACCAAAACTTTGAGGCTTTAAAAAGTTTGTAAGTTCAGTCTTTCAAGTGTAAAGTTTTGGTGGAATGAACTTTCAATGGAGGGACAGAAAGTTCTCAAGTTTCATTAAAATATCTTCATTTGTGTTTCGAGGATGATTGAAAGTTTTACTGGTTTGAAACTAAGGGTACGTTTGCATGACAACAATGTACCAAAAACTGAAACTTTTTCCCTTGTGTTATTTCCACAGCATGAAGGTAAGATCTTACGGATTTATGAATGAACCGCTTGTTTTAAAATCTTCCTGCTCTACTGACATTTGTTATGACATCTGCTTAAAACATTACAATGCATATGATAACGTTCCTTAACTCTGCAATAAGTAAATCCACTTCATCGAAATTCAAAATGCGGCTGCTTGAGCGTTTCTCTGGTGCATAAGGTCTATAGAATGAACATGTAATACGAATGCGCACGACATCACCGTTTTCACAAATTCTCGTTTTTGTAGTTTACACGGAGATGATAACGGTATCTTTATCAAAAACTTGTATTTTGAAACCTGTTTTCAAAAGTTTGTGTTTTCAGGTAAACACCATTCTCATGAAAATGAACAGCCACAACACATAAAGAGTTGTGTTAACGGCCCCTACATTATCCTGACTGAGTAAATGATCACAGATTTTTCATTTTGGAGTGAACTAACCCTTTAACTCAAGGATTGTGACCATTTGTGGTTGTCAAATATTAGTGGATGATGTTGGTAGTTGATATGATGAACTACACCTGTGGTTCCTCTAATATGACACCTGTGTGAACTTGAGAACTGACCTCATATATCCAAAAATGGCTCAAAAAGTGAAGTTGGTCCTGGAAAAAGCTCCAACATCTTTTGAGAGAAGATTACTTTGATATTTCGTTTTTAATGCAGAGACATTGATATTTGCAAATGTGGCTTAAATGCTTTTGGGTCAATTGTACAAGGAATTTCAATTGATTAGTCAATTACATAGCCACCTATTAGAAGTAATGTTAATTATGTTTATTATGAATGTTAGGATAATAATACCATTTAGCATTATAAATGATAAAATAGAGGGTTAGCATTGTTGACTCATACTCTCTCTGGAGTCATTAGTGGTCAAAGTGAAGAGTTTGTGGCGCCAGTGCTGTATGAGACTCTTTGATTTGTGACCTTTCCCAGGTTAATTATAAAGAAGCAGCCTATTAGAGTCAAGGGTGCTGGTTTTTGTCTCAGTCTTACATTTACCGTAGTGTTGTATCTCTGAGGTCTCTATTAATAGCTAAAATGTTTAATTATATATTTTGCTCATTCTGAATGAAGTAATGTCAGACTGCTGTGCTTGTGTAGTTTTAATGCGTCTCTAATGCTAAAGGATGCACTCTCTTAATAAAGGCTGAACAGTCATTACCTTGCAATTTTCTGATTACTTTTAACTTTTGGTGGTCAGTCTTCATTTGTGACAGGTTAACTGATCCAGTACTTTCATCTTGTGAAAAGAGCAACTTGTGAAAGAGTTGGCTTTATTGAATGACTTCAAGGGACTTGACTTATTGGCATAGTTGCAAAAACGCTCAGAAGCTTCTTAATAGAGATTATTCATTGCAAAACTTGATAATTTGTTAAACATACCAATATGTTAGCAGCATATCTTATAACATATAGGCCTACATTTACAATGTAACACAAACACAATAGGCTACAATGGACACGTATATTAAAGATTATAAAAGCTTTGTTGGATGATAGTATACAATACAAACCTACTGATTTGTTTGCTTCCAATATCCATAGGAAAGAAAAGCACAAATATTTATTTTATATCTCAGTTGTTTTTTCCGAGATGGCAATAAAAATAAGTGGAGAGCAACCAGAGAGACGTTTGCTTAGTTTTTCACATTGTGCTCCAGAGAAAAAAATATCTCATAGTTTGCTCAGAATAAGCTCTCTCAATTTATTTTTTAATTATTTGTGAATATGCAAATAATACAGTGATTTTTTTTTTTTTTTTTTTTTTTTTTTTTTTTGCGTTCAGCAAAGGTGCATGTCTCTTGAAGAATTGTCAGTATTAAAAAAATATATATAAATACATAAAAAAAAAAGAAATTCCTTTTACAGACAAACCCCCACACAAAAGTTTCTATGTGGTAATTGATATTGATTTATTTGCTGAAATACCCACTAATTGTTAATGGTATTTGTTTAAGTTTTGTTATCCTCCTTTACAACATGCTTTGGGTTTGGTCTGTATAGCTTCAAAAGTCTTCAAATGGATCTCTAATGACACGTTTGGTCTGTTATTGTGTCAACTTCACCGCATTTTCTGCTGTAAAGCCCCACTTCAATAACACAATCATGATATTGTCATCTCAGCCCTCCCAGTAAACAGTCCTTGTTTCCGTCTTGAGCTTTTGACAGACAGTGTGTGTGGATGGAGACTGCAGCAATTGGCTGTTTGTGGCATTTCCTCCTGCATAAGCACAGCTGTGTTTGGTATGCTGGTCGTACGAGCTCCAGTCACTTACGCTGACGCCTGCTCGCTCTTGCAAAACATGCAGGCGGCACTACTGGGAGACATGACTCGGCTGTAGAAAGATAACGACGGTTTGTGTAAACCATTCAAATGATGACTGTGCTTGAAACGCCATCATTTATTCAGATAATTGACCAGCCCACATTTTTTATGGGTCTTGAGAGCTCATGAGAATGCCAGACATAGTTTTGGGAGTGTGCTGTTATGCTTGTGGTTTGAGACACCAGAAATGTGTAAATTGAAGTTTACCTCACAACTAAGCGCCCCTCATTCCTCTCTTTTTGACACGCATGAAAACACAAGGTATGGATAACTTTTAATGCCAGTGTAATTCTAGGACTCGAGGGTCGATGGCACGACGCCAGTGTGAGAACGTTTCCGGACAGTTGCGCTATTCCTTTCTGACATGGGTGATGTTTTGTCGGAATTGTGAGAATGACTTTTTGACAGCGCTGGTCTGGAGGTATCAAACATCTGTAAAATCTGAATTGCATTCAATCATTTGTCATTAAAACTGTGTGCATGAATTCATAGGTTTCAGGAAGTTATAGCTGTATAAACTGCACATATTATTAATACAATTAAAACTAATTTGTATTCTATTTTCATATTGTAATATATTATAAAGCCCAACATTAAATTATATGTTACCTATCTAAAGTGTTACCAAAAATATCTTTACCGTTGAGTCCTGTTGTGGGGTCCAAAAGCCCGAGACCACTATTGAAAATGCTTCTTTACTGATATAAATTAAATATAAAATAAAATGTATTTTCTTTAACTTTTTTCACAAAAAAATAGATGCTCTAACGGTCATCTCAGAAGCAAGAACATCTGACGTTCTGTTCAAAGAGTTTACATAATCAATCCCACAAACTGACTCAATTTATTTAGAAAATATCCAGTGTCCTAAATCAGTGTCTGGTCTCAGACTTGTTGACCAACTGTATATCATATTCTATTTAAAAATAAATAAACAAACTGGAAAAAAACCCATTAAACCACCCCATCCTGTTTGGAACTTGGAGTATTCAGTTTTAAACTACTGGGTCATTTTCAAGATCATGCAGGAGTTCATCTCATACAAGAGTGTTTTGGTCCAGTGAGATGTACAGTACTGAAGCGACAGGGTTTAGTCAAGGGTTCTGGCTCTGAAAGGGGCTCTATGGCAGATAAATGGTATGTCTGAGAGTAAGGAGTGGTGCGGAAATAGGGATGACTGCTTTCCTATTACTGTCAAAATGTGATAAACAAGCTACTAAAGTCCTGCCGGAGATGCTTTGGTCCTGGTTTTCATCATAGTCAGACCGATACAGATCACTGCTCTGAGATGCTCTGGACCAGGTTGGGAAACAAAAAGGTTTTTTTTTTTTGGTTATGCAGATGTTATGTGGCTTATAAAGGTTCGGTCACATTTAGCATTGCTTGTCGTAATTTCACAGACAAAATCCAGTCATTCCAAAAGGAACTTGAGTGATTGGGAGTTTTGCATGAGTTCAACTCATAGATTTCTCTCATATTCAAGTTGGTCATGTGAATTTTCAGCTGGTGGGACATAACCGAAAACCTTTGCAAGGCAAAAGAAAACAAGTTCATTTGCAACAAGGCTAAATATTACTTGTTTTTTGCAATTAATCATTGGCTGCCAAGAGCATCGTCCATCGAGAAACCATCTACATTAACATTTATGCATTTGGCAGATGCTTTTATCCAAAGCAACTTAGGGCGCTGATGTACTTCAAGCTAAATCAAAGAACAAACTGGTGTGATGTCATTTTTTAACAAAATCAGACCAAAATGAAGTTTTGTGTTGAATTGATTTCTGAAGTTTTATATGGCTTGCCAAAGCGAACTTTCGCTCTGGCCGGTAAACACCTTCGAACTACTGTACCATTGGTCCGTGGTTCCTTTTGTCCATTCCGCTCAGTCGCGAGTAAAAACATTAACACACAGGAGAGCTGCTTTATAGTAGAAATTGAAGTTGTAATTCTAATGACATTGACACTGTTTTTTCATGTTTAATACTTTAAAGCTGCTTTCTTTAAAGCAATCTATTGTATAAAGTGCTATATAAATAACCGTGGCATGACTTTGGAGTGCAAAATTGCTGAGCTTGTGCAAACATCCACATCCAGGGTTTGAAATTAACTTCTTCACTTACCAGCCATTTTGGCTACAACATTTTTAAGTTACCGGCCATTCAGAACTTCTAGCCAAAAACAATTGAAAAAATGTAACCAGATTAACTACGTGACAGCTTTATATATATTATAAAATGTGGATTTCATAATTCATACATTCATTTCTTATTCAAACTAAATCCTGTCATCCAGCCATCTCCCTTCCTCTTTCATCCTCATCCTTTTCACCAAAAAACTGTTTTATGTGGACAGATCAATACAGTACAAAAAAACATAAAAAATTGTAGGATATTGGAAAATAACAATGTCTTTGCTAGTGATTTGACAGCATTACCCGCCTCAGTTGATTTTTGCCCGTAGTTGGCTGGTTTTTCTGTTTTTTGTTATTGAGAGGAAAGCACACAGCACATATTTACATAGTCAGGATGTTCGCTAACAATATACCATTGCTCTGGAATTATTTTCTTTTTACCGCTAAGTGAAAAATGAAAAGAGCTTTGCTGGAAGTATATCAGGGCCTTTACATTGAATTCAAGGTGTACATTTTGCCAGCACATGCATTCCCTGGGAATCAAACCCATGACCTTGCTTTTGCTAACACCATGCACTACTGGTTCAGTAGCTTTACTGATTCTCATCTACAGTTAGAAAGCAAAATCGACTATTTCCAATTGTCTATATCGTATTAATATGTGTGCATATTGTTGGGCCAACCCTGCTGAAAAAGAACTGCTTAAAACAGCCTAAGCTTGTTAGCAGCTAAGACCAGCTTTATTTTCCAGTGAAGGCTGCAGTCAGGCTGTTCCCAGACCTGATGGTCAGGCTAAACCAAACAGCGCAACTCAGATCACCCAGAAATTGGCCTTTCATTGCAGAAGCAGCACCAGCTATCGCCACAGACAGACGGGCAGGCCTGGCGACAGGGGTGCAGCGGCAGACCGCGGCTGTTTGTCTTTCATGTTCTCAGAGCGCGCCTCTGCACCCGCTCCCCCCTTCAGGCCGCGACAGTTTGCTGTGTCGCTGCGGCTTTTCCCAGGCTGCAGACAGCCGAGAGAGAGAGAGAGAGAGAGAGAGAGAGAGAGAGAGAGAGAGAGAGAGAGAGAGAGAGAGAGAGAGAGAGAGAGGTGTCTCCCAGATCAAACAGGAACTTCCTGACAGTGATGAGAAGCTTGGGAAGTTAGGAGCAAGCCAGGCAAACGCATTATGAGTGGCAGAGACGGCATGCTAAGAGTCAGTAGCAATAACAACAACAGAAGAAGAAGAGGACTGTGGTTTTCAACTGTGCCAACTAGTGGAGAACAGTCTGTCTTCTAGGGATTAAACTGAGTTGAGCATTTAACCGTGCGTAGTATGGAAGAAAAAAAACACAACTGTGAGCTGCATGGTTATCTATATGAATGATGGCGTTTCAAGCTTCGATCTCTTTAATACAGGGGTCAACAATAAAGTTGGCCCACAGTTTGAGAGACTTTGAAGAACAATCATGCATGTACAGTTTTACACTGTAATGACATTGCATTTTAAATACATAGACAGTGATATGGAGCTATAACAGCTTCCACTCTTCGGGGAAGGATTTCCACAGGGTTTTAGAGTGTTTCTGTGGGAGTTTTGCCCCGTTATCCAGCAGAGCATTTCTGAGGACAGGTACTGATGTTGGGCGAGAAGGCCTGGCTCGCAATCTTCATTCTAGTTCATCCCAAAGCTGTTCAGTGGGGTTGGGGTCAGGGCTCTGTGCGGGCCAGTCAAGTTCTTCAACACCAAACTCATCCAACATTGTTCTGATGGGCCTTGCTTAGCGCACTGGGACACAGTCATGCTGGAATTGAAAAGGGCCTTCCCCAATCTGTTCCCACAAAGTTGGAAGCATAACATTGTCCAAAATGTCTTGGTATGTTGAAGTATTAAGATTTCACTTCACTGTAAGTAAGGACGCTAGCCCAACCCCTGAAAAACAGCCCCATACCATTAAAGCTTCCATGAAGCTCCCGCTGCACAGGTTTTATGCTGATATTAATGCAAGTGGAAGTTTGAAACAGTTATGCATTGGCGAGTCTTATGAATCATGCTCCTCAGCACTCGCCGGTGACCCCGCTCTGTGATTTTAGTCTTCCATTTTGTGGCTGAGTTGCTGATGTTCCTAAATGCTTCCGCTTTCTAATAATACCACTTACAGTTGACCATGAAATATAGCAGGGATGAAATTTCACAAACTGACTTTTGTACCACACAGTTCATTAATACGCCAGTTCATGTTGCATTTTTATTGGCTAGTCAGTAGACGTAAGTCGTAGCAGCAAACACACTGTGAGATGATCATGCTAAAGTTCTGACACACTGATCACAGTACCACACTTGAATTCACTGAGCTTGACAGTACAACCTAATTTTCTACTACAGTCTACTAACACTCTAATAAGAGTTAGTTGACATGTAGTTGCAAAGTTACTTATAGTTAGTAGAATGTCTAAAGTGGAGGGAACCAGGGTGATGCTAACTTATGGGTTGGCCTACAAAAATATGTGATCACTGCTCTATACAAAATGTAGAAATGTCCTGGCTCATAATTCACAGACATACAGCAGCCATTTTGGTTTATTAAAAGTGATTTTAGGTCAGAACTTGCAACCCCTCACACTCAAAGCGAAACATACTGTAGACTAACTATCAAGAAGGATAGTTCCCTAAAGTTGCTCTAGGATCATTAACTTTTCTGTCCCGTCTCTGTCTCTGTCTGTGTCTGTGTCTCTGTTTCCACTCCCCTTTATCTTACTCATCTCATCTCTCTCTCTGCTTTGAAGAAATCATGCAACTAATGAAAGAGTCATTTAGCTTTGGACTTTGATGTATCATTCATTACACTCTCTTCGCTCGCCTCACGTTTCCTTTTATTTGCTAGCGCTGTGTCCGAGACCGTCTTTTGGTTGTTGTTGTCTAATTAAATGTAATTGCTTATTTTTGTGGTTGTTGTGTGCCCTGCCTAGCCTTGTAATAAGAGAAATTGCACGGATGGTCCACAGAGGAGCGACGCCACCGACAAGACGCTCCTGCTGTCACTCCTGGGCACGGCCTGTACATCTGCCACAAAACCTTATCATTACCCTGCTCTGACACGAACACACACATTCACACCCGCAGAGACCTGCTGAAGTCACTCGCCTTACGGGAGAGAACTCTGACTCCACGCTGTCACTCCAAACTGTTGCATAATTGTTTTTGGTTTCCATGTTAGAGATTTTGCTATGTCATTTACACTGTGGTAGAGTGCTTGACTTTCCCGCCACAGTATTATTTATTAGTTGCTTGACAGTGCCAGCATTTTTTATCATATTCACAAATTTTTAATGGCCCCCAGAATACTTTGTTGTATGAATATGTAAACATTAAAATATATAAAAAGAAAGAACAAAGTTCCTTTTTTTTACCAACACTTTAATTTGGGCAAGTTTCATAAAAATTCTAATTAAAAAGAATAAAAAATAAACATTTCAAACAAAAAGCTGAGAATATTGCTTTTTTGTCAAAGACTTTGTCAAGATCGGATTCAGAACAATGATCAAAGCTGGATGTGTCCTAAATAAGTCAAGTTGAGCCTTGTTATGGGTGGAGTTTAGTTGTTTACAGTTGTGTTTACAGTAAATAAATGCGTAAAAAAGTCTACTGATGCGAATCTGATGCTCAGGATATTTTAAATGATTGTTCAAATGTTATTTTCATATAGCTTATTCATACTTGTATCATTGAGATTTTTATTAACTATATATATATATATATTTTTTTTTTTTTGTGTGTGTCAAAATGTTTCCCATTTTTTACCCTACTATTTTTGTTTTGTTTCTTTGCAATCATTTCTTGATGTTTTATGTTATTATTATTACAGTTTTTCTCAGTCGCTTTGGTGCATTTCTCACATCACTATTTACATTTGCACAACAGTTAATGCAGTTCTCAAAACAATTAGTACAAACTGCAAAACCTAGTTGATAACCTGCAAAAGCGTGTCACTTGCTCAAAATGGATAGCTCATTCCTCAAAAGCAAGTATTCATGTCAATGAAAGTGTCAGTGTCATCAAGATGAAAAGTCCTGACACCATAGTTTATGAACAAGATAGTCAAATGGCTTTGTCATTTTTTCATTATGACATTTTACTCTGTAAATGTTTTCCAATGCAAAAAAGTCCGATCTTGGTGACTCTACCTGGAAATGCTCAAGACAGCACTATATACTATTTGCACAGCCATTTGAAAAATACAGTAAAGTTACACATTACTGTATTTAGTGAGGTAACTGAGTACAAGACACTGAATATGTTTCACATTTTTACTGCATATGCTCTTTGCAATTCTAATTTGTTCACAGCATTGTGCAAAAGAAAAAATACACCCTTATTTACAACAAACATAAACTCCCTTTGGGTAGAGCTGTGCACAACTGTACACAATATTGCAGTACATATTGGAACTGAACATACAACATACATAGTACTGTAATCATTTATGCACATCCAGACATTCCTCATCAGTGAAAGCTGAGATTCACCTGAGAGAAACTGTTCAATTTAGGAGACATTTTCAGGAAAAAAAAGGTTTAAAAAAATTTGTAAAATTTGCTTGACAGATTTTGACAACTAGTTCAACATTTTTGTATGTGATGACTCAAGCAATGAAATGAGGACTAGTAGTTTTATATGGAATAACTATTCAGCATTCACAAGTATAGTTAATTTTGACTGACATGACATAAGCAAATGATAATGTTATAAAACAGCAGAGAGTTGTATGAAAGCAATAGATGGATGTCCAAAAGCATTTGCAATTTGTTGGAAGGAATGAGAAACTGCTACTATGATGTGCACAAATGACTAAATGTTGTGGAGGTTGAACTAACTGTTGTGCAAATGTAAATAGTGATGTGAGAAATGCACCAAAGCGACTGAGAAAAACTGTAATGAAAATAACATTTTATAATATTACAATATAAATATGTATAATATTATATTAATCATATTATAAATATTAATAATATTGTAATAATGTTGTATCTAAATTGTGTTGTATTTGAACACACTTTATGTTATTATAATTTAGGAACTTTAACTGTTATCAATATGTTGTATGTTTTGTCGATTTGGGGGAGTTTGAAATTTGAAGACTGAAAAGTTTAATCAATATTCCATATTTTTCTATTTATCAATGATGGATGGATGGATGGATGGATGGATGGATGGATGGATGGATGGATGGATGGATGGATGGATGGATGGATGGATGGATGGATGGATGGATGGATGGATAGATAGATAGATAGATAGATAGATAGATAGATAGATAGATAGATAGATAGATAGATAGATAGATAGATAGAAAGGTAATAGATTTCAGCGTGGCTCATCCAATCACAATTTAAAATCTTTTTTTGGGTTAAAACTTCGTAACTCGAGTGTGGAGCTGTTTTTGCATTGATGTCAAACTTATTCAAATATTGCTGTTTAATTTCAATCAAAAATATATATTGTAATTTGCACAGCCCAACTCTAATAGGGCCAATAATTATTTTTTTTATTTTTTTTACCTCCAATGAATTCAGTATTTTATAATTATGACAAACACACAGCAGGACACATAAATCTCCACCAGCGTCCTTCTAAAAGTATCCCAAAAATTCGTTCAGAATTCCATTCATGGCGGAGACACCTACAGGTTTGTCTGGAGGTTCTCTGACGGCGTTTGGCGGAGAAGACAGTAAATTACAAGCCAAGCAGGGATATAATGAGGAGCAGGGAGTTTGTGGACCCTAACAGGCGCTCGACTGAAGGTGTGTCTCCCGAGCTGGATAATTAATCACGGCACTGATCTGGAGTCAGCTTCTCTAATGACAGGCCTTCCCTGCAGCACTGTGAGTTCTGGCCCTCTCTGCTCTGGTGCCAGGAGGTCTGCCATTGAGAGCACGCTGGCTCCGGATCAGGTTTCAACCCCGTGTGAGAAAGTCTGGCCTGGGTAACATGAGTCTGGACCATCTACAATGATCAATATGAATCTCACTTCCTGCAGTGTAAGGAAAAGGCCTTTTCAATTAATTGTTTCTGGAGAGGACGCGGTTGCATGCCTGGTTTTATTAGTCTCTTGTGAGTAAAGCAGAACAACAAGCTAATGAAATGACATTTTAGATACTAAAAATACAAAAAAAAAAAAAAATGGTATATTAGACAACTATTTAATATGTGTTATTGTATTTATATGATACTTCATTGCATTTTATATCATTGTGATTTTTATTAAATATTGTTTTTTGTTGATGTAATAACTTTTGTTGTTATTTTTGCAATTTCTTCTTAAAACTTTATACTACAGTATTATTATTATTTGTTAATAATATTTTTTTGTATTCTAAATTGTGTTGTATTTGAAAATGCTTTATGTTATTATAATTATCAAATTGTAACTTTTAAATATAATTTATATGTTTTGTCAATTTGGGGGAGTTTAAATATGATATTTGAAAAATGTAATCAATATTTTATATTTGTACTATTTATCAATAATATTATAATAATTATTGTGTACTCTATATTGTGTTGTATGTGAACGCTTTGTATTATTATAATTTAGAAAATGTAACTTTTTTCGATTTGGGGAGTTTGAAATTTGAAGTTTGAAAAAAAATCTATCAATATTATTACTACTTATTAATCATATAATCATATTTTATATCATATTTCTATGGTATTAAATATGAATATGTTTGTATTATTGTCATTATTATTTTGCAATGCCTTCAAAAATGTGTTTTCCCCCTCTATGTTGATGTGTTTTGGACAGGCTCTAATTCTCTTGACCTGGACCATGTCATTATTTATCCATGAATCTCAATCTTGTCTCCTTCAACACTTTATAATGTCTCCCTGGCTCCACGCTGCCTTGTCCCCCACTGAGCATTTTCAGAGTGAGTTATAGATCAACAAATGACTCAACGGAGGACGTCTAAGTGCACGGCCAGTCTTTTGATGTTGAAGAACACTCTTCCGGAAGCCTTTTTCCATATGCATTGTCTTCGATCCCCCTCTCAGACATCAACAGTCACCTTTTGGCATGATGATAAGATCTGTCAAACTCTGTTATTACTACAATATAGAAACTCAGGTTTACTACGCTCCAATACTTCAGTGGTGAGTCAGGCTGATTGGGAATCATATGAGGGTGTGGACAGGAGTCAGGCATGAGACGTCGAGAGGATTAAAGGAGGACCACTCCTTGCATTTCTCCAGTTAATTCACTCACACTCCTCTTGACCCCTCAGCGGGCTCCTCTAAGGAGAACCAGGGCTCCACGAGCCCTCCCATCCCCAACAGTTTACGTCACCTCTAATCCTCCTGATATTTCATTAATGCCCAGTCCATTCACCATAATCCCCCATTTATCACAATGCTTTCATGATTCAGCCTACAAATTAGATGAAGGCACCAAGGCGGAAGGAGAGTGGGAGACTTGAGGACAGGACAGAGATATCTGGCTTTCTTCTTTAAGCGTCTGTCTCTGGGAAGAGCATGGAGAACATGTGACATCAATTATCATTAGCATTGCGGTCTGTGTGTCGGGAACTTTGCAGCAGAGCTGCCCATTATCATCTTGCTTCAATGTCTTTTAAGTATGGCAGATTGTTCAGGCTATCAGGCATTCTCTGTGTTATCTTTCAAACAAGGTTTTTTTATATACATATATACACAATTAGTGGATCCAGTTGTCTCTCACTAGCAGAATCCAGGAAGAACATCAGACATTCCAAATCAAAGAATGTCCAGTTGAAAGGGAATTAAACGCATTCTGAGAAGAGTGCTCTTCAGATCAACTCACGCTATATTTAGCTAATAATACGTTCCGTCGCCTCAAAATAGCTTGCCCATTTGTTTTCTTTGATGCTTATTTATACTAAATGATCATTTTCAAATGGCTCTCGGTCTACAAACACCAGCCAGTTATTCTAAAATAATTGCCCTCCTCAAATCTTTGTGGTTGTCCTCTGCTCCTTTCCATACATGGCTTTGCTGTCAAATTAAACGGCTGTCAAAGTTTTAAGTGTGAAATTGTGGATTCGACTTTAGTGGCAGTGCTTCTTAGTCAGCAAAGCCTGAAAGGGAAACGAATTATCTTTCAGGATCTATTATGTTATTTTGTTTTTTGCGTTTTCAAGTTTCTTTAGTGTGATTTGATCATGTGGTTTGATCATGAAAAAGGTCTGCAAAGTTACAAAGCACAAAGTCACTCGAAAGGGATTTATTCTCTATATCAGTGCACATTGTTACTGAACTCCTTGAAATGACTGTAGTCTTGAGTTTTCTTCCGCGAACACATACATCACAATTACCTCCTCATTTAATGGATTCTCCCCCACAGCATACGCAAAATAAAGGGTGCGAAGCATGGATGAGTTGTGCTAGTAGGGTGTTGTTGAGACTTTTATTTTTCACCCAGGATCTAATGCCTGCTATAGACTGCGATTTCTGCAATCCTATAAGATCTCATTGTGTGACATGGATCTAATAAACTTTGGTACAACAGATGATGACATCTATTGAATCGTAGGCTAGGACGCAAGTTAGTATAGAAGAATAGAACATCATCAGCATGTGCTAGAGGTAAACAGATTGTGGTTGGCAATTGTGGTTTTTATGTGTGCTGAAAAAAGAGGAGGAAACTAAAGAGGACAATATGGACACGATCAATGATATGGAAAAGGTCCCAACTTGGCATGTCAGTCTTGCAAAGGGAGTTTGAGGTTAGGGTTAGGGTTAGATCAATACGCTAGTTCATGTTGCATTTTTATTGGCTGGTTAGTAGACGTAGGTCGTATAGCAGCAAACACACTGGGAGATAATCATGCTAAAGTTCAGAAAATGATCGCAGGCTATCTTTGGTCGCAAGAACGTGACAACAGCCGTCTTTGAACATCTCTCACTGTACGACATAATACCACCGCTTAGGAGCCACGGCCACAGAAATCGCCACGATTGGTCATCTTTCATCTGGGACAGCCCAAAATCGTAAAATGTGCACAACAAGGTTATGGTAAGGGGCGTGACATTTCAGAAACATGCTCAAAGTGATTGACCAATCACAACACACTGTTCCAGCTGACCAATCAGAACATACTGTGCTTTTTGGAAGGAGGGGGTTCATAGAGAAAGCAACTAAACATAGTTACTGAAGGGAGGTGCTACAACAATGTAAAATATGTGAAAAAAAGGTTGTTTTTGAACATTGAACATTCAACCATGAAAATTACATTTTTGCCCAGCTTTTTATATAAACTTGGATATAAAAGTATGTCCAACTTTATCCGCATACATACAGTATACTTGAGTGGGGCGTTTATAGCAAATCTCAAAAGCATAACTTTTAAAACTGTTTTATGGATTTTTTGTCTACTGAAAGAAATGTTTCGTCAGCTGAATAACCGGATTGTTGTTAAACGACAGTACAATCCTTTGAACGCACTGTATTATATCCGTCACAGCCTCATTTTCAGTGATGTCCAAAATTAAATATGGCGCTTCCCTGACAAAGGTCGATTATCGCCCAGCTTCAATCTGCTAAACGTTACTATAAGGCATAAAGGTATTAAGAAATTATAGACATTAAAATCTTGATTTTCTGTGAAGCTGCTTTAAAACAATGTGTATTGTGAAACGCGCTATATAAATAAATTTGACATGACGCATGCCACCTCGATCAAAGTAATACTCAGGTTAAAATTTCAAGATGGATATTCAAAAGAGCAAAATATAGAAACATAGCCATGTTTATGGTTTAACTGGTGTGAGATGACATGGTTATGGTTTATGATGGCGCGTGTGTTCTCTCTTATTACAGATAATTGTATTTATATTGCACTTCACATCTTTAATTTACTTTAATTTACTTGTCTTTATCTAAACAGCACAGTCACTAACTGCTTCAAACGGTAACCCCAAGTGTAGGTCAGAAATATCTTCACAGAGGAGTATATGTAACAGGTCAGGACCACAGCTGTTTATTTATGCTACAATGTTATTTTGGCCCTGAGAGCTCCATTAAAGCCTGTCGGTGTCCTACGGGCCTCTGGGAAGAATGAAAACGCTGCATGAGAAATATACCCCTAGGTCACCATCACCTGTACATAAGAATTTGACAACATACTCAAATTTGATTATTGATTACAGACAGATTCCAGAGTCGGCAGATTCCACTGGAGATTATGCAACTATAGATAAATACTTATCATTGAATTACTGTAATGTTTTAACTTGAACTTGCTTGTGAAGGTAGGCCTATAGATTTAAGGAATTTAGGAACTGGATTGTTCATAATAACCCTAAACCAGTGGGGAAAAAAATTAGAGAATGTATTTTTTTCACTTAGCTCCTTTTCTGAACACCAGTATTACATGATTGAAGACTTAACACTGTTGTTGGATGAATCAAATTAAAATATCATGCTTTTTAATGCATCTGACGGAGTTGACACAAATTAAGTTATGAAGTGAATGAATGTAAATTTTTTAAAGAAAAAAAAAAAATCAGAAAAACCTGTTCCCTTACAAGGTTCATTGACTGAGACCTTTGTCTATAGCGGTTTATAAATGAATGTATCATTAAATAATAAAAACTAACTCCAATCGAGAACATTTTCTACATCAGAAAAGCCATGTATATGGAGCTGGTTATGTGATGCAAGCTTCAAAATGTATAGTTTACAAAGCATGGCCCATGGTAAAACTGACTTGTTTTTGAAGTCCCGGCTCTGGGTGCTCTGGTTTCCAACACAAATACACTCACCTAAAGGATTATTAGGAACACCTGTTCAATTTCTCATTAATGCAATTATCTAATTAACCAATCACATGGCAGTTGCTTCAATGCATTTAGGTGTGTGGTCCTGGTCAAGACAATCTCCTGAACTCCAAACTGAATGTCAGAATGGGAAAGAAAGGTGATTTAAGCAATTTTGAGCGTGGCATGGTTGTTGGTATTTCACAATCTGCTCAGTTACTGGGATTTTCACACACAACCATTTCTAGGGTTTACAAAGAATGGTGTGAAAAGGGAAAAACATCCAGTATGCGGCAGTCCTGTGGGCGAAAATGCCTTGTTGATGCTAGAGGTCAGAGGAGAATGGGTCGACTGATTCAAGCTGATAGAAGAGCAACTTTGACTGAAATAACCACTCGTTACAACCGAGGTATGCAGCAAAGCATTTGTGAAGCCACAACACGCACAACCTTGAGGCGGATGGGCTACAACAGCAGAAGACCCCACCGGGTACCACTCATCTCCACTACAAATAGGAAAAAGAGGCTACAATTTGCACGAGCTCACCAAAATTGGACAGTTGAAGATTGGAAAAATGTTGCCTGGTCTGATGAGTCTCGATTTCTGTTGAGACATTCAGATGGTAGAGTCAGAATTTGGCGTAAACAGAATGAGAACATGGATCCATCATGCCTCGTTACCACTGTGCAGGCTGGTGGTGGTGGTGTAATGGTGTGGGGGATGTTTTCTTGGCACACTTTAGGCCCCTTAGTGCCAATTGGGCATTGTTTAAATGCCACGGCCTACCTGAGCATTGTTTCTGACCATGTCCATCCCTTTATGACCACCATGTACCCATCCTCTGATGGCTACTTCCAGCAGGATAATGCACCATGTCACAAAGCTCAAATCATTTCAAATTGGTTTCTTGAACATGACAATGAGTTCACTGTACTAAAATGGCCCCCACAGTCACCAGATCTCAACCCAATAGAGCATTTTTGGGATGTGGTGGAACGGGAGCTTCGTGCCCTGGATGTGCATCCCACAAATCTCCATCAACTGCAAGATGCTATCCTATCAATATGGGCCAACATTTCTAAAGAATGCTTTCAGCACCTTGTTGAATCAATGCCACGTAGAATTAAGGCAGTTCTGAAGGCGAAAGGGGGTCAACACAGTATTAGTATGGTGTTCCTAATAATCCTTTAGGTGAGTGTATATTGCAGGTACAGGTGAATTGGAGACGATAAATTACATATAGGTGAGTGCGTGTTAGCTCTGCAATTGACTGACAATGCACCTACGGCAGGGGTGTCAAACTCAGTTCCACAGACCTGCAGAGTTTAGCTTTAACCTTAATTAAACACGTGATCCAGCTAATCAAGTCTATTTGAAAACTATGTGCGTTGGGGTAGGGTTGGAACTCCGTACTGTAGGACCCTCCAAAAGCTGAGTTTGATACTCCTGATCTAAGATGTTTCCATAACTATGGCACAAAATTCTGGGAAAGACTCCAGCATCCCCACAACTCTACATAGGACAAGCGGTTTTGGAATACAGATGTGGAATTTTTATGATATTTGTATTCTCTTTTCAACAATAAAGAATTTTGGTTTAGTGTTGATTTGCCACTTAATGCCCAATGATTGCTAAATCCACTGTTCTAGATGAGAAACACTAGGAAAGACTTCACTGAACAGAAAAGCGGGTCCTCAACAGACGGGCCCCACATTCCACAGACATGCCTTTGACCACATTGAACTGCAGCCAGGTCTTGATTTCACTACTTTGGGGACTGGAGAAACTCTGTGGCATGTAACGGTCCTTACACTGTGGTCTTGGCAATTATCTCTTGCCACCCTCTCGAAATGCTCAAACATCCTGATTACCCTCTAATTGGCCCTTAAGTAGTTTGTCATTCTAGTCTAGTGGCCTGTCCAGTGTACAGCCTATAAGGTGACGATGAGGCGGTGTGGTTGGGGCCGAGACTCTGGAGAATGTGCAATGTGTGATCAGCTGATGATGGAAACTTTAAGTGGCTAAACCTCATCATAAATCAAATTCATAATGACCCATTACAAGTCTGTGGCAAGCAAGCTGTTAAAGACATGCTTTTGGGTGGCTCTAGTGCCACATTCACAGTCTACGACACATAGACGATCTCACAAATGAATATGGAAAAATCTGTCTGAATGCCTGCTTTACCATGACTTACTGCTTTAGTCACAGTGATGACAAATGAGCAGGGTTTTCTTTTAGCGAATTATCGGATAAAATTCACAAAGTGATCAAATAAGAACAGTGTCATTATAAATAACGATTATTGATTGTAACATACTGTATTCTGCATGGTGAACATTAATTGACTAGAAATATTTTACACTATATGGATATTTTTAAAAAATAGAGAAAACAAACAGGATGCTGCTTTCTGCCGTTCCGGTTTCCTTTCCGTGAAGCTTGTGGAGCGTGTCAAAAATTAATTGAAATTCAGTGTATTTTATTTTATTATTTAAACTTTATTTTAACAGGGGAACCAGACTGAGACAGAGATCTCTTTTTCAGCTGAGCCCTGTGAAACATGTAAACGTATACAATGTCACACAATGAAAAATAAATACACAATGAAGACATCCAAATCAACAAAAACAATCACAAACACATGAAACTTCATATAAATCCTCCAATACATTTTTAAAATGGGCCAGGGACACAAGATTGTTTATCTGAAGTTTGATCTGCAATTTGTTCCATATATAGGGGGCAAAATAACTAAATGCAGACCTACCCAGCTCTGTTGAGATTTATGAGGTCTTTAATGTAATCCACCTCTTGTTAAAATATTTGTATGCCTAATAAAAAGCAAAGAAGATATGTAAGGAGGTCATTTTAAAAGAAGTGCTTTGTAAAAAAGAGAGCATGTTTCTCACGTCTCACAGCAAGAGAGGTCCATCCCACATGTTGGTATAAAATACAGTGATGAGTTTTATAGTTATCACCAGTATAACCAAATTGCACAATGATATATAGCATCCAGAGGTTTTAATGTGACAGTTGAAGCATGCATATAAATGATGTCACCATAATCTAGGACAGACATAAAAGTGGCCTGAATAATTTGTCTTCTATGAGGAGATGACAAATAAGCCCTGTTTCTATAAAGAAGCCCCATTTTGATTTTTAGCTTTTTACTAAGTTCAGTAATATGCTTTTTAAAAGAAAGCCTATCATCTAACCATACACCTAGATATTTATATTCGGAGACCTGTTCAATTGGAGTACCATTCAGGCTAGTAAGTACAAAAGTATTTCTTAAGGAAAGTTTTGACTTAGAAAAAAAACATAACATTTGTTTTCTTAGCATTTAAAACCAATTTAAGTTTTAAAAGAGATCTCTGTAAAATCTTAAAATCAGACTCCAACTTCGTTAAAGCTTGCTCGGCTGATGGGGCAGTAGCGTACAACACAGTATCATCTGCATGAAAAATGGATTTAACATTTTCTGATACCATCACCAATATTGTTTATATACAATGAAAACAACAATGGACCAATTATTGAACCTTGAGGCACCCCTTTTAGTAATGCTAATGGCTCTGACTTAACCCCATCAACCATGACGGCTTGAGTTCTATCTATCAGGTAGTTAGAGAACCATCTGCAGGCATCAGGACCCAGCCCGATAAATGAGAGATTACTCAAAAGTATATCATGGTCTACAGTGTCAAAAGCTTTTGACAGATCTATAAACAAAGCAGCACAGTGCTTTCCCTCATCTAATGCATTAGCAATATCATTCACAACAAGCACTGTGTTAAGGTCTAAAACCGGACTGATTGATACTAAGCAAATTATTTTCAGAGAGAAATGATTGTAACTGTTTGTTAATTAAAGACTCAAGGATTTTTGCAAGACAGGGGAGCCTAGATATAGGTCGGTATTATCCAGATTGCTACTGTATAGGCTACTAGCAAGCTCTTGCGTGCCAACTGAACTCTTGTTTTGGGATGGTGCATGGATCATCTCTTCTTCTGCTCTTTTTCCTGTTGTGGTGGTTAGCAAACAGCGCTGCATTACCGCGTGCGCCCCCTTCTGGATTGGAGTGTAGATCGCCTGTGACTGCCTATGATCCTGGGAAATAAAACACTTGCTGATGAAAATATGAACGGCGAATAAATTATATAAATTATGAATTGCTATGCGGTTCCTACCGAACATGGAACATTCTCAGAACTTTGGCTTCTGGCAAGGTTTTCTCTTTACGATGTTAACATAACATGTTTCCAGTATCATTTATAGCATGTATGTTCAGAATTATCTGGTCTTTAATATTATTTTCAAAAGTATACCGAAAACAACAATAAAAAAAACAACCAATAAAAAATAACAAATAATGAAATAACCCTTCACAATAGATAATGCTTTACAATGAACTCTGATAGAGAGCTGCATATGGCAATTTATCAGTTCAATAAAAAACATGTCTGCATCGCTTTTAAAATGTTTCAGATCCCTCAGTTTTCGCCATCTCTTAAAAGCCAAGCCAGCGTTGATTCTCATTTTATTATGAGCTCTGTCACATTATCATTTTGCCAGCATGCTCTTCTCTGTGCTGCATTTTTTAATTAAACGGCTGATTCCACGGACAGCAACATAGTGTCGGCCCAGATCCGGGCCACATCTGTTACATGTGGATTCAACACGTAACGGATGTGGGCCGGATCTGGGCCGACACTATGTTGCTGTCTGGGACCCATGAGTGCTTTCCAAATACGCTTTGTGAAGCTTTGAAACCTTTGTGAATCATTTGTTTGGAATCAGTGAATCAGAGCTGGTATCAAACAGCCAAAGTCAGTAAACAGGGCTTTGACACTTCGTTACCTCATGGCTGTTTCAAAATGTCTTGAAATTTCAATGGTTTGCCACTAGGGAGCAATTATCTCTGTGAACCCATGAACCAGTGTCTGTATGGTTTTTACCTCATCTCGGATCAATTTTATAAATTTGTACACATTTGATGACACATTTGTATAATAAAAAGGAAGAGATGTAGTTAAAAGTTGATATTTGTTCTGATTAACGAAGCTCTCCATAAAACAAATTAAACAATTTAATAAAATAACACATATTAAAAAGACGCTTAATATTTAATGGTATTAGAGGATTTGTTAATTGCATCTATAGATTACACATTCAATAAAACATGATTGCATCTACTGGCAGACGGGCCATGAGCGCATGAGTGGGGGTGTGTTGTTGTTTTAAATTAATTATATAATTAAAGGATTAAATGGATTTAAGGGAATAAGGAAAAATAAATAAAAACGTTGTGTGGTGAAGTTTAATATTTTCAGTTGGGGTTTGCTCAAACAGAAATAGTAATGTAGAAAAATAGTAAATGTTTGGTACATTATATGTTTGTTTATTGCAATTTGTCAAATCTGAATGTAGCTTAGATTTCCAGTGCACACTGCATAGTATCATTGTTTAGAAATCAATTTTCATTAGCTTGTCAATTTTGCTAAATCTGTGCCAAGTTATTTTTAACATCTCAGTCTATGTTTAGAATGGGTTTAAGTTCAGCTTTAAGTCAATTGTTGTTTTTAAGTCTCCACTTACTCTAAACACATTTGTTTGGATGGAAAACACCTGTTCTTGTAGATGAGATTAGGAGTGTCTCTCAGCGTGGAACACTGTGTTTGACTGATAATAAGATTCTCTGTAGTCTGTTTCAAAGACTTCACTCACAGTCTCAAGCAATGACCGAATAGTTGGAATAGTTCAAACCAAAATGTAAGTTCTGTCATCCTAACCCTTCATGTTGTTCCAAATCAGTATAATTTTCTATTTTGAGTGAAACGGGAATAATGTTGTTCATGCTGCTCCTTTCTATACACTGACATAAATGGTGGTGGGTAAGCTGTTGAGTTCTAAAAATGACAGAATTATTTTTTTTTCATGTGATGAGCTACACCTGGTTACTCTAAAAGGACATCTGTGTGAATTTGAGGAGAACTGACTTCAGCTAAGGGGCCATTTACACAAAACCGTTTTCAACGGGGAAACAAATTATGCATTTTGGCTGTTCATTTACAAGACAACAGCGTTTTGGGGGACTGAAAACGCAAACCTTAAAAAATGGGTATCAAAGTGCAAGTTTTTGAAAACTATACCGTTATCGTCTCTGTGCAAACTACAAACACACGAATTTGTGAAAATGGTGACCTCATGCGCATTCATATTATGTGCTCAATCTATAGGCGTGTAGTGCAGCAAAATACAGCGTTAATCATAATTGTGTGTGAAAAATATTAAAAGTGCTTGCTGTTTTACTGCCTCTGGTGTTCATTTCTGTTAGAAACTGCAGTAATTAGCATTTTGCAAAAATGTTGCCAGATATGTTTTTCCAATGAGCCTTTGTTGAAAAATCACCTGAGGCCAGGTGGTTAAAAGTCAATATAAAATAATAATAATAATAATAATAAACCATTTTTGGTCCCCAAAGAATCTTTCAGTGCATTTTAAAAATGTTCTTAAAAAAAAAAAAAAGTGTGAAGTGTGAAGAATTTTTTTATAAACTAAAGAACCTTTTCCCATGATATAAGAACCTTTTGTGGAATTAAAAGGTTAAATGGATGTTAAAGGTTCTTCATGGAACCATAGATTAAAAACCTTAAATGTAGGTATATAAATGAGTCATATATATTAATTTGCTATGTAGTAGTATTAACACAAGCTCTTCTTTATTTGACAAAGTAATACCACATGATTCACACACCAAAATATTATCACAAATGTTAAATAATTGGTCCCATATTTATATGGAAGACTAATCAGCCCATTTACATTCACAATTTTGCAGTTCAACAGCTCTGTGAAATATTTCTTTTTAAAATAACTAATGGTAAATGGACTGCATTTATATGGCGCTTTCAAAGACCCATGGCCTCCAAAGCGCTTTACATATTGCCTCACATTCACCCATTCATACACCGACGGCGATGTCAGCCATGCAAGGCTGCAAAGCTGGGGTCTTGCTCATGGGCACCTCGACACTTGGTCAGGTGGAACTGGGGATTGAACCACCAATCTTCCGGTTTGTAGACAACCTACATGAACCACTGAGCTACTGCCTCTAATATACCATGTATGTGTTGAATAAGTATTCATGACTACAAATATGCTTGAATTCCAATCTTTCCTCTTTACACCTTATCTAATTCCATATTGGACTAAAGAAACAAAACAAAAAAGAAAAGAAAAAGAAACAATCCATTTGATAGAAGAGTTAAGCCTCTCCTTTGAAAACAGAGGCAGTCCTGTAGATGCCATAATCAATTCAGGATCAGAGATTAGGATAACAACAGGAGAAACAACTGGGAATTGAACTGTAAAATAATAACAATAATCTTTTGCTGTTCCATGAATGCAGTCAGTAAATGAAACCTTTGATACCTGTTTAAGAAGAGAGTACATGCAGATGTTCCCGAGCCTTCTAAAGAAAATCAACTAAAGTTTACACATAAATGAATTGTGCATTTCAAAAATGACTCGTATTACTTGCAACCCCTTGTTAACCCTTACTGACGTGTCTGTGGGGGGAAAGACAAAACAAAACGTTTCGAACATACAGCCAGAAATATGTAATGCAATAAAATGTGACATCATCGACAACCATGTGAATAGTACTCTTAAGGCGCTGATGTGTGACTTGATATATAAATGTCACCGTCTGTCATCTCGAAATGACGTGAGATAAAAAGTCTAATAAAGTAATATGGGTGAACTTATCTTCCTTTTATGTGAGGCCTCTCAGTTGTTTTTATGATATAATTGATGATACTAAGCCTTTGTGCTGGTGTGTATTTTCTCACGAGGCAGCCAACTGTAAAATGGGAGGTTAATTGACACAGCCCATGGGGGTGACGCGAGGTCACCGCCGTCGTCTCGGAAATATCCTCTCCGTCAGTTTCAAGTTCTCCGGGATCTGTTTGGATCTTTTTTATTTCGGAGGAAACTGTTAAGTGTCCCTCGGGTGATGATGAGTGATGTAGCCCCAAGTCTGCACACATGAATAAGCACCTTGAAAATAAGCACACTGCCTGGGCTCTATGGGGGAAGAGAGCGAGCCTTTGAAGTCATGTAATGTACACCTACCCCTCCCTCCTTCTCTTTGACTTATTTATGGTATTTGTTTCAAGTGTAGTTGAGAAGAAAAACTTTTCCCCCGTCCTTGCATTCATATTTAGAGTGAGGCCTGGTGAATGGGCCTGGGTAGCACGGTTGCTCCTCTGAGGAGATGGATGGTGTGCTCTGCTCTATTGTGTGTGGAGGAAGTATGTTTGAAAAGGTCATTGATGGAGACCCGAGGATGCGACCTCTTTCATGTGGATCCGAGCAGCTTGTTTGTCATTAGCACTAGGCGCTGAGGTGCTAAATGTTGTTTGCCTTTCGACGGCGACCAAAGCTGCTCTTTTTGAAGTGTCCCCTCCAAATTAAGCCTGCCCCGCTGGTCCTCTCGGATGACGCAGATAAACTTGACGGACTCGCTGCATCTGTCCACCCATCGACACGTATTCTTTTCTCCTAAACCCTTGTGCAAATGAGCAAACACGCGGACAGTAATGTGCGGGTAATAGCTCAAATTAGGGGCGCCATTGTTTCGGTCAGCGCCTCACGCTGCCACACAACGGCCTGCGGTCCGAGTAAAGCCAACACATTTGCACCTCACTGAGATCAAAGATTTGAGCCTTTTTTTGTGGATGCAATCACTTAGGCAAATGAGATTCTGTGTAACCACCTCTTTGTGTAGTTTAAGTTGGGCTTTTGTGTAGAACAAATGGGGGCATTATGGGTTTGGCGGAGGAAGAGGTAATATCAAAGGGAAGCGGCCTGCCCTATTAAGCCCAGTAAACTGTACGCAGCACAAAGGAGACAATTGAAGAACATTAAATTGGCTTTGGCTACTTCCCTTCAGAGCAGAGAGAGGAGAAGTGAATGTGACATAATTGTCTTTAATGATGAAGATCAGCGGTCTGAGCGCTCCTGTGGAATGACATTGTCTCTTTTCAGAGGGAGACAGGAGATATGCCTTTCTTTTCCGAAGCGATTGTGTGGATCTCTGTTGAGGATTGCTGTGTTATCTGTCTTCAACTCTGGGTGACCTGCAAATCTCAAAGAGGCCTCCAGCATATTTGCGATTCGGGGAATCGCAGATCCAGGGCATCACACGCAGAACACCTTAAAATGTTTAGTCCGCTATATTTAGTCGCTGTCTTAAAGGGATGGTTTGCACTAAACTGAGAAGTCTGTCACCGTCTGCACACGCTCATGCCGTTCCAAACCTGTGTTCTGAAGAATCAAAACATCTGTCAAGCTCCAGAAATAAAAAAGTTGCCAATATGTCTTGGATCATATGATTTGTGCCTTGTGTGCAACAGATCCAAATTTCAGTAATTATTAACAAAACATTTTCTATAATAATAATACAATTCTGAATCTGAAGGCTTGAAATGCAGGGTTGTAAAACTTTATGGTGTTGAGTTTTTATTTCTGCGTGAACTATTTCTTTTAGTACACAGTGGAGTCCAGCATTTTCCCTTTGCCCCTCTGCTAATGCACTGATACTCAATAGAGACTTTTTATGAGTGGGTGTGGAAGCTTTTGGACTAATCAGACACTTAAACGATGATGACACCCAGCACTATAGTGACAGCAAAGAAGCTGCCTCTGTCCTCCACATGACACAACCATATGCAGCCACATCATCAGCTCAGTGCTCCTATAGGAGACTGAACAGTGCATTACAGTACATCTAGTTCAGTGTCACATTTGCATGCTTCTCTGCAAATTCTTTCTCTGCCATTTCATTCAAAGGTTGATATAACGCTACACCAATTCTCCGCAGTACACAAAGCCAAGTGTATAATTCCTCTTTTGGTTCTATGTAAATGTTTTACACTGTAAAAAAAAAAAAATGCTGCCTTAAATTTTTAAGTACAATCAACTTGGATGTTTAAGTCATTTCAACTTAAATTATATTAAAAAGACTTTTAAAAAATTAGTTGAATGAGTTGAAACTTATTTTGATAAGCAATGTAACATGATGTTGAAACTTATTGATCATATAATTTTTTACAGTGTTTGTGTGTATGTGTGTAACTGTAAAACTATCTCCAATATCAACTGATTGTAATAATTAAATAAAAAACGGTTGATAAAATATCATGCATCTTTACTCCTAAGATTTATTCCAGAGAAAAACACCTAGTAATCTCACATGTCCCCTTTCAGAAGAGATTGGAGCAATGCCTCAAACTTTGCCAGGATCTCAGCCATTTCAGTTTATTCAGTATGAAAAATCTCTTCCAAAACCAATTGAATTATCTGGTAGCACTTTACAATAAGATTCATTAGTTAACATTAGTTAATGTATTAACTAACGTGAACTAACAATGAGCAATACATTTGTAACTATATTCGTTAATCTTTGTTAATGTTAGTTGATAAAAATACAGCTGTTCATTGTTTATTCATGTTAGTTGACAGTACATTAACTAATGTTAACAAATACAACCTTTGATTTTAATAATGCATTATTAAATGTTGAAATGAATATTAACTTAGATTAATAAATGCTGTGGAAGTATTGTTCATTCTTAGTTCATGTTAACTAAGGTAGTTAACTAATGTTAACAAATGAACCTCATTGTAAAGTACTACCAATTATCTTTTAAATGAGTAGTAACAAATTAACATGCACAAATTAGTAATACAAATGGTGAGAAGAATAACAGTCTATTAATTAGTTTGAAGGCTATTCTGTTACTGAAGATGCAATGTCAAAAAAAAACATGACAGGTGCAAAAGTGATGTTTGCCATAAAACTTAATATACCCATTCCAGAATCTGCTACTTAAGTGAAAGATGAGAGACTGTTTGTCCTTTTTCTCACATCGTATTCTCCACCAGTGTTTGAAGAGCCAGTCATTTGTCAACACGAATGAAAATCACTTTTCCATGAGACATCAAAACATGTCAAATATTTATCATGTAATTATTCCGACAGGCCCTACTGACCAAGATGTCCATAAATCACATCGTAAAGCTGCGTGGAACAAGAGCGAGCGTTCAGACCGTTCTCAGATGTTCCATGACACAACATGCCCTTTTAGTTTAATGATGATATAAACAGTCAGATAATGTGTCAAAATTATTCATAGAAAACCAACAACATTTCACTAAACCAAATGTTGCATTAATTTTATGCCAAGCATCCAAACCAAAGCATCACTTTTGCATATGTGGCTGTGGTTTATTTAAAACGCTTCAAAAACATCTCATCTAGAGTTTTCAAAAAGATCTCAGCAGCTGATCTGATTTGATTAGGCAGAGATCTCAAAATGAATTCCAACATTTCTCATTCTTCTAAATCCAAGTTAACTGAGATATACCATTAGTCATTTTATAACTCTATACTCTTGTCAGCAATGGTCATTTTAGGAGAAACATTTAAGACAAGGTTGATACTCCCAACTTAAAGGAATAGTTCACTTCAAAATGAAAATTCTGGCATCATTAACTCACCCTCAGTTTGTTTCTGTATGAATTTCTTTCTTCTGTTGAACATGGAATATATTTTAAAGAATGTTGGATAACCAGACAGTTGACGGACCCCATTGACTTCTATAATAGGAAAAGAAATACTATTTGGGGGTCCATCAACTGTTTGGTTACCAACATTCTTTAAAATATCTTCTTTTGTGTTCAGCAGAAGAAAGAAATTCATACAGGTTTGAAACAACTTGTGGGTGAGTTAAAGATGACAGAATTTTCATTTTGAACTATCCCTTTAACTCCATTATACACAGCAAAAGTGTTGAAAAGTAAGCCATTTTAACTGGTTTGTTTGTAAATTTGGTGTGTTTGTCATCTTGAGATACCTCTCGTGCTTTAGTTATGAAGGGCAACCATTCAGAATAATTGTTAATGCCACATCATAAAATTCACCTATAGTTGTTGACATTGTTAACTGTTTCTTGCCCTTTGACTTGAGATAAACAAAGCCTTAGAGACAGTGGCGTTACGTTCTCTAACTCTGTGTTTGGACTCTGTCAGGCTGCTGTCTGCTGCTGAAAACCATGCATCTTAAAGAGCTCATATCTGTGACGCCTGCCATCATTACAGTCGGATCTCGCTGTCTGTAATTTGCAAGCATGGCAGTCAGTCAGCTAGTAAAACAGCACAGGGTCATTCCAAGCCATTCTACAGCCAACACTGACCCACAAACCTCTACTCTGTGTGACACAGACGAGACATCTCTGTATTTATGCACATCGCTTGGGTATATAATTCCTCAAATGCTAACTGTGTGAGTCAATTGAATAAACTCCAGTAAAATAGCTCAGTGCGAATCCTCCTTCCACAAATTGAAAAAGTAATGCTGCTTAATTATTTTCATAATATTCATTGACCTGCTGTTTTAATCACCACATCAGCATTTTCTCCCCTTTGATGAAAACATCTAACAGTGACTAGTAGGGTAAGATCATACTAGTAATTACACACAACCTTTAAATTAAAGACAGCCACGCAAATGTCATTCATTTATGCAGCGTATCTGCCATTATAATATAGAGCTGTGAAAATCATCTTTTACCACACAAAATGTTCAAAATGTTTCCTTAATTGTATCCTCTCATCTCACTTCCTGCTTAAGGCTAATCAACATTAAGAGATCTGAGACTTAAAATATAGCCTCAATGAAATCGTAACCTCTTTTGAAAGCGTTATTTTAATACGCAAGGCAATGTCAAATATATGTGTATCTGTTCACTTTTATTTCTTGTTTGCTAATTTAATTTCTTCACAGTTTCTCAACTTAAAGTCAATCAAACAAAGAGATAGATCAGAAAAAAAAAACGTAAAATAAAATATTATGATACATGCAGCCATGCGTCCCATTCATCTTGCCTAACTTGACTAACTGACTAACTTGGCTAACAAGCACATACTTTCGAGGGTAAATGCTCAATTCACATTAATGTGTTTGGGTTCTTTTTAAGTAACTCTGCGTGTGAGTCCCAGTTACTTAACTATTTGTTGAAAAATAGTATGTGCCGTGAAGTGTTGACTGATCTCAACTTCAAAGTGAACCAGGCTTTAGGGGCAGTTCGCAAACATTCACACTGCTATGCTCAGAAGCCCCAGCATTGCTGCTTTATTGTGCCTACTTTGAAAAAAGAAGGAAATCCGCCTTTTCACACACATGTTTGCAGATTATTTCTGCCTGAACACTAGACTCATCCTTTATGGACTCTAGATTCCTCTTAGTGAAGCATATCAAATGGCCTTGACCTTACTTAACTGCTTTACTGTATGCAGACTGCGGAGGTTTGGGTTTCTTTTGCACCATTGTGCAGCTTGGGATTCCATCCACAGATGTTTGTGGTCTTCAAGCTGTTGACGGTATTGACAAAAGCATGGGATAAAGCCTCTCCAATGCCAGCAAAGGCACATGGATGGGAAAGGGACAATTGCAAACTGTATATCCTGTGCTTTGAAATGCTTACCCCACTGCTTTGTCTATCTTGACAGCTCCAGGTAAAAGACTTAAAGTTTCCAATTACAGATGGGAGAAATGCAAAAGGAAGCAGAACGCGCAAAACCAACTTTCTGAATGAGGGCGTGTTTTGAGAAGAAGGGTGTTTGCTCTTTTGCAGCATTGTATTCTGTTTGAATATGCTACTCTGTTAAAGTCCCCCTGTGGTGATAATCAAGCTTTTAATGTTGTTTATGTGGTGTTTTTAATACGCTTTAAGATAAACCAAATTCATAAGTCAGCACCATTGCTGGGTATTTTCTCCTTAAAACTGCACTGAACCAAAGACAGTCTCAAAAACACGGTTTGAAATCGCTGGTGTTTCTGACGTCACAACCTTGTAACCAATCACGGCAACGCGTGATCGTCAACGAGCTAGTCAGCTATTTCAGCTATTTTAAGGCATTTTTTTTCTTTTTTAAATATGTCATTTTGGTGATCAAAGATACATTTTAACGGATAAAATTATTGATTACAGAGGGACTTTAAAACGACCAATATTAAAACATAAAGGAGGTTAATAATCATTTAACTGTGTATAAATCCTAATATAAAAGTCTAATATATGTCCTATAATGATTCACTGAAATGTAATAAAACTGCTTCCCATCCCATGCTCTCGCTATGAGCAGACAGAGCCATTAAACGCTGCCACTATCAGTGAGCATCCTTGAACTTTAAAGAGAAGGTGACTATAGTCAGTCTCCACGTGCTAGACCATATTAAAGCCTCTCACCTTCAAAGAGAGAGAGAGAGACAGACAGAATTCACAAGCAGACCTCAAACAGATGCTTGTTTGCAATGTGTGACCTGTCTATATAAATGCTTTTCAAAGCATCGGATCAATCAGACATGGGTGGCTTTTAATCTCAGTTTCAAGATGGGTTCGTTTACATTGCTGCGATTTAGTTTCTTTTTTGTTTGTAACATTATATTATACGCTTAAAATTGATGTTTTATTTAAAGAATAGATCAATTGCTGATCATTTTGATATTGTTCTCTTTGGTAACTTTGTTTCAACATGTGTAACACAAAATGACTTCAAAGTAATACAAACTAAAAATAGCCTCCCTGATGCAACTGAATATGATTTTTTTAATAGACACACCTTATTAAATACCTTAAAGTTATAGAGGAGAATACATAAAACCTCCTCAGCTCTGACCACACCTAACTTAACATTCTGTGTATTCTTACATACAGCTCGAGAAACTCTCTCTTAATCCTCTTAATGCAAACTTAAAACACAGTAAACTGAATATCATCTTTACAATCTTTATTTAGAATAAAATAGACATTTAAATCAGCTCTATATGACTGTAAAAACCAGATATACACAAATAAGATAGACTAGTAAAACACTGAAGCACCTTCTTTCAAAACAGGGTTGACAAAAATATCTGAATTAAGTGCCAACTGCCTTATATTATTTACAGCATAATACAGTAATTTACTGCAATATTTAAGTTCCGTTGAGAAACAATTATATCTACTCTGCAATGTTGACACAAGAAAATGGAGGAAACCAGTTGAAAAACAGAGTATCCCATTCCAAGTCCTGTTTCTCGCTCAAGTCTGTTTTTGAGCTCGTGAAAGAAAATTCCTTAAATGTTCATTCAGTGTCTCTGGCAAGTGTGCAGACTCCGTGATGACTTGCCGCCGTCTCCTCTTTGCGTTTTGCAGGACAGACCATCCCCACAATCGCAACGCTGGAATATTTCTAAGCCATGGGTGCCTTTCCTCTTGTGCTTGGTGCAGACCTGGCCTTCTCTTACGACGGGCTTGCAGATTTTGGACCAAAAGTGACGAGCGCAGCAGAGTCCCTCAGCACAATCTAATGATCTCAGACAGGTTTCTCCCTCCAGTCCTTTAACAAAATAACATCCATGAATATCATGCACAACTGACATGTTCTTTTTGGGGCATCAAAAAAACGTCACATTAAGGGATCAGGTTGATGAGCTCTTGATCATCAACTTAACGTGTTAAACTTAGTCTTACTTTATAAGCATGTGTTAGTCTTAAAACTGGATTATAAACACATTTCAACATGCTCCAAAAGTTCTACATGTCTAATCTACGTCACATCTAATTAGGTTTCTAAAAGAAAGTTTCTAAGAATTCTAAAAAATCCTGGATAGTTTCTGGAAACTTTACAACCCTAATTAATACCGCTCACATTCCTGAAAAGTCCATGCCTACTTAGTGATACACCAGAGGGTTCAAATATCTGCCTACTGAGTTGCAATTATTTCAAAGGAACATTATCTGAAAATGACCTGAAGCTATTCTACACATAGACACCCAGACATAGCTAATAAAATCAACATAACATGGTGGTTAATAAAGTCTATTAGTTATTTAAAGCATTAGTTACCTTTTAGCATTTGGTTTTGTGTTGAACCTTGACTTGGAACTTTTGGTGGCATCACAAAAGTAGAGTTCTCATTGGAGATGGACACAAACTCTTCCATTCCAATCTGATGAATCATGTCAGGATCATTTGGAAGACAAACTCCTAATAGGAAGAGGTTCATAGTTAGCCAAAACTGCTTGTTAACTGTTAAGCCTATATAAAGGTAAAGTTTTTGTTTTTTTTCATAAGTTTGATCTTACCATTGCTGCAGTGGTTGCCAGGGCAGCACATCGCATCCCGGATGCAGCGCTTCCTGCGCTTCTTACACTGGAGACAAACACCGCGAGACAGGAAGCAGAACCCTTCGCCACCGCATTCCTCGTCACTCTCGCAGATTAAAGGCTGCTGGAGTTTACAAATACACTATTAGTCTGACGACCACGATTTAAAAACAGCTGTCTGAACATAACATGTGCTCGTTTATATTCTTACCTGCGGTGTATCGACGGCGAAGTTCAGACTGCCGCTGTCCGCAGGTGACTCATCCGGACTCGGGCTGACCGTGTGACTGGGACTCGCCACACCTGAACCGACTTTAATAGCGTTCGAGTTGAGCACCACAGAACCAGCGGATGCCACTTTGATGAAGCCCACAAGAATGAGGCAAGCGGTTGAGAACATGGCAGTGTGCAGCATCGTCAGGTCTGCTATTCCTTGGATGGAGGATGTATTCCCGAGGTGAGCAGAGCTCTTCTGTGGATCCTCATGAGCGCGAGACGCTTCATTTATACGCGCGCGGGGTTGTTTGCGCTCCCGCCCCTCGCTGAGAGTAACAAAGAGCTGGATGAAATTTCAAAGCGTAGTGTCTTGAGCTGTCTGTCTATCAGTGTGTTTGTAAGCACGTCTTCACGAGATGCCATCAAACAGCCACTTCAGTAATACTTCTTATTTAATTCACATTACAATGGGGAGGTCAGTCATTTACTGAGAGAAATATGAAGTTAAGTCAAACATTACTATACAGATTGTTATATTGTATTATATGGCCATATTATGCAATACTGTAGATGCACATTTACCCATTTACAAAACTTTATCTGCTTTGATTTAAATCAAAGTGACGCAAAAATCAAAGTAGTCTGCACAAGGTTCAAACACTTTGAATTTAATTGCTAATAAAGAAAACGAGAAAAAAAAGTTTTTACAGCAAAGACGATCAGCTTGGATCAATAGGCTTTACCATATATTTGGAATTTTAGAACTGGAAAATTGTTTTAATAATAATAATAAAATAATAATAATAAATAATAATAATAATAATATTATTATAAAATTTGTATATATATATTTTTACAATATTACATTCTGTCTGATTATTTCATTATTCAAAAAGCAAGATACTTGACACTGGACATCTATCGCATGAATATTCCGAGTTTATTTTCCTATAGTTTCATAGTTTTTCACAGTGAGTTTGTATATTCCATGTTAGACATGCAGTAGTTTGTCAGATTTAGAAGATCTTGAGTCATAACCGCGATGGAGTGCTCTTTGAAATGCGTTTGATTAAGTGCACGAGATCAAAGTGAATATGCAAATAAGAAGAAGTGAGAAGTTTACCGAATTAATTATCGTTCAGTCTGTGCTTTTAAACAAATAGTGAGTGATTAGCAATCTGAGATAAGAATGCGACGCTCTTAGGCGACGTGGTTCATCTATTGATCTATATTAAAACGATTTGAGCTTTACATTTTAGAACAGAATAAAACAATTAGGCTTCCTGATTAGTCTCACTTTTTTTAAATAATATCATCCAAATGAACTGAGCTACCCGTGTGCATCTTTATTAAAATTGAGTAGGCTATATTGAGTAGGCTAGGCTATATAGGTGAGGTGACTCCTATAGATCTGAAACATTTCAGATATTCGCTGTCTAAAATTAAATCTGTTGCAGCATGGATAGATTGCTCCTAAATGATAACCACCAATAATAATGTAGCATGTATTAATAAATTGGTGAGCATAAACTGCGCAAACGATTTAACATTTTCAAAGTGTCTGTCTGCCCAATTCTCCGGGATAACTCCCAAATCAATGTCTTTGATGTTGTTGACAGGGCCGGGTCACTTCTAATAGACGACCACAGGACAAACGCTCAATACACTTCATTAAACGTGAATTGGCAGGGTTCATCCCCATCCCTTTGTCTATTGGCTTTGTTTTAATTGTACATCCAAAGCCTACAGTGGTGTAAAATGAAGCCTGTGTAAAGGACCCTTTGATGAGCTCAGATCAAACAGGACTGAAGCCCGTGTCTTAATCAGACTTCCACAGCGATGCTATTTTCGCAAACAGTCCATTTGCTCGGCTTTTAGCGGCTTTTTGTGGGCAATGTACTTAGCAAATTCATTTAGTGGGATGCCAGGTAATCCTGTTTTAAAATTCCTGATGACATCTCAATCAGGTCAGGGCTCCTGAATGACCCCGAGTAGCTATTATTCACTATAGGCTACAGCAAAAATTAAAAATCGTAACCGTGCGTCCTTGCATTTATAGACCATGACGCGGTAAAAGCAATATGAAAAATGACATCAGTTCAATACAGAATGAATGATTGAATGAATGAAAATAAATCTGACAATAGCCATGGCCTAATAATAGTCAGCCTAACTGCAGGTTGCTAACTATAGCAAACCAACTTGGCACATCAATGCAAAATGCGTGCCTTTTTCAATTCATTGCAATGGCTTTGAATAGTAGGTAATTCGGTTCTTTTGAATAGGTCTTTTCAAAGAACCAGTTCAAAACACCGAATTAATTCTTTTACTAAGTGACATAATTAGCTACTTCATCACTTGACGTGGCATGCATGCTCTAGTCTAACATGTTCGAATGGTATGTTTTGCATGTTGTTCATTAAGCTTTTTGATTAGCTTTCGTTTTTTTAGGCTAATAAGTTTTTTTTTACTGTGCCCCAGTTCATTTAGGCCTATAGGTGCATCGATGATTCAAGTTATGAAAACGTTAAGAACCATAATATGATGTATATTTATATAATTTCCAATCAAGTCCATGTAACTCTTGATGTTTATGGATGTTTTAATAAAATATCTATATATGCGCATTAATAAAACTGACATGGTTGTGTTTTCAGTAGCCTAGCTATGTTTTATTAGTAACATTTCTGCTGTTATCATAACCCATCTGTTCACTCTAACAATATCGGATGATTGCCTACGAATCGGACATGTCCAAAACAGACTATTTACTGGTTTACACAAATCGAATGGAAAAAGATCCGACTCAAACGAATCGTTCACGTATCGGACATCGCTATTTATCTACGATTTAAGAGTGGCCTTTACACAAAACATACTCCCGTCACCTATAAAAATCGCAGTTGCGATGTCCTTGAAGTGTTAATTAGATCATTTTGTTTCATTGTGTGATGTCAAATTTTCAAATGATCGCGCGGGAGTCAGACTTTCCCTCTTGTGGTAATGGTGTGTTCTTCATTCCGCAGATGGAATGCGAAGGTACGTCGCTTACTTTAGTAGGTTGCTATCCTTTCCTGTCCTCCTTTGGTGTGACAGTCTAAGCGGGGGGTTGATGCATGTCCTCTGATGACTCTCCAAAACAAACTTGTTTCTTTGTTGATGCTTTGTTGGACTTCATGTTTGAAGCTGGGTGAAGAGTTTACTGTAAGTAGGCTACCTGAATGGCCCAAAAATATGTTTATAAACATAAATAAATAGTCAAAAATGTCTTCACACTGAGAAAAAAATCTCTCCCAGTTATTCTCTGAATGACCATAACCCAATGTTATATCCATTTAATGCTTTCAGGACCTTTGTGAGATCATGCTATTTATAGCTATATTGTGCAACGATATATAAATATTAAAAGCTTTATAGGTCAAAATCACCAATTAGTAGTAGCCTAGATGGGTCATTCCATGAAACAATACTGCATATTTTACATAAAATGTTTATCAACTTTAATGTCACATGGTTTTCTATGCATAGATGTACCCCAATTAACACAGATGCATTTACCCAGTAATAATAATAATAAAAATAATATGTATAATAATATGTATAATAATGTCCCCAATCATGTTTTCTCAACTTCACTATGAAATAAAGGGTACATGTTTTTTTGTTTTTTTAAGTATTAGTATATACATTAACTTATTCTCTTTTACATAAAATACAATTTATTGTGATACATATTTTGTGTAAAACCATTAAATGAGCTCATGTCCCTCAAACTTCAGTCCATGCCATTTGCCCATTAAAATCTTAAGCATATGCCCTAAATCACATGACTTGCTAGAAGTGACATAATTTCCTTTGAGGGAAAGCAACTCTATGAACATTAGTCATAATTTTTGTAATAGTTGGTCATACTTATCAGGTTATACTAGCATGAGCTTGACCAGTGTGTTTTTATGATAGTGAAAAGATTAAAAACATACATTTTAAAGATGTTTTTCAAAAAACCTGCTCTGTCCAAAATCCACCAAACTGTAGAAATGACCCAGATATGCCATTGACTGATGGTTTTAGCTGCTGGAGGTCAAAGATGTATTTTCTACCCCCCTGGGTTTACATCTTTTGATGTATATGGGCCACAGTGCTGGCAATGAAACATTACCATGCTTGTGTGTTATCTGTTGAGAAGAGGGGAGGGCAGATGTTTACAGAGCATTATCACCAGCTGATAGGAGTCAGACCCTTCATAATACTGACACCTCAAGCTAAATCTTGTTTGTAGGACAAGATAGCAAATCTTGTTTGTAGGACACCCTGAACTTGTGAACATAACATGCAATGAAAACAGCAGCATTTTGCAGACATATTACTTTGAAAGATGCTTTTATTGTAAGAAAAACGCATATAAATCTTGGTACCTTAAAAAAAAAAAAAAAAAAAAAAAAAAAAATCCACAACTGATTAAAAAGAACATTTGAGGTGTCTGACCTAGCCGTGCAGCATCAAAACAAGCAGGGTGAATTCTGAATGTCACTGTGTTAAGGCACTTTCAATAATGCCAAAAGATATATGGTGAGCACATAATATCCATTTTGAAAAGTAAAGATAATACAAGACAACTAAAATAGCTTACGGAGAAAAAAGAAAAAAAAAGAAGAAGAAAAAAAAACCTATGCAAAAGGAATGGTTTTACTCTGACAATAAATCTCTACGAATATCACAAAAATATTACCACTGTATATTTATATATACATAAATATTTAACCCTGGTCCTACAATAAATAAGATTACATAATTGGTTTTCCAGCACAGCACTTTGTGTTCAAGCTATTACAGACCATAGGCAGTCTTCTCATCATTGTTTAAATGAGTCAGGGAGAGTTGTGAATATGATTGGTGAAAATGATGGAAGAAAAGTATGTCTGGTATCAATTTTAGAGCTGATTATTTACCTTCATAAACAATCCCGATCTTGCCTGGGGGTTTATCTGGGTAAACTGTGACTTGACAGCCTTTCCACTAGAGAGGTACAGTGTGTATTTTAGTTAAAATCCTGCCCTCTAGTGGTGCACAAACTGCATTGAGTCTGATTCAATATTTCATTAGATTCCTGTTGTCTAAAAAAATCTAATTCATTAATACACAGGTACAAATAAATAACACATAATTATCATTCTAGTAACTAACTAACCGAAACTTGTGATTAACAAATTAATTAATAGCGTTCGGTTGAATGAGGTAGTTCACTATTAGCTAATCAATAACTACTATTTTTTTAGGGGGATTACTAAGAACTATGTACACGTTCATATGTGAATAATGCATAATTAATTCTAAAGTGAGGATAATGGTAACCCACTAGTAATGACTCCAGTATTACCAAATCCTTCAGAATGAATTACCAATTATTTGTAAGAGTATTCTAAAGTGAAAAGCATGATAACTGTGTTAACACTTGAGTCATTACTAGTGGGTTACCATGATCTTCACTTTAGAATTAATTATACATTATGCATTATTCACATTAATTATGAACCTGTATGTAGTTCATACCTCTGTGAGATATAGTGAACTACTAGTGAACTACAGTATAGTGAACCACATTCAACTGAGCGCTATTACTTACTAATTCGTTAATCAGAGTTTCTTGTTAGTTAATAACAGTTACTAGACTGTTAATATTGTGTTACTCACTTGTTTGTGTAGTTATTCATTAATGATGAAACAGTATTTTAAAGTTAAAGTTTCCCATTCTACAAATACAAAATATCCAGTCTAGAAACCTTTTATTAGAAGATTCTGATTAAAGATTAAATAGATAGTTCACCCAAAAATTCTCTCATCATTTACTCACCCTCATGTCATTCCAAACCAGTACGACATTCTTTTTGCTGTGGAACACAAAAGCATATATTTTGAGGAATGTTGGCAACCAAACAGTGTCCGTTCCCATTGACTTCCATTGTATTTTTTGTCCATATAATGAAAGTCAATGGAAACCGAAACCATTGGACTGTTGTTGCCAAAATTCTTCAAAATATCAGCTTCTGTGTTCCACAGAAGAAAGTAAAGAAGTTTTATTTTTGGATGGATTATCCCTTTTAAAGGAGTATACATAAAAAAGGACAACATTGAAATTAATTTAATCATATCTAAAAATCAATCTGTATCACTACAGAACCTTTTTTAAGTTTGTGAGATTGGTGTGCTTCTGTTCCAAATGTATTTTACACACAACTATGTCATACAATTAAAAGTAAATGCAAACTAAAATCCTGATTGAAATGCATCTTAGAAACATTATCAATACCCAGCCCAGATCATAGTCCTGTCTCTATTTATGATTCTATTTTGAAGACCCCAGACACAAAAACTGCAAATGCTGTGTGTGCAATCAGTCAAACATAAAACAGCACAGAAAAAAAAAAAAAAAAAAAAAAAAAAATATATATATATATGAAGGGCTCGTTTATGAAACATCAGTGCCAGTCTGAGTCCATATCTGAGGCCAAATATGAACTCCAGTCTTTATGATTAGGACAGTTATGTGAGTCATGGGTTGCGGTGGGGAGCTGGGACGCCCCCAGTGGCACCGCAGGACAGAAGCATGGGCGAAGGCAACTTGGTGTCACAGAGCTGGGCAAGGCGTCTTCCAATCTCCTCTTCGATCGCACCCTCAGGCTGATGAATTGCACGGGACGCTCCAGGGCGGGGCATGTTACGAGTTTCAGTTTTAGAAATCAGTGTCCCAGCCGGAATTGTCATCTGGGGGAGGGTCCTCGTTGTCCTCAGGAAAGCTATCAAAGTTACTGGTGTCAGTCGGGCTTGCAACCTAATAGGAACGTGAGTGAGGAAATGGGATGTTAGATGCACAAATATTGAGCAGTAATGTGAATATCATAAACACAGCTATAAAAAAGCTTAATAATAATGTGTGCCTGCATTGTTTATGCATTATTCAGTGTCTGAAATATCATAAAAGTATTGTATCAACTAATCAATTTTTGTAGTAATTTTACAGTTGCACTATACAATAAAATTAGTATTATATTATATATTATTTATACTTTTTTCACAGTGAAATATTACAATAGTAATATTATTCTTAATTTGTATTAATAATTAAATAATAATTATAATAATTATTAGCATCATTATTACAGTATATTTTTGGCCAAATTGTGCAGCCCTGCAAACAAGTAAAGCAAATCTGGAGGATTTTTAGCTATTTCATGGCAAAATTTAAATCTGTGTTAATTCTTCTCACAGTATTTACTATACCAAAATTAACGACGTAATTATGTTTTGTCACAAAGGTTTTGGGTGACTGTTGAATCTATTTTAATTGCAGTTTTCTTAATTCATCTTGCTATCTTCCATCTTGTGTCAAATTTACACTTATGAATGAGTTTTTTATTTGGATTTTGCTCCACCCTATGGAGATGTGGATGTGGAATACTCACATCAGGAATAATTGGAGGTACGAGAGTTCCTTTGCGCAGGCCTTCCCAGTTAAAGCCTTCAAACCATCTATGATGGAAAAAATAGAATAAAGATCCTGTGTAGTGTGGTGTTCCAGTTGAATGACACATATCATTCTTAGGAATTTAAAGATTTAAATTTAATAGAATAGATTTAGATTTAAATGTCAAAAAATGTTGACCCCATGCACAGCATAAGACAAAATATATAGTTTGTATACAATACATATTAATTCATTGACTTTAATGATTTTATAAAAGTTTCAGTACTTTTCTAGACCTGAAAACCACAATTTTCAAATTCCCAAATAATAGGGACACTCACTTGTGTTTTTGGATATCTTTGACTCCATTTTTCAAGTTTCCTAGCCTCTCAGACGGATTGTCCCTGGGGGAAACAATATTTGGAGGAAAAAAAGAGATTCATTTATGGATCTGATTTTGTCAAAAATGGCCTTTGCCAAACCCAGATACACTATATTTCAAACTAAGGATTTGTTTTAACCGTGAGGTATACATGTGTGATAGAAGTTAACAGCTTTGGAACAGCAGAACATTTAAAGTTAATTTAAAACTCAACTGAAATAGAGTATTGATATGTCAATAACTGTCAATAAATCAGCACAGATTGAACCTAAAGGGTTTTCAAATGTACCCACCTGCATAGTTTTTTAATTAGATTGCCTGCATTTTTGGTGATCTTCTTTGGAAATTCTATCATGTCGATTCCTCTTAAAATTATATTATATGTCTTCATTGGATCTGGTCCTGAGAATGGTGGGCTGAACAACAAATACACATCGGATTTTTACAAAATTAGAATGAGTAAACTTACACAAATGGAAAACATTTTAGCTTAACTTGATTGAAACACAGTAATAGGAAACATGATTTACCTTCCAGTCAAGAGTTCATACATAAGAATTCCCAATGACCAGTAGTCTGCTGAGATGTCATGGCCTTTATTAAGAATGATCTCTGGGGCTACATACTCCGGCGTTCCACAGAAAGTCCATGTTTTTTTCCCAAATCCAATCTTTTTAGCAAAGCCAAAGTCCACCTACAAGAGACGAATGGACATACAAATTACAGCTTTTAGTACATGTCTGTTAAACTCTAAAAAAAAAATGCTGGGTTGTTTCAACTCATGTTTGGGTCAAATATAAACAAACTCAACTGTTTTAAACACAACGGTTGGATTTGTCCATATTTGACCCAAACATGGGTTGAAACAACCCACCCTTTTTAGTGTAGCTTTGAATTTCCTAGTGTACTAAAAAGTTGATAAGAAAAAGATATGCACATTCAAAAATATTTCTCATTTTGGGTAAATGGACCAAAATTATTGCACTCAGAGGCGTATACAAATTGTTGTCCAATCAGATGCTCTCTAGAAAGAGAAGTCCCTCCCCCTGATACCACTTGACACTAAGAGCAGTCTTTAAAATTCACCAGCCTCACAATGTGTCATCTCATTAAAAATGATCTTAAAATGTATACTCACAAGCTTAGCATATCCTCTATGATCCAGAATGAGATTTTCTGGCTTTAAATCTCGGTAGATTATTCCCTTGGAATGCAGGTAAGCAAATGCTTCGACCACACAGGCTGTATAAAACCGTGTAGTTGAGTCTTCAAATGATCCTCTATGAATAGAGGAAAAAAAAACTGATGTTTTACTGGGTTTCTATTATTTAGAGTGATTAGCACCCGCCACCATCACAAAAACAATTTGGCTACCTGTCTCTAAGAATGGTCCAAAGCTCTCCTCCTAGACAGGCTTCCATCAACATGTACAGGTATTTGCTGTCTTTGAAAGTTCTGTACAACCTGAGGGAACACAACCACAGAATTTTGTCAATCAATTTTTATTTTTGCCTTGATATTTTTAGGATATGACCTTCAATGATGCTCTCAGGAGGTTTTAGCACCTACCTTACAATGAAGTCTGAATGAGCCTCCTGCATGATCTGTTTCTCAGAGCGGATGTGCTCCTGTTGCCGCGTATCCACGATGTGGCGCTTTTTCAGAATCTTCATTGCAAATGTTTTGGTCTCTTCACTCTTGAGCTGTACCTGTGGACACCAAAGGCACACACACACAAAATTAGCACAAAAAATAATAAGAAGAATATTGCCTATGGAAACAAGTCATACAGCCAAGTGGTAGTGTTAATATAGCACTTGAATCATGGTCTATTAATGTGTAAAGGGTCTTCAAGGGACTGACTGAGAGAAGGAATTCTTCACATTGCGTCTTCATGAAGGCATTTGCATGTTCATTCGATCCTGTAGCTATCTAGCAAACGGATAGCACTACAAGCATATATAACTCCCTGGCGAAAGGCCACTTGTTTTTACTATGTTGCCGCATTGCCAGAAATAGGCGAGTGGAAAGGGGAATCCTCTTCCAGGACCACTGGGCTTTCCTTTACAACAGAGTCTGATCCGCAATGCGGATTTCTTCCCTCCTCTCTATGTCAAAGTTTCCGTCTTTTTCTTCCCCCTAAAATTAATGGTCATGCAGAAAACATCACGCATTAATGATTTTTATGATCGATCTATCGGTCTATCTATCTGTCTATCTATCTGTCTATCTATCTGTCTATCTATCTATCTATCTATCTATCTATCTATCTATCTATCTATCTATCTATCTATCTATCTATCTATCTATCTATCTATCTATCTATCTATCTATCTAATAAACTAGTCTTCTTGAACTTTGTGTGGCAGTAATTCAGATGTCTACCCTATTAGCTCTGTTGTGGAAAGTTACCCTGAATAGAGTTAGAGCATTCCCAGACCTGATCTGTCCTTTAGCACCGCAGATCTTTTGAGAGCTGCTCATATTTCCTGCAATGTAGATTAGTAAATTGTATTTGTATTATCAGTTAACATATTTTTTTGTTTTTGGGGTGTTGCATACCATAAGCAGAATACCTTAAAGCAACTAAACCATATGCATTCACTGTTTTCTTGCTGCAGTCACCTTGTAGTGCTTTTTTATAGAGGCTTTTTTAAAACCTTTTTTATTTACATGAAAACATCAAACATAAAATGCACACATATATAAGGTGGACCATCCTACCAGCTCAACTCTTCCAAATCCTCCAACTCCCAAGGTGTCGATGATGTTGAAGTCCACCAGCTTCAGGTTGGAGAAGAAGGCATTCTCCGCCTCGTATCTGCATTTTTTGAAGTGGAAAAAGGGAAACTTCTTAGAGGTTTGGATAGAGTAGGTAATAGGGAATGTTGGAGCAGGAATTGGGGCAGGAATGCTGTTTATTCGCTCCCTCTCCTTCCTCTCCTTTACTGGGATAGGAAGTAGCTCACGCATTGTGGCCTCCTTGTGCTTTGACCAAATCAAATACTGTGAAACAGTTAAATGTACAATTCTCAAAACGACCAGCACTATTGCAAAGATGAACTTGCAATATTTGGCTTGCAATATATGTAGTATAGTCCTCGCCTCAAGAGCACGTATGGCAGAATAATAACAACAGTCTTTGTTCAAAAGTAGAGTTAAGGCGCCATTTCCAGGTTACATTTCGAGATTTGGGATGCAGTGCAATTCGAGTCTGGCGAAGGACAAAGCGATCCAGATTGGTGGAGCTTCTCCGCATCAATATTGGTCTGTGAAAGCTCTTCTGGACACAATGTTTGGCTGCAGAAATACCCAAAGTTGTCACTGTCATCAGCAGAGACAGTACTAAAAGTTGAGCAAAGGTCCTCGCTGATTTGCTGGAAATCTCACAAAGCAAGAGATTCTGTCCTTGTGCTTGCCCAGGGACAGTACGCTTGACTGGCAAGACTAGTGCTGTCCTTGCGACTAAGTCTCAATCCGTTCCAAAACTGAGCTTGACTGTGTTCTCTATGTGAGTGCCAGTCTCTGCTAATACTGCCTTGCCTGATCCAGCTTTATTTTTAGCATGTGAACTTGGCTTGTGGTTCGCCTAGTCAGAAAAGGTTTCCCCGCTCTACCCTCACACCACCACATCTCTCCTTAAAGTTCAAATTTAACTTAAGAAGGACACTGGTGCTGCATAATTATGAGCCAATTTAGATGCTTTGGCACTGAGAGACTGTGAACCTTTCAATTAACACATATAATAACAAAATTAGCTCATCTTGGAAATAAGTGCGATAGCTAGGTCCTCTGACTGGAAGAAATCATCTGAGAGACTGGAAGAAATGTATCTTTAGCTAGATGGCATGTCATATGGGACCAAAAACAGGTATCTTCACTACTACACTTAAGTATTGTTTTGAGGAATTTACTTGAGTACTTTTCAAACTGAATACTTGCATTCCTACTCAATTCCAAGGGGAAAAGCTGTTTTTTTTTTACTCTTTAAAATCATAATTTTTTTAAACATATTTTACAGCGTAACAATTTGTGAAAGGGTGACAGTCCTTGCCCTAAATAATTTTTTTTTAATTTAGAACCATCTGTCAAATGTCAAACAACAACAAATCTGACATTTATTTAATTTAATTCTTCAGTGTAACTCTCTTGTGTGACCAAGAGATTTACATAGGACACATTACATTTAGTTTTAACCAAGTTTGACAAGGTACCGATACTTTAAATTAAAGCTACAATATGTAATTTTGTTCGCCGCTAGGGGTCGCTAACCTCTTACAATAACAAAGGCGTAGGTTGATGACGCATAAGCGGAATTATGGAACTTCTCGTCATTCCCATTGATCTAATAATGTTTATGGATGAGTGAATACTTTGATGTTTTTAACATGACCGTGGTATGAAGCAGGATGCGATTGCTAATGAGAGACAGATATCAACACCACACGAGTACCGCGGATATAAAGGAATGAGGACATTTCATTCTACCGAACTACCCGCAAGTGCTGAATTAATACTCACACAGGTCAGTTTATTTGACGAATTAAACTTGTGAGGTATCACTTGGTCTACACTATCACACTTAACTGCATTTGAGTCTGTTGAAAGTTTTATAATGTTATTCTATGTGTTAGTTTGTCTGTATGAGACTAGCAGTAAGCTAGATCAACATTAGAATAACATACTGATCATATTCTAACATTTCACCATGTTGAGCTATATAACATTGATTAGTTTTATGTACATTTGCTCACCTCTACATTTGCGCGTCTCTGTCAAGTCGAAGTTTGTCACAGCTCTCTGCATCTCGAAAACGCCACACTGATATTGATCCTCTTATTTCTCCTTTTGTCCCAAAGTCTGCTTGCCATGGTCCATAATTTTTTGAACGAAACAACAGCGCGAGCGTGCCGCTAAACATTACGCAGTTGTCCAAGTCTGTTGCCATGGTTACTATGGCAGTACAAGCGGAAACCATGGATAACGCGGATATTACGTCATTGACAGGCGACAAGTGAACAGGGACGAGCCATTATTTAAAGTCTTGGGACATTGTAAGTACACAACTGCAGGAAATATATCACACTGTGCAAGTGATTGTTGATATTTTATTACACAATTCTTATTGTACCTTTAAAATTATTTTACTCATGTCGCTCCAAACCTGTATGACTTTCTTTCTACTGTGGAACACAAAAGTAGATCATTTGAAGAATGTTTTGGTCCAAAGTATCTGGCTATAACCTGATAGTTCAGCCAAAAATGAATTTTGGTCCAAAGAGTTAAAACCAATGGGATTAACTTTCATTGCACCAAAACATTCTTCAAAATGTCTACTTTTGTGTTCCACAGAAGAAAGTCATACGGGTTTGGAATGACATGAGGGTGAGTAAAATAATATGAATTCCCCATACTTTTCACAAATTTAGATGTTAGAATGCTAAAAGTCTCAAGGTCAAAGTCTCAGTACAAGCGCAGAAACCCTTATGTCACTTGAGAAGCTGGAAAACACCCTGGAGGACCACCACTGATATCTGACACGGCAAGGACACAGTATCTGCAGTAAGTTTCCATATTTAATCAAGACTCCATGGGCAGTGGGACAGCTGCCCCCTCCAACCTCTCAAGCCAATGAGAGACCACTGCACTTGTCTGCATAAGAAGATTATGCCGCATAGTGATTTGGCTGTTTCTGCCAATGTCGAGAGTCATTCTTCTGTAAAGAAGGCAGTATTTTGGTACATTGTCCCACCCAAATCAACAAAAGAATGCATGTAAATCATCTGGTTCCAGTATTCTGGGGAAAATAACGATAATTACAAAAAATTCCAAGCCCTACATAAACTGCAATTCAAGTCTAGGAGTAAGAGTTCTAATTTGATAAATGAAACTATATTGGTCATGGTTGTTTACTGGGGCACAATCTACTACAGGTAACTGATATAATCAGCAGTTAATAGGATACTTCACCCATAAAGAAAATTCTAATAAGACTTTTGTTCACATCTTTGGAACAAAAATGACACACAATAACAAACCTCATTGATTCTCGCAAGTTACGCACATACAATGTTTATGTGTGAATGAAAGCCTAAGTTGAATCTGTTCATCATTTAAAGTGATTGTTTCGTCAGAAGACTTGGTTTAACTTCTCGATTCATTTTAAAATGTACTTTTTGAAGCTTGAAAATGTTGATTACATAGACTGTAAATGGATTGACAATAATTATGAAAGATGTGTTCTGAAGATGAACAAGAAGGGTGATGACAGAAATACAAGTCCTATGTTAAATGTATGAGAATACAGTGTAACACTGGTTCAACAGAATCACTAGGCAACTAAAAAGTACATTCCAATGAATGAACCATTCTAATTAGTTAACAAGTCAAGAGTCTATTAATTGTCATTAACTTTTTTTACATCATCTAAATTTATTCTTCAAATCAACCATTTTTAAACAAGAGTCTACAATCCAAGGTTGTTTTCCATGGTTATGGTTACAAGCTAACCCCTCAAGTGTTTGAGCTCCATGAGTGGGAAGAGGGGAGTGGGCTGGATTTCACATAAGCTGTTGAGAGGTGATATGTTAGGTGTGAGCTCTGAGAAGAGCTACTGATGACTGACGTCACACGGTCAACCAGAGAGATTTTCCACTGCCGTAGCTGAGAGCATTGATTACAGTTTGTTACCCATATGTACTTATAATCCTTTAATGGGACAGTAAACAAGTAGAGGGTACTGACTGAGAGGCTTTATAAGACAGTCTGAAATATCCAAAGCCGATTTACAGTACTTGGGTTTTAAAGCTCTACTGGAAGAAATTATTTCCCTAGTGAAAAAATAGTATACTTAAGCACAATTTATTCGTATGTACTTCAGTATAAATGTATTTGTGGCCCACTATAAATTGGTATATTTAAAGTCTGTTAAATTGGAACAACTAATTTTGTAATAAATGCATTTTAGTTGTCCAAAGGCAGTGCTGAAGTTCAACTAAAGTTGTATTAAATATGCTTGTTTGTGTTAAAGTGGAATACTTATGTTATACTTATGGAATACTTACACTTATGTATACTTTAAATATACTCTTGTATTTAAGATTTGAAATGCACAATTCACTCAGCTTAATTTTCAAATGTATTTGGTGACATTACAATTACAACTCAATTGCACTGTAAGAGTGTTGAACATACATTAATATTATACTGATAACAAACTTTTAGTGCTTTTAAAACACATTGCAATGGCATTCCAAGTAAACTTGAAGTGTGCTAATAGCATCATTGCTGTATGCTTCAAATACAATAAAGTAATCTTTATAAATAATGGCACAGCTTAAGAATTTGCCTTTTACTGACATTTTACAGACACCCCCCAGTATACCAGTAACTCAAGTATCCGGAGAACAGCATTGAGACAATGGAAACAGATATATGTACACTGAATGTAGGAACAACTACGGACTAGATTCGAACCCGAGTCCCAGCCACACTAGCACACTCGGTTTACCAGTTGCGTCACCACACAGATATTCACCATGCACAACTGGGGTTACTTTGTGTTCTCTCTATAATGTTACAAGTACTACTATAAGCAAACCATTTTTCGGTATGACGGTCTCGCATTATGCTGCAGGTTTAAAGGTGACGCATGAATTGAAATTATTTTAATACAATTTAAGTTGTTACTTTTCATGCAGTTAACGTTTCTGAGTTTATTTGAGATTTTTACTTTTTGTGGAATTTTTGAGGACTGGTCAGGATAAAATTAATAATTAATTTAATAATTCATAATATTTTGACATTTCCACATTTCAATGACCAACGGACCATTAAAGTAGCATTAATGGGAAAAGTGTATTAGCACCGTAGGTGCATTAAAGTACTACAATTTCTGATCAAGTACATACATTTATTTCACCATTTCAAACTGGATGTATATTGTTTTCTCTTTTTTTCATAATTCCATATCTTTACTTTTGTAACTACATTCTCTATGTATGTAAAGCTGCTTTGCAACCATGCAAAATTGTGAAAAGTGCAACAGAAATAAATTTCAACTGAATTAAAGAATACCTGATATTAAAAGTGTGGTTACATTATTGAAAAGGTAAAGGTCATAATTACAAAACTTACTTCATTATGATGAATTATTATGAATTATAATTTTTTTGCAACTCAAAACACATTTCCTGTAAACTTTTATCTATACTATTTTATACTCAACAAGTAGAACTCAAATAAAGTTCATTGTATTTAATCATAACAGGTAATCAGAGGATTTAAACAAAAATAAATTACTTAAGTAGTACTTAAATATTTAACAAATTAAATCATTTTATTTGCAAATTGCTCATAGATACATTTGTGCTGTAGGCAAAAGTTGTGTTTGGAAATTCTGCTCTTACAGCACCAGTTAGCAGAAACAAACTAGATGTTTCAATTCATACCTCACATTTTCATTGGATTGCACAAAAAAGAAAGTCTCATCTAAAAAAAAAAAATTACATAGCGTCATCTTAAAATAATTTCATAATTCCCAGGTTTGAAATACATGGTAAGACTTGTGTCTTTAGCTGCAATGAGCTTCTAGACTCTAAAGGTTTCCTTCTGACAAATGTGCCAAATCTGCTACACAGACTCTCAATAGTGTGCACTCTAGTGAGTTCGGTTGTTTAGCAAAAGTACAGCAAAATCGATTGTCTGTGAATTTTCATTTCACAGCCCGTGAATGTAAGGTGAGGAGAGATTGACTTATTTACATATACAAAAAACTGCCCCCTTCACTGAACAAAAATACTGTAGCCTATATTTAGGCCTATGTTAAAATCACATTATTCCATTACTTCAGACACTTTTAAAGGGATACTCCACTTTTTTTTGGAAATAGGCTCATTTTACAACTCCCCCAGAGTTAAACAGTTGAGTTTTACCGTTTTCGAATCCATTCAGCTGAACTCCGGGTCTGGCGGTACCACTTTTAGCATAGCTTAGCATAGATCATTGACCATTAGCATCTCTCTCAAAAAAATGACCAAAGAATTTCGATATTTTTCCTATTTAAAACTTGACTCTTCTGTAGTTACATCATGTACTAAGACCGACGGAAAATGAAAAGTTGCGATTTTCTAGGCTGATATGGCTAGGAACTATACTCTCATTCCTGCGTAATAATCAAGAAACTTTGCTGCTGTACCATGAGTCCAGCAGGCGTAATGATATGACGCAGCGCCTGAAAATAGTCCCCAGCTCGGTAACTTCCAACGTGACCGGGACTAAGTTTGTCTAACCTATTAGACCTATTTTCAGGCGCTGCGTCATATCATTACGCCTGCTGGACTCATGGTACGGCAGCAAAGTTTCTTGAGAAGAGTCAAGTTTTAAATAGGAAAAATACTGAAACCCTTTGGTCATTTTTTTTGAGAGAGATGCTAATGGTCTTGTCCGATTCAATTATCTATGCTAAGCTATGCTAAAAGTGGTACTGCCAGACCCGGAGATCGGCTGAATGGATTCGAAAACGGTAAAACTCAACTGTTAAACTCTGGGGGAGTTGTAAAATGAGCCTATTTCCAAAAAAAAGTGGAGTATCCCTTTAAGGTGTGAAGTTTGTGTGCTTGATGAAAGCATGTCACAGAGACATGTCAATCTATGTTTAGTATACTTATCATGAAATAAATGTATTTTAAATACAACTCGGTAGGCTATATATATATATATATATATATTATTTATTTATTTATTTATTCACTAGGGTGAACTATCATTTTGAAATGCTGCCTATCTAGCATGAACACCAGAGTTTTTAGGAAGAATGTTCTAGACCTTGACTGGCCTCCAATCTCTCATAAAAAGCTGAAGACCAGTCAAATTCCTCCATGTAGAAACGGCAGCCTTTCAACATATCCACTTCTGCTGTTACAGCTGTGAAAATAAGCCGCTGTGAAAATAAGCCTAAGTCCGAACTCTAGTCGGGCCGCGGGCAGTTTCCTCAGGGGTCAGTGGTTAGCTAAGAGCGGCTGGGTGCTGGGGTTTGACCTCATACCCAACAAAGAAAAGATGGATGAAATGACAGAAAACAGCGTGCTGCGGGCGGCCTGCCCAGGTGTTCTCCACAATGCAGCATTTGACTGCATTACATCCCCTTGACTTAAGACGACCTTTTTAAGTCTAGGTTAGCTCTTGTTGACTTGGTTCTTGTCACATTATATTTTACTCATTTAAGTTTGCACGTGTCTTACATGACCTATTTGACCACACTGGGACTTTGAATAATGTTAAAATCACTCTTCAATAGACAGGCCTTACAAAATGTAAAATGTCAAGCACAGATCTCTCTAGAGCAACTAACAAAAATTTTTATTTAATGGTTGTCCATTGGAAAGCTAAATCCAGTACATGCATGTGACCATTCCACATACATGTGAAATCTGATGCGCTGTAAAGCCACCAATGGAAACAACACTCAACTTTTTTCCATGCTATAATGTCCTTTTTAGGCTTTGATAATAAAGTTTAAACTGACAGAATTGTATACAGACTGATATTTTTATGCAATATATTGATTTTATTATTTATAAAAAATATTTCTGATTAACTGGATGCGTTTATCAGAATGTTACTGTCAAAACCAATTGTCAGTTGAACTCCGGTTGGGATCAAATAAAACAATTTGCGAATCATTGGTCAGTGCAGTTCATATTAATACAATTCACCATTTGACTGAGTCCAGTTTTGCTACGTTTTAGTAAAAATATTATTCGTAATGCCTCAATGCACAATGTAAAATTTGACTCCAGAAGTACACCGCAAATGCCAAAGTGCGAAGCTTATCAGCTTATGCAACAACCATTCGTGTCGGCTCATGTATCATTCGTATAATGGCCTGATTTTTTCTCGGGCTGTTTTTAGATCGACGTGCGAGGTCTCAGTCACATGAATCCTAACAGCAGTACTGACCTTGCACTTCTCCTTCAATTTGTATTGTTCCTTCAACACCCTCTTCTGATGCCACAGATAACATCTGTCATTATGATGTACGGGTGGCCTTTCTCCAAACTACAGCAGGACAGTAATAACACATGACAGAAGAATGGCTTGGCAGCTCAGCTGACTAAAAAGGTCTTGCTTGTGTAATTATCACTTAGAGTTAATTAAAAATAATGGCAACACTTTAGTTTAGGGTCCAATTCTCACTATTAACTAGTTGGTTATTAGCAATATTACTAGGATATTGGGTGTTTATTAGTACTTATAAAACACATATTAATGCCTTATTCTGCATGCATATTCTACATCCCTTTATCCTGCCCAATACCCCAAACATAACAACTACCTTACTAACTATTAATATGCAGTGATTAGGAGTTTATTAAAGCAAAATTTGAAGTAAATAATTAGTTTTTTTTTTTGTTATTAATTTAGGGGCCGCTAACACAGCCCCGTTCTAACAGGAAAACCCTAACGCGCTCCGGGCGCCCATCCGCACAAAACAGTGCCTTGTGTCTCGATAACGCACTCCCTGAAATAGGTTCGAAGGTGCAAACGATTATCCGTTATCTCTGTGCAAACCTCAAAAACGTAAACCTGCGAAAACGCAGATGTCGCACACATGCGCAGTACGTGTTCAGTCCATAGGTATGCGCGTTTGAATATATATGTGCGCAGGCGTGTAGTCATTCTAAACCATTTAGTGCTTTGTAAGTAATCAGCAATATTTAAAAATGTATACATTGTTTAATAGGGAGCCAATGCAGTGTTGACAGAACCGGGCTAATATGGTCATACTTCCTGGTTCTGGTAAGAACTAGAGCTGCTGCGTTTTGGACCAGGTGGAGTTGGTTTATTAAGCGTGCAGGGAAACCACCCATAATAGCATTACAATAATCTAGCCTTGAGGTCATGAACGCATGAACTAATTGTTCTGCATTTTTCATTGAGAGCATATGACGTAATTTAGATATATTTTTAAGATGAAAAAATGCGGTTTTACAGATGCTAGACACGTGACTTTCAAATGAAAGATTGGTATCAAAGAGCACACTCAGGTTCCTAACCGACGACGAAGACTTGACAGAGCAGCCATCAAGTGTTAGACAGTATTCTAGATTATTACGTGAGGGAGTTTTTTGTCCAATAATTAGAATCTCTGTTTTTTCAGAATTAAGTAGTAGGAAAAGGCTAGATATCCAGTGTTTTTTTTGTTTTTTTTTCATGTAATGACATATAGACGGATGTGGAATTCATAGTCAATGATACAGAATACAACTGAACCTCTGGAGGATGTAAGCAACTGAGCTGTCAAACGGGTTGCACTTGAGAGTGAAAGGCCAGGTGCAAAAATAAACGCCTTACATAAGCATCTGTCAAGATTGTGTTTCTAGAGATGAAGGATTCTGCAATGTATGTCTGAACAGATTTTACAAGATAATGCAAGCAATGTAGTAAATAGGTGCAATTTCTATACGTGTAATGTGTCTTGAATAAAAAATGTTGCATGACTATAAACTATCATATGAACAATGTTATGCTGAAATTAAGTGCATGATTTGTTAGAAGTTCTAAAAAACAACAATGGATTTTTATTTGAATTTTTCCCAATTCCCAATAGTTGAATCATATTTTAAATACATAATTTTAGTAAGGGGAACAATGCTAAAGGCTTGTCTCTCTTAAGAGGGTACATTAAGGAAATATAAACCAAATCAAATACAGCATTAAATTGCTTATTCAAAACATTTTAATAACATGACAGTCTGTTTAAGAAGCTGAAAAACTTTTTAAACTAATGCTCATAAATCAGAAATAATTTCATAACCGACTGGTAACAATGTAGGCCATGCATGTGGGACAGTGGTATTTAAATGGCGGACCATTTAATATATATATATATATATATATATATATATATATATATATATATATATATATTAGGGCTGGGAATCGATAAAAAAAAATTAACTAATTAATTGCACAATTTCTGTAATTAATTGCAATTAATTGCGTTTCCCCCAAGCTTGTAATCATCAATATTTAAAGGAATAGTTCACTTTAAAATGAAAATTCTGTCATCATATACTCACCCTCATGTTGTTTCAAACCTGTATGAATGTCTTTCTTCTGCTGAACAGAAGATATTAAGGAAAATGTCAGTAGCCAGACAGTTTCTGGTACCATTGACTTCCATAGTATATATTTATCCTACTATGGAAGACAATGGGACCCAGAAACTGTCTGGCTACTGACATTCTTCTAAATATCTTCCTTTGTGTTCAGCAGAAGAAAGAAATTCATACAGGTTTGAAACAACATGAGGGTGAGTATATGATGACAGAATTTTCATTTTAAAGTGAACTATTCCTTTTAACTTAGAATCACCTAATTAAACAGCACAGGGAAAAAAAGGAACAGAAAATAGCCCTATATTAAAATATTAAACATCAATATATCAATATATTATTCTTTTTCAATAATCAATCAACATCAATTTAACAGATTATTATTATTATTATTTTGATTTATTTTTTTAACTAATTATCAAAATAAAATATAGTCCTACAAAGCTATTATTACCAGAGCATGTGATCAGAGCAGGTAATTTTACCATTGTTGCCCAGCATGGCTATACCAGCTCAGCAAACAGAAGTCTACTGAGAAATTTCACGTTATTTGAGTGGACTTTACTTTTCCAGTGCTCGGTACATGATTGAAGCGTTTGGGCCGTTAACGACAGAGCCGCCGACACACACACACACACATACACGGAACGGAGAGCGCGCCGCTGGGCCGTTAACGACAGAGTCGCCGACACACACACACACACACACACATACACGTAAAGGAGAGCGCGCCGCTGGGCCGTTAATGACAGAGCGCGCCGACACACACACACACACACACACGGAACACAGAGCGCGGCGCACACACGGAGCGGAAAAGACCCGCTCATGAAAGCTGCGCGAGAATGAAACCTAATCGCCGAACACGGAGAGGCGGGACGGCATATTTCGGTCTTTTCAATAGCAGCCACAACAGGAAATCATTAAAACGAGGCAAAAAAAAAAAAAGTGCTGCGTTAATTGCGTTATTTTTTTTTAACGCGTTAAACATTTCAAATTAATCGCAAAGATTAACGCGTTAATTCCCCCAGCCCTAATATATATATATATATATATATATATATATATATATGTATTTATTATTGTAATATCTGTATAAAGATAAAAATATATGCACTTTTTTTAATTAATCTTTTCTTGGTCTAGAATAAATCTGATAAAAAATGAAAACACTCCTTACATGTCAATATTGGTCTGTAGCCAATTACTATTCAGTAATATGTATCACATAACCACTGTGCAGGGTCTCCTCTGCTGCTACATATAGAGGCTGTTTATGTCAGGTGATTCCCAAGAAAAAGGACATGCTAGCAAGAGGGACATGAGACAGCTGCCTCGGCATGTCCAGCCCAAACACAGAAAACACGAATGAATGTTGTTCTAATATGTTCGCTTCGCTAATATACCGCTATTGTATATTTAACAATTTTTTTTTTTTTTACCCCTGTGCGATGAACAAAAAAGACCTGTGCTGTGTGTATACAGGGCCTTTAGTATTTGTTGACTGATGGCATGAGGCCAATGTGTCCACCTTATTGCAGAGGACAGAACATAGTGTACTCGTTTTTCTGTTCCAACATGGCGTGAAATGACATCTGCCTTATCGGTGTTCTCAGCATGGCAAAGGAAGCTAAACAAACATGGAGCAACTTTTGGGGTAACCTCAGATCAGAATGTCAAACTATTTGCCAGACAAGTCTTTGAGTCCAAGTCTGAAGTCTTCTGTCACAAGTCCAAGTCAGTAACAATTTTGCATACTGCAGGTTATTTTTGTGAACCCTGTAGCAGGACAGTTCTTTTAACATACACTGGTCTGGGATCAGATTTTTTTTTTTTTTTGGAAAATAGTGTGTTCACCAAGGCTGCATTTATTTGATCAGACATATAATAAAACAGTTTTTATATTTTAAATGTCATTTTTTCCTGTGATGCAAAGCTGAATTTTCAGCATCATTACTCCAGTCTTCAGTGTCACATGATCCTTCAGAAATCATTCCAATATGTTGATTTACTGCTAGAAACATTTCTGTGATACACTTTTTTGGGGGATCAAATACTTATTTCAGGATTTTTACTTATACTTACATACTTATTCTTATTTTCTGGATTTTTTGGTTGATATTCTGTTTCTATCCGTTAAAATAAACCTACCATAAAATTATAGACCCTTCAATTCTTTGTAAGTGGGCAAACTTATAAAATCAGCAGGGGATCAAATAATTATTTCCCCCACTGTATATATGAAAAAAATATTAATAATGATTTCAAATTCGTGTTTTCCATTAGCCAAGGAAACAAAGTCCCATCCCAAAACTCCACCATTGAAAAATGTATTATTATTATTATTATTATTATTATTAATGTTTAAATAATTATGAATAATATCATACAAATGCAAATATTGTAAATAATAATAATAAATATCATTATTAAAAATTACAATAATTTTCTATTATATTACCACTTACCAAAAATCGGTATGACAGTGTTTTATGTGCTTGTGTTTGATTCTTGCACATTTCTCACATATATGACTCTGAAATATCAACAACAACAAAATTTAGATAAATATATTAGCGATGCAACAATGAATAATTGTTTTGGACTGCACTACCAAACCCTATTAAAAGCAGGAAAAAAAAAAAGCACTATTTCTGAAATATCCAAATGTACCAATTGGAAAAAAGGACAGTCTGCGGAAGCAGAAGTATGAAGCACACTTACACACACGCAAATTTATCCAAAGGCCAGTATCCTAGTAACTAATGAATGTAATGTAATTCTCTTGAGTGATAGAGGTTGTTTAGACACTTGCTATTGTGAGCACAGTGCATTTCATTAACACAACTTCATAGCACTCTGTGTATTCACCACTCGAGACGCCTGATGCTCTAGTGAAGACAGTGGTGCTGAATACACACGCCACCATGGCAACTAGACCAGTGCGTGTTCATCAGCGCACGTGACCGTGAAGAACAATGGTTATGACCGTTCGAGATGTTGGTGTCACTGCAGGTGCCATCCTTCCTTCAAGCTCACTGCTCGTTTCACTGACCTAAATGACCTTGGATGTCAACATCAGAGCGCTGTCTAATGTCAGTGTTTGGACTGAGCAGTTGTCACATCTCTGACAATATGGGCCAGATTTACTAACAGCTTTCGCCAGGGCAAACCCTCTTTTGCCGTTAAAAAACTACTGTCACGATTAATCCTCTGGTGCTCTACGCGTGACGGTCAAAAATTATGAATTTCTTTTTTTCTTTTTTTTTGTCAATGAAATGAATGTGCTATATTTTAGTTTCATAATGTTTTTTATTTAATATTTTTGGCGGCTTTTTTTATACTAAATTATATATACGCTGTATTTATAATCCATTTATTCACTTTTTGAGCATCGACCTGAAAACTTAAAAGTTTCAAGTTAAATTGTTGTAAATCTTGAATGTTTTAGAACATTAGAGAGTTTGACCTTATTTCAAAGACGACACTTGGCAGATTATTGCTGAAGTCAAAAAAGTTTATAAAAGTGAACTTAAAGTAACAGAATTTTATGTGTATTGTTATGAAAAATTAACAAAAATACTATTTTAAATTTTTATATGCATATATATATATATATATATATTCAAAATCATGTTTTACTCTAAACCTGCAAGAAAATCAAAACAATAAATCTAAGTTGTGTTCCAAACTTGAGCTTGATATCTCAAAAAAAAATAGCTTACAGTAAGATTTGTAGTCTCCCATTAAAGGTGAACTAAGTAACTTTTTTTACCTTAACTGAACAGCTTCGGAGTCATTGGAATGGTTATATTACTTATTTCGGGTTGAATGGTGGTCGTTTCACACCCCCCTGGTGTCCGTGAGTGGAAAATACACACTTGCAACTTTGAGCCGGCGGGTCGCCGGCCGCCGCGTCAGGAAGTCTCGCGTGATATCAGGTCTCGCGATGTAAACAATTGCTTTACAGCCAAAAGAAATCTGCTAAAATGCTGTCATTATTGCGCTCCCTCACGCTGTCCGAACCCGAATGAAGAAGACGTTTTAAAGAATGTCCCATCTGCTTTGATGTCGTTGATCTATAGCCTCTGGTGTCTGAGAATCGCCAACGAGTTTTTACAACAGTGTTGTCAAATATCTATTCCGAAGCTGTGGGGGGAGCTCTAGAGAGAAACCTGCGAGCAAAAAGCGAGAATACAGCGAAGAAATCCCGAAGCTACTGAGTGCTGCTTTAATTTCCAATGAGAGACGGTCATTTTTGACCGCTAGGAGCACAAGTGTGACTATTTTTACAGGACCTTTTCGAATCATGTCCATGATTTTTTTTTTTCTGTTCACATAGCAATTTTCGTACCATTCCAATGAAGTAAAAAAAAAAAAAAAAGTAAAATTGTTCGAAGAGCACACGCAATGAAAATTTTCTGATAAAAAGACGTGGACTGTTATTTTTGCAGCTGACCTTGTTGCATATCCATTTTTAGGAGTTTGGCTTTCAGATGTAAAATTTATGGGAGGAGAGTATTTTAATCACGCAATGTGATTTACTAAGTTTGCTGTAGTTAAGTTACTGGTATATGTGCCATTAATGACCGTCTGCGCACGAAGGTACCTCACGAAACTTTGCCTGTGTTGTTCGTGTTGCCCGCACCTGATTATCATCGGCTCTGCTTGTTTGCAGCCCTAAGCTAATTTGCGCTGCTCTTGGATTGAGTTGGTCATAATGGAAATTAGCTGTGTCAGTGTTCTTTAATTTGCACATTGTCAGTACATCACCTGCGGAACTTTCCACTTCCATCTGTGTTTTTATGGGATTGTGGTCACATGCTAATTTGCCCCGTATATTAAAACTGGCCCTATGTTGCTGTTTGACTCTCATGAACAAAGGAACATTGTGATTCATCATCTACAGCAGACGACTGGAAGCAGGAATCACTGTGTGTTGAGTCACAGATCCAGCTGTGTTGGACCAACAGCAGCATATGCACTGAGCAAACATGAGTTTATCTGTCAGCTGGGAAACGTTCATTCAGTTGGGCCACTTACAGCGCCCCATTATGCTTTTTCAGATTTTATAAATTGCACATTTCATTGATGCAGAGATGAGTAAGTGTATTTTGCAAAACATTGGCAACTGCTTTTTATCAGTTAGTTTGAAGCAGCATCACAATTGATTTGTTACATAGGGACTACTGAACAGATTACGTTTATTCTAAAGTGCAAAGTATTGACAATCATCATTGGGTAATCAAAACTTATTTTTGATTTCATTTTCATCCTTCACGTCCACTTGAACATTTGGGCCAAATCCAGGAAATACAGTCCGTATGCAAGCTTGTTTGCACCACAGAATAAAACATTTTAAAAGATAATCGTGACTTTTTATCTCACAATTGCGAGTTATAAAAAGTCAGAATTGCGTGATATTAAGTTGCAATTGCATGTTATAACTTTTTTCTCACAATTACGACTTTATATTACGCAATTCTGACTTTATAACATGCAATTGCAAGTTTATATCTCACAAGTCTGACACATTTTCTCAGAATTGTGAGATATAAACTCGCAATTTTGAGTTATAAATTCCAATTCTAAGGAAAAAAAGACAGAACTCACAATTCTGACTTTATAACACACAATTGCGACTTTAAATCTTGCATTTCTGACTTTATATCTCCCAAAATCTTGCATTTCTGACTTTATATCTCCCAATTGCATGTTATAAAGTCAGAATTGCAAGATATAAACATGCAAAAGATTTTGAGTTTATATCTCACAATTCTGACTTTATAACTCACAATTGTGACTTTATATCACGCAATTCTGAGTCATAATTGTGAGATAAAAGGTCACAATTACCTTTTTTATTTTTCATTCTGTGGCGGAAACAAGCTTCCATAAATACATCATGTAAGTAGACAAGTGGTCAAGTGCAAAGACAGCAAGTGTGGGCATTGGGACAGGCCCAATTGTCAGGAAAACTACAACATGAGCAGTTTTGGAACAAGATTAGGGGATTAAAGGATGGCAGATTTTTCATTTTCTGATAAACTAATCCTTTACAAACAAAATTGACTGACTACAGCTACTGGCTAATGTTTGTCTTATAATGCAGCACTTCTATCTCAACTCGTCCTCATATCTGGGCTTTTAACATGCATCCTCTTCATTAAACACACATATATTTACAGCTAGAGCTAATCAACAATATGTAGCTATATTATTTTATGCATATTGAAACCACCCTCTCATATTTGCACAAATTACTTGCATTTAATTATACTGTCCAATCTACCATATGTTGTTATGCAGACAAAGGGTGCAGTGGGCACACACCTTATAACAATGTAACACTAATTAATTATGATCAGATATAACACATGCATTGTTGAACCGTGTTTATAGTGCATCATGTAACTTAAAAACAATGAGTACATCATTGAAATCGGATATTGTATGTCTAGGTATGGCCACATGAGGGCGCTCTTAGATCGGTTAGTGAGTGTTGACCCTCTGCTTTAATGCACATTTTGAGCCAGATATGATTATAACGAACGATAGAACGATAGATAGATAGATAGACCGATAGATAGACCGATAGATAGATAGATAGATAGATAGATAGATAGATAGATAGATAGATAGATAGATAGATAGATAGATAGATAGACAGACAGACAGACAGACAGACAGACAGACAGACAGACAGACAGACAGACATGTTTTACATGCAATTCAAGTTTATCTGAGCAAGAAAGCTCCACATGGCAAAACCTCTAATGCATTTGATGATATTGGGTTACTCATTCCTGAAAGCCTGTCTAGCTCAGATAATTATCGCCACAAGGAGGTCATGGACGCGGCCAGACATGCAAATCAAATGAAAGACACAGGCCAATTCATTTCTGCCTTGTATGGATCTTCATACACCACATCGGACTCATTACAGATTAGATTAATTTATATCACAGACAAAGGTGTTTTTATAAAGGGAGTGTGTTGTCTTTGTGTGTAGTTTTTTTCAACATTTTTTTGTCATTATGAGGTATAGAGTGTAGATTGAGTTGGAACAACATTTAAATCACGTTAGCATAATGCAGACTTTCTAAATGCACTGGCCTTGAATGAATCACATTGGATCACAGAGCTCCATATGGTCTGAATACATTATCAGAAGATGATGAGTTTCAGACTTACTTTGCTTTGGTGCCAGCATCATCATAGCCTTTGTTTGAGACGTCGTCCAGGCCTCCGATCAAGTGTTTGAAAGAACTGCAAACATGAACAAAATATCAAACGATTACTTTTACACACACACACACACACACACACACACACACGCACGCACTATTGATCAAAAATTGCATTTTACACAAAAACTTTTTACAACATGCATGGTTAAATCTGTTAAAATCTGATTAGCTGACTTTATGTAACTTCAAGAAGTTGAGCTACACAAGTTTTTATTACTCTGTCTGGAAGTAAAGGTACTGAATTGAGTCAAAATGGTTTTATGAAATAATTTTGTTTTATGAATGAGGCCCAATGAACAGTATTAAAAAGCAAAATGTCAACACTAATTTTCCACTTTTTTCTTTCTTTTCCATATAGCCTAGCGGGGTGATACTATTTTTCAATTAATAGTACTTTGTTTTTGAGTGTGAACCCTGGTGAAAATGAATATGCTAAGTATACGTGCAGCCAGACTGATTCAGTATACTTCAAGTGTGTTAATGATTAGTTAACTTGAAGTGTGCTATTTTGGAACAACTCATTTTGTACTTAGTATATTTTAGTTATAATTAAATTGTAGTAAAGCATAACTTTAAGTGTATTTAGTGTACTTTTGTGTGCTAAATTGGAACTTGGACTAATTACATGCTTGATTAGTGATATTAAAATGTACTTTATTTGTGTTACAATTACATTACAAATTCATAACGAGTGTCTTCGAAACATACAAGCAATATACCATAAGTGTATTATTTTGAGTAAAAAGTAAATGCTCAGTAATACCTTTGGCTTATTCCAAATACTTCAAATTGCACACTTTTTTTTAATTTTTTTGTTAGTATATTTGCAATGCACTATTGAAAAAGGGAATATATTTCAACTACAATAAAGTATACTTTTTTATCCACTGGGGAATCACAGCTGAATTCCTGATTTATGCAACAGTTATGCCCTATTTCAGATTAACTTGCCCCTGAACATGAGTCACAATATTGACACAACTGATTCAAGTCAAGTCAAGACATGGTCAGGGTTATGTAATTCAAGTCAAGTCAAGTCACCTATATTTTTTATAGCGCTTTAATACAGATTGTTTCAAAGTGATCAACAGGGAAATAATGATTCAATGATGCTATCAGAATTCAATTTGGATGCAAAGCAACTCTAAAAAGAAAAAGAAACAAAGAGTCATTGTTCAGCTGAAGACAGTTCAGTGTTGATTCAGTTGATTCTGCTGTAAAGATCATCAGTTATTAAAGCAGCACTCAGTAGCTTCGGGATTTCTTCGCTGTATTCTCGCTTTTTGCTCGCAGGTTTTTCTCTAGAGCTTCAGAATAGATATTTGACAACACTGTTGTAAAAACTCGTTGGCGATTCTCAGACACCAGAGGCTATAGTAGATCAACGACATCAAAGCAGATGGGACATTCTTTAAAACGTCTTCTTCATTCGGGTTCGGACAGCGTGAGGGAGCGCAATAATGACAGCATTTTAGCAGATTTCTTTTGGCCGTAAAGCAATTGTTTACATCGCGAGACCTGATATCACGCGAGACTTCCTGACGCGGCGGCCGGCGGCCCGCCGGCTCAAAGTTGCAAGTGCGTATTTTCCGCTCACGGGCACCAGGGGGGTGCGAAACGACCACCATTCAACCCGAAATAAGTAATATAACCATTCCAATGACTCCGAAGCTGTTCAGTTAAGGTAAAAAAAGTTACTTAGTTCACCTTTAAATGAGTTCATTTCATTTATATAGCGGCTTTGCAGAAAACAGTTATGTCATCATCCAGCTCAGTTCAGTTCTCATTCAAAATTATCAGTACAGTCAGATATTGTTGAAAAATCAAAGATATATGATTTCAAAACACACTGAAATTTCATTATGTAGAATAATGATGTTTAATTTGAAGCTTTCAAATGAAATTTTCAAAAACATAATTATAAAAACAGGATTTTGCCAAGGCTGTTGAGTCTAATCTCTGCCAAACAGACATGGTAGGGTTTTTTTCTTTTCGGTCCACCAAGGCATACTCAGTAGAAAAACAAACTAGATTTTCTTTTCTTTTTTTCTAATGTCACTCATGTTTACTTTTAATAGTTTATTCATCATATATACATCTAATGTCATAGCTTGCCAGGGGTTAAAATTATATGTCACACCTTAGCCAGATGCAAAAAAAAAGTACTTTTTCCCCCCAGACTTATTAAATCAGAGAAATGTTTTTATACATCTTGCTACATCATAAGAGATTTAGACATGAGACGGAGCCAGTAAGTGTTCATTACTACAGCTGAGGGCTTCAAGATGTGACTCATCCACCAGAGAAATCTCACATTATCTCATATTTTGTTAGAACTCTGATGAAACATTGAAACTAAAAGGGAAAACAATATTTTATGGTTCAGAGCTGAAATGTAGGATTAATCGCTAGCTTTAAACCCTAATGGCATCGTTTCGTTTGATGTAACCATGATTTATACAGTCTTTTAAGTCTTGGCAGCAGAGGTCGGGCAGGACACCAGTAACCCGAGCCATAATAATGATTTGATGGACATTTAAAGTGTAAATGACTTTATATCACTGCACTGTTGACCCCATTCCATGATGTAGGCTATTCTTAGCACAGTCCCAAGTGAAGCCCCAGAATCAGTTGCAGAAAAGTTTTGCGGGTGTGAATCCATGAATGTCACTCACACTTATATGTCAAGCATTAAAATGCTATTTAAAGATCTTTGAGTTCTTCAGATCTTAAAGATGAAGTCTATAATTTCTGCTTCAGTCACAGAACCAAATGTAACTGCATACATAACGCTTCAATACAAACATTTAGTGGGTCCATGACAAATAAGTCCAAAATCTATTGTGAAACCATATCACAAATCTATTTTTTAAAATATAATATTATATAAGCTGATTTGGTGACGCTTTACTACTAGGTCTCATTTGTTAACATTAGGTTATGCATTAACTAACATGAACTAACAATGAGCAATACACTGTCAGAGCATGTGTTACCCGTCATTAATGTTAGTTGATAAAAATGTTCATGTTCATGTTAGTTGACATTGCATTAACTAATGTTAACAGATTCAAATTTTGATCTTAAAAGTGTTTTAGTAAATGTTGAGATTAATATTAACAAAGATCAATAAATGATGTACACTCTAAAAAACGCTTCGTTGGCTGAACAACCATTACTTATAAAAGTAATTAGATTAAACACAAAAAACGTAGTATTCATAACTTTTCAACCTCTACTTAACATATATAGTGTGTGTAACACAAAAATATAAGTTACCAGGTGAAATTAAATGTATGCATAAATAAAATGAAAAAACACAAGTCAAATCAACTACTATAACAACTGCGTCAAAATTAAGTAAATCTAGCATAACATTTTAAGTAACTATACGAGCCACGTGATATGCAATTTCCCGTGATGCCTTTCCAGCCAAAAAATTGGAGCAATTTTTGAAAAGCACATGAAGATGGTGAAAAGGTAAGCTTAACTTTCTATAAACTTAGTAAAATATTAGATTTTGACGTTTTAACATTAATAGGCTAAACACTTGTTTATTGTGTTAGTGGCTGAAGATTTTCTGAAACGCAACGTGATGAAGACACTGAAAAGAGGTAAGCTTAACTTTTTTCACTTAAGGTAGGCTACACTCGTTTATTGCATTTTTGGTCAAGAAATTAACTTTTAAACTGAATTTCAGAATTGCTATGAATTTTCAACAAGAAACGTGTTACTTACGAATACTTATGAAAACGTTTGTAGACGTTGATGTAGCCTATGAAATGAGTGACTGTGTGCGAGTATTCAAAAACATAGGCTATAGGCTATATTTTATTTGAATTATTAAGCGAGTGAGCTTCCATCGAATGTAGGGATAAGTGTTTATAGTACACGGTATTTATTGTTTATTTCGTGGGATATGACCATGCATCGCATTGGCACGTATGCATTAAGATTGCATTAAGATGACTATTCAGACGGCGTTATTGGGAGGCTCGCTCTCCCGCACGGAGAAATTCGTACTTTACATTAACGAGTTGTCACGTAGCTTATACTTCAGTATTTTTTAAGTAAATGTAGTTGTCATTTATTATATATGCATAAGTTGTTCTTTGCATGTTTACATATTCCCATATTCTCTATGGATCGCGGGAAATGGTGGCGGCCTGTGGCCTTGCGCTGGTTACTTTTGGTAACGTTAACGTACTGTATAAATATTAAATTCGAAAACACATTGGCTACAGCTCCATATGTGTGCACTATTTATCATTAAAAAATGGCGATCTTGATTCAAGCACAATATTATTCCTAAATGACAACGACGACTGTCTATTAAACCTTCGAAATTATTATCAAAATAAGTAAATGCAAATAAAGATTGTAGATCTATTACATTGTTAGGCTATTCCAGTAGTTACTGTTAAAATGTTTTCAATGAGATTCGTTCAAAACCTCTGGACAAAAGTCTTCATTAATTAACTTATAGTTATTTATATTTTATATATATATATATATATATATATATATATATATATATATATATATATATATATATATATTAATCAATATTATTGAATAGACTCATTTTTTATATTTATAGGCATTTAATAATGGACTAATTTGTAACATTTAATTATTATTTTTTTATTTTTAGATAGATTTTTGATCAACAGACAAAATAATAATTATATAGATATAGATATACACACACACACACACACACACACACACACACACACACACACACAACCAGTACGATTTTTTTAATGTTTATAAAAGAAGTTCCATCTGTTCGCAAGGCTTAATTTATTTGATCCAAAATACAGCAAAAACTGTAATATTGTGAATTTCTTTTACAATTTAAAGTAACTGTTTTCTATTTGAATATATTTTAAGATGCAATTTAAAAGTTTAGGGTCAGTTAGATTTTTTTTTTTTTTTTTTTTTTTTAAGAAACAAAATGAATACTTTTATTCAGCAAGTATGCACTATACTTACATTATAGAAATTCTATACATTTCTTTCTAATTTTGTGATTCAATACAATGTATTTTCAATGCAATGTATTTTTCGCGACAATCTGAACAATAGCAGGTGATGTTGCAAGTAAATGCAGATTTGCTGGGTTTTTTTGTGTTTTTTAAGGATACTCGTGGGAACGAAGAGGAACTGGAACAGCTCACATTGAGGATCATCATGAAAGGTGGCTCAACAGAAAATCTTTTAAGTGTTGCAAAGGGTGAAAAAGTGACTTGTTGTAAGTGAACTTCCATTTGTCAATTTGCCATATGTTGTTGTATATTTCATGATGTGTGGTTTCAGGCTTTGCAGCCTGTGGCAAAAAAAATAAAGTGAAATGCTTTATTGTGTGTGATTTGCATGTTTTATTTATTTTAAGACATTGAAAGCAGTGCAGTAAGCAGACCAATAGCTGAAGATCTAAAATAAGTTAAAAATGTTAAGTAAAAATGTTAATTCATTTAATTGTCTTATTTTTATTTATAAATGATCTTAAATGTTAAGTTAACACAACTAAGATTTATTTTGATCTCACATGGCCTGCACTGTGTTGGATTTACTTAAAATGTATATGTGTTGGATTTACTTAAAATGTATATGCACCATTTTTGCATCACACTTTTTAAGTAATCCCAACTTGGAATAATTTTACTTAAAATTAACAAGAAAACCTTTGTTATACGTACTTATATTTTTAAGTAAAGAATGTTGCATGAACTCAAATATTTAAGTACATATAACAAAGGTTTTCTTATTAACTTTAAGTAAAATTATTACAAGTTGGGATTACTTAAAAAGTATGATGCAAAAATGGTGCATATATATTTTAAGTAAATCCAACACATCATTTTTTAGAGTGTAGAATTATTGTTCATTGTTAGTTCATGTTGACTAATGTAGTTAACTAATGTTAACAAAAGGAGCATTTTTTTACTTTATCAAAATTTTAGTTCATAAATTAAAAAACAAGTTCATCATAAAATAGTTGTATATAAGAATGCCATTTTTATGTATTTTATCAATGTATTTAATGTATATTTATTATTTAATGTGTGATTAAACCTGGAAAATAATAGTATTTTAATGAGCATTACCATAAACCCTCTGATTAATGATAAGACTGAGGTAATTCAACTTCCTAAAAAATAATTTGTGCCTTTGAAAATTAGAAGTTGAACAGTTATTTTTAGAACACAAAAAGGAGCGGCTGTTAACCCTCAAAGACCCGAATATAGAAAAAATATTTTTAACATTTTAGTATGTTTTTAAGGAAATGTTGTAATATTGCAACGCTAGGCCTGTTGGGTTGTAGAATTTCTGTCTGAACAAACATACACTAATAATCACACAATATTAGCCATATTTTTAAGAAAAAAATATTTATTGTAAAAAATATGTCCAGATTGTATTTACAAAACCTGATGAACTGAATGAAAACTATGGCATTAATGTGATTTAGCTCTGTTCATAGCAATACTCAATTATGATACTTCCAAAGCCAGTTCTTGTCCTCCGAGAAGCAGAGGTGGACATTGAACTTGCTGGAAAGTGTGTTGGTGTAGCCTTTACCACAGTGTCTGCAGCGTCCTCTATTTTGCTCATATCTTCTGACACAGACTTTTGGAAATACTCCAGTGGTGTATGAAGGTAGACGGCATAATTAGTGACACCCTGACCTGAAAAATCCGGATTTTAACAGCCAGCGATACCTGTCGCAGGGCATGGCCTGTGTTCTCGAACGACTTGATTTTGTTGGCATGATGTCCACGTAATCATCAGATGGGTGGTCACTGGGCTTTCCTTTCCCAGTTCACAGGCATCTCCACATTCCTCTTCATCAGAATCCATTTCAAAATCACTGTTCCCATATTGGATGGCACCAATGACATCATACACTTTTTACATAATAGTCTTTCCTGGCTGGTGGCATTCTGAAAAAAAAAAAAAATAATAATAATTTAAAAAAAACCCATTGTTTCTATTAGTATTTATTTCACATGAAATAAGTGAGAAGTGAAATTTATCCATGTAATGTGCAAGGTGCACAGAAACATTTTGCTACCCCTTTCACCCAGTGTTGTAAAATTACAACACTGACATTACAAGCTCAAAATCTAATATATTTAAAGCATTCAACAGTGCCTTAATATCTGCATGATCTAGACATATTAATCACATAAAAAAATGTTGTGCATTTTACTTACTTGAATGTTGATTTATTCAGTCCAGTAAAACAAGATGATGTGCTTCAAGGCAAGTATGCAGGTTGTGTGAGTTCATGGCCAAGTGAACAGGCCTATCCACAAAATATTCCATCCAATAGCATTCCACGGCTGAACATTAGGACCTATTAGTTGTGTTAATGGGTCTTTTCAGGAAGAAAAACATCTGCAGGTTTATTTTAGTAGAGCTAAAATTGATGTAGTAATATTACAACAGTGGGTATATTGTTTAGTTTTTGACCATAAACCATAACTAAATCTGTCCAGTTAGTTTGTACATTTCTTTCTGCCAACAGAAACAGCTCCTCTCTGCTCATAACACTATGAAATTTTGAAATTCTAAAATTCCTATGGAGAAAATGAATGGTACAAATACTTCTGGATTCCAATCAACTAAAAATCATGAGCATGACTGTTGCGCTCTAATCCTACAGGGAATCATCTGCATGAAACAGTGGTTAAAATCACAGGTCAGCTAGCACACAATATGAAGAGTCTCTTAATGAGCATTACCATAACGCTCATTAAGAGGACTGAGATAATGTGCAGAGATTTCCTGCAGCGAGAGTAAAATGCGGTTTGCGTGAGGGGTTGCTTATTTTATCTCTTCCTCAGACTGAAGGAAAATCAAAGTCTCTGTCTACAGGGATAAGAGGAGGTTTCGTGAGTCCCGCTGTGCAGATAGGCATTGTGTCCCGCACTGTTCTGCCACACGCTGTGCCACTCAAATGAGGACAGAGTTTGTTTCCTGACAGTCAGATGTCTAACGAGAAGATTTCGCTCCCTGAAGTTAACTAGCGTAAACTAGCCCGAACTTGCCGTGGTGAAAGTCGTGAGAGGTCATACGAAATTAGCGGCGGTAATTTATTGAGCACACAGTGGAAAATATGAAAGTCTAATCAAATTTCACAGCATCAGCGCACACACACACACACACACACACACACACACACACACACACACACACACACACACACAACTCACTCTCTGTCGATGACGAGGCAGGTGACAGCTTCAGCGGAGACGACATTAGCCGTCCTGATGTCTTCTCTGCGGAGACACAAACAATTTATGTCAATCATACACAACCAGAATCTACAACGTATTTTATTTATTTTTTTCATTATTGAACCACATGATATTATTTAGTTTTTCTCAAACGCGTTGGCACATTTTTCAAAACAGTCCTTATATTCTCTAAACTGTAAGTTCAAATGTTCATATTTTTTTTCTACTTTTTTGTTGATGCTGACTGCTTTCTACACTGAGCTTTTTAGATACAGACTTCAACAATAGGTACAAATTTCGAGGGAAAAGTCAATACTGTAGTACATAAAAATAATATTTTTAATTATACAGTACTTTTTTTGTAGAAATATACATGTAATATTACATGTAAACTACAAATTAACAGTTGCTTGTTCATTTTTACAAACTTTATTTTTTCTTCCTTTAACATTCTTACATATCTTCCTATCGGTCTTCCACGACAAGCAACTGCAAATGTTCAGTTCACATTTAACACATTTCTACAAAAAATAAATGTATTGTATACAAATGTATTTATACAGTCCTGCTGTAGCTGCTGCTCTTTAGAGTTGTGACGTTCCTCCATGCTCAAGAATGGCAATGATTGTGCCATGGATAAACTCAATTTACTGTGCTTCCAAACTTGATTGGTAAGATTGTGATTCCTATTTCATTACACTAAAGCACTGTAGCATGTTTGTAACTGCTCAGCATGTGAAAAAATTATTCTGTTTCAGAAAAATTAGCATCCACAGAACACTGACTTCCTAATCAGTGGCAAAATGAAACAAAGTTAATCATCAGCCACTGTTATAGCTCATTTTTCACCGCATGACACAGTGCAACCCAAACATTCGTCGCTGTAAGGTTTCTCATAACACAAACACACACGGCACACAGCAGTTTCTGTGGCATCATTCAGCATGGTTGCCCTCTGTGTCACTAGAGTCTTCTTCACTGCAGTCTGACAAACATTCACAGGAAGTCAAGTCTATGTCTAAAGGAAAGATGAAGGCATAGACTGTCCTCTTTGTGGCCCTCTGTACTGAGCTGAACTTCAACACAGCCCTGTGTGTGTGTGTCTGTGTGTGTGTGACTGGTTTTGTTCCCACATGGATAGTAATATCAGTACATTTTGACCTTTTGGGGACATATTTTTCGGTCCCCTTGAGGTAAACCGCTTATAAATCTAAAACTGCAATTTGTACAGTATAAAAATCATTATCTCTGTGGGAAGTCCCATAAAACATGGAAACCATGTGTGTGTGTGTCTCTGAACAGCTGCACAATGCCAATCCACAATCACCAAATGGGAATGCTGATTGCCTTCACACACAAATAGAAAGTGCCTCTAAACTCATTGGAAAACATGCCTGTGGCGATATTTCTGCAAAATGATATCACGTTGCCTCTTGCATGTTTCGTGACACTTTCAAAGTGAAACGTCCAGTGAGTGGCAATAAAAGCATGTTCAGATTTATTCGAAACCTGAATGCGGCAGTATTTTATTACATTGGTTGTTGTACATATCACGGCGGTTCAGAAACGAAATGTCTTGTGATTGACACTAAACGGTTAATGCTCTATCGTGTTTGAAAAACACATTTGCTTAAACTACCATGCCATTTTAGCTTGCTTCTACAAGATTTTGACATATTTTATTGTGACTCGTGTTTCACGGGATTCATACCTGAATGATCCACATCGCAAGTTCAGTGCTGTAACAGGTGACCTACCAAGCAAGTTTACTATGTTAGAAAAGCCATAAATATGGAGCTGGTTATGTGCAAATCTCAAAATGTATTAGTTTACAAATCATGAACTATGGTACAAGTGTTTTGAGGTCATAAAGTATTGTTCATGGAACCTCATGAAAAAAGTCTTTATTAAACAATGATTTGCTCCTGTAACCATAATTAAAAAATAAATGAATGTTGTTGGTGTTTTACTACCACTAGTGTAGATTGTATGTATAGGTAGTTGGGTACACTTTTGGAGTTCTGCAAAAATTTTGATAGAGGCATGTTTTTTTTTTTTTTTAATGAGCCATAGGTTGCTTCATATTATTTTAAATCAAATTAGTCTGTGAAAACATTCCCAGTAGTGCAATATTATATTTATTAACTCGTATTTTATATTTTTATGACTTATGACACTAAAGCAAGCTATTATTGCTCATGCTTTTTGAACAAATTTTAACTAACCCCTATATAGGTAATAAATGTTGTGGTGCAACTCACCCTGTTTGTGCTAAGGACACAAATCATAACACAAATCGTGCGGCTTGTTAAACTCCATAGCAACTGCAACACATGAAAACCACTCAGAGCTCCATAACAATTCCCTGACAACCACCCACAACCCCTTGCATTGTGGCAGAGTTTTAAACAGGGAAGCACCACTCAAACAAACTGCAAAAATAGTGTTGCACCTTTACAATTACATTGATTGTTCTTCAGATAACTGATTTGTTCAGCAACATTAAAAGGACATCAACAAAACCAGCTGCAGACAGCAGACCACTTATGTACAATTATCATAAATGGCCCATAAATTGCCTGCCACATACACACAGTCATGGAGTGTGACAAAAGTACACACATTTAAAATTATAATTAACATTTTTATGATGGATTTTCATATTTTAAGTCTAAGGGACAGATTTACTAACTGCTTGCGCAAAAAAAAAAAAAAAAAAAAAAACTGTCAGGATTTATTAGCAGTGCATGGACAGGGTTGGACAGGGCATGGACAGGGCATGGACAGGGTTATTTTTGCATTTTGCATATTGCATATGCATTTATAGGAGTTTCCCTTTAAGACGCAAAATTTATGGGAGGAGAGTATTTAGATGAATCTTGCAAGGTGATTTACTAATGTTTGCGCTAGTCAATTTACTGGTATTTGCGGCATGTTTTAACACCCAAAAAAAGCATGTCTTAAACTGGACGCTAATTAGCGCTGCTCTTGGTAGATTGCGTTGGTCATTATGGAAATGATCCGGCTGCGTCTGTGTTCCTTAATTTTCAAGTCGTCAGTAGATCACGCGCAGAACTCTCATCTGCGCTTTTTTGGTTTTGCGCTCTCACGCTAATTTGCCCTGTTTAGTAAATCTGGCCATAAAACTCTTGGGGCCCTATCTTACACCCGGCGCAATGCAGCGCCAAGCGCGACGCAAGTGTTTTTTGCTAGTTTCAGTCCGACGCAGTTATCATTTTCACGTCCTGCGCTACGTTGTTTAAATAGCAAATGCATTTGCGCCCATTTGTGCGCCCATGGGCGTGCTAGTCTGAAAACGAGGTGTGTTCTGGCACATAGCAATTTCTGTTTTGAGGCAACAGAAAGAGACTGCTTTTTTAAAATATTTTTTTCGTTATTTAAAGAGCGTGTTAGTAATGTGCGCCTATAGGCGGGTCCACAACACGCATACACTCTGCTTATTAAACGCACAGGAACGCACAGCAGCACACAAACATGCCACATTTTTTAAATAAAAGGATTACAATGTAAAGATTATTATTGTGTACATAAAGATATGGTGGAATCCGGCTTGTCCTGTAGATGGTCTGCTTGAGCACTTTTACCTCGCGCACGAGCAGTTCCGTTTGCGCTCTGGAGACGCGTTTGGTCTTTCCACTATCAAATTCCATCATGTAAATAGCAAATCTGCCATGGCGCAACGCAACTGGCATTTAAAGGGAATGGGAGATGAGATTCTGATTGGTTTAATGCACGTAAATCCTAAAACACCCATTACTCATTATGAGAATAGGGACAACCCTTTCAGACCATGCGCCTGGCTCGCCGACCATTTTTCCCGTCGTTAAACTAGCAAAAGTGGATTCGGACACGCCCTAAGTGAACTTGCGCCGTGCGCTTTAGACCATGCGCTTAGATCGTTAAAATAGGGCCTTTGGTATGGTACAAGGCATTTATGCATTTGAAAAGTAGCATAAATAAATGATAAAGTTAAAATGTTTCTGGTTTTAATGTGACATTTAAATAACACAAGGACAAAAAATATATATATATATCAATTCCTGTGACATGCCACCCTCATCCTCAACTTTGACATATGGGTCTCCAATTAGCACCATGCAGTTGTGAATATTTCACTTTCCAGTGGACAAGTCTATGTTTAGAGTGTCATTAGTGTCTGCATATGCTAGAAATCAACTGCCTCAAACTGGCTCTCATTAGATATGATGTTTCCCAGTACAACTGCAAAAAAGATGAAAACTCCCGTTGAGACAGAAGATATCAGAGGTGCCGCAGCTCTTGCGAATGACGTCCAATTATATCACCTGATGTGATTATTAAAACAGTCCTATGCTATTCACATCTCAGCTACACTTATCACGTCAATCGCACATGAGGATTAAACTGCCACAAAGAAAGTCCAGCACAGGGGAACATCCTTCAATTACATTGTCACACTTCAGAGGCAGAGGGATGTCTTTGAATACTGTGACAGCATTAGGTGAGGATCGAGTCAAAGAAAGACAGAGGGAGGTTAAGACCAGCCAGTGCAAACGTGTTTCAGCTGTCAGTCAAAGCCTGGATGTAGTGAGCGCACATCACAGCAAGTATGGAGTGAGGTTTATGAGGGAAAGGTCAGAGCCGTCAATCAAGCTGGGAGAATATAGCAGGACAAAGATGAGGTGACATCTAGGGTTCTCCAAGAAACTGAAACCAAGTTTAACGTGCTGGTTGTGAAGCATGAGAGGTCATCAATGTAACATTGTAATAATAGGGTTAGCTCACCCAAGAATACATTTATGGTAGCCCTTTTTTACTGTATGCTTTCAAGTATGGAAAAGAGTGGTGTGAATATTCTTCGTGTTACAAATCAAAAAGAAAGTCATACAGGTTTGGTGAGTAAATAATGATAGAAATGAAATTTTAGGGTGAACTAAAGCATAATGTGAAAATCAATAGTATAGCTGAGGTTTAGCAAACAATGCAATGACAATTTAATTTTCTGGGAGATCTATACTTTCATATAAGACTTTTCACATGCATTCTTACTGTACTAAAATAATTTTGAATAAAGTCACTTTGTATTGTATAAATGAAAATTAATCACTTCTACAAGTAGCTAGACACAGGCTTTGAACAAGAAAACAGATTTTGGGGATTTTGACTTGATTTTTATGACAATTCAGATGAACCCTCATCCCCAATTTCCATTAACATTGCACAAGACATTAAATTATTTAAAATGTCAAGTATTTATACATCATGGTTGTGTTTGTTGTTGTATTTTAAATATATGAAATTCAATTTTAGACAATTTTCAATACATTTAAAGTAATGATAATCGGTAACACTTTACAATAAGGTTTCATTTGTTAAAATTAGTTAATAGTAATTTAATTAATTAATTAATTAATTAATGTTAGTCTGTTTAGTAAATAAAGTTAATAAATGTTCATGTTTGTGTTAGTTGACAGTGCATTAACTAATGTTAACAGATACAACTTTTGATCTTAATTAGTAAATATTGAGATTAACATTAATTGAGATTAATAAATGCTATAGAAATATTGTTCATTGTAAGTTCATGTTAACTAGTTAACTTATGTTAACAAATGAAACCTTATTGTACAGTGTGTGCAGAATTATTAGGCACGTTGATTTTCTGGTCATATTTTATTTCCAGGAACATTTTGCCAATTCCAAACCATATTAATCTTAATAACTACTATTAATTTTGTATTTAATCATGTATAAGTGATATATAATTGTTCATGAAGGCTGGAAATGAAAAATGTCTTATTTTCAGGTGTGCAGAATTATTAGGCAAGTTTTCTTTTTCAGATAAAATAAGCCAAAAAAGAGATTTAACTCAGACTGAAAAGTCAAAAATTATTAAATCCCCATGAGAAGAATGCAATACTAATGCAATACTAGAGATTGCAGTTAAGGCATGACCATTGGACAGTGAAATGCTCATTGGGTCAGCAGGGTCAGACAAAAACAGGTGGAGAAGAAAAGACACATGTTAACTGCAAAAGAATGAAGAATTAAGGTGAAGAATTAAGTGTGAAACCATCAGGAACCCTTTAGTCTCCAGCGCCACCATTTTCCAGAACTCCAACCTACCTGGAGTCTCCAGAAGAGCAAGGTGTCAGGGTCTCAGAGACTTAGGTTAGGTAAAGAATCCTAAAAAATGACCCCCCTCTTAATAAGAATCACAAGCTGAAGTGTTGTGAAATACATGAAGACTGTTTTTTATAGGCTTTATAGACAGACAGATTGAGAGTGACTCTTGAAGGACCAGCACCACATCCTCTTCTACCACTATTTGAAGAATTCATCTTCCAGAATACGTTTTAATAAGTTTTGTGAGTTTATTTTAAGTCCATCTCTGCAAAACGGACTTCAGGGTAGGAGATGGACTTAAAATAAACTCACAAAACTTATTAAAACGTATTCTGGAAGATGAATTCTTCAAATAGTGGTAGAAGAGGATGTGGTGCTGGTCCTTCAAGAGTCACTCTCAATCTGTCTGTCTATAAAGCCTATAAAAAAAACAATCTTCATGTATTTCACAACACTTCATCTTGTGATTCTTATTAAGAGGGGGGTCATTTTTTAGGATTCTTTACCTAACCCAAGTCTCTGAGACCCTGACACCTTGCTCTTCTGGAGACTCCAGGTAGGTTGGAGTTCTGGAAAATGGTGGCGCTGGAGACTAAAGGGTTCCTGATGGTTTCACACTTAATTCTTCACCTTAATTCTTCATTCTTTTGCAGTTAGCATGTATCTTTTCTTCTCCACCTGTTTTTGTCTGACCCTGCTGACCCAATGAGCATTTCACTGTCCAATGGTCATGCCTTAACTGCAATCTCTAGTATTGCATTAGTATTGCATTCTTCTCATGGGGATTTAATAATTTTTGACTTTTCAGTCTGAGTTAAATCTCTTTTTTGGCTTATTTTATCTGAAAAAGAAAACTTGCCTAATAATTCTGCACACCTGAAAATAAGGCATTTTTCATTTCCAGCCTTCATGAACAATTATATATCACTTATAAATGATTAAATACAAAATTAATAGTAGTTATTAAGATTAATATTGTTTGGAATTGGCAAAATGTTCCTGGGAATAAAATATGATCAGAAAATCAACGTGCCTAATAATTCTGCACGGCCTGTAAAGTGCTACCAATAATCAAATGAGAATAACCTTTGAGTATAACAGGGGGAAAATTCAAAATAATTGGGATGAGTAAATGTGTTGAATTGCCATAAAAACAATGTCACATTACAAAAAAAAACACACAAAAAAAACACAAAAAACAAACAAACAAACAAACAAAAAAGCTTAATGGTCTTAAAATAGGCCTAATTTTAATTGATGATTGTGTTTTCATTAGATTCACTCCTACAGTGCTCCTTGGTCTGAATGTGTTTGTATACTTTCCTTCCAGTGTATCAACAGAATCAACATCTCCTTAACTGGCAGCAAATTAATTATTTTGCCTCAACAAGGTGTTTTGCTTAAGCGGGACATGAAAGTTTACTTAGCATACAAGCTGTTGCACATCAAAGCAGTGAGCAGCCTTTAATCCACAAGACCACAGCTATTGTTATGGCTGTTACTTAGTCAAATCCCAGGCAGCTTCCATATCACACAAACACGACTCATAACGGCATAACAAAAATATTGTTTAAGATGAAAGACTGACTTGATCCACTTCAATATAGAGTGCTGATTGATTTGCTAAACATACTACCACTTAAAAAAAAAAAAACTAAACAAACCACCACCAAAACAAAAACGCAAGACTCTGTGCTAATTAAAGCTGAGTGAGAGGTGAGATCAAAGCCATGAAGATCAAGAACACACAATTGTAGGAGTAAAAACCTCATCAGGCAAAAACTAATAAACTCTTCATCAGCTTGGACGTCCTTGGGCACAGATCAAAGCAAGAGCCACCTAACTAGGTGTCTTTGTGAATAAAAGAAAAGTGACAATTAAACAAAAGATCACACAATGTCTAACTATAAACATCAGTGTATAAATAACTGTCATTTGTAACAAACAACAATCTCAATGAAGTTGGCATCCCATGACTAATGACTAAAATATTCACAATTTGTGCTGCAAAAACAAACGTCTGTGCTGGTACAAACATATTTTTTTATGTTCCAAATAGGTCATATGTGTTCAGGTTGTGCTGGTTTATCACTATTTTTTCGCTATTTTTATTGTCTTTCCTTATATATAACAGGAATGTTTTTGGGAGCTGTGATGTCACTCTCCACGAAACTGTGTTGTTTAGTGTGCTCGATTTTTGCCGGTTTGTGCCGTTCAAATGAATATAGTATTTATTCCCACTTCTTAGAAATAACAAATGTAGGCTAATTCGGACAGTGTAATGCCATCCAAATTGCTCCAAAGTTTGGCTGTAACTGAAATACATTTTATTTAATTTTTTTATTGTGCAGACCATCATATGTTTTTTGTTTTTTTTTGAACCATTGAAATTCAAGAGGCAATTAGAAACCAAAAACTCAAACTTAAACGTAAACTACAGATGATTTTCTTAGCTCTATCTTCACTTTTGATCTAATCAGGTAGCTCAGGTTTCATTTCACTCTCTTGTGCATCACAGGTTGGCAGTGACTAGAAGCAGTGACTTCTTGAATTTTGTTGTTCAAAATGTATGAAAGTATGTCCTCCTTGATCAAAGCTTTCATCATGAGATCTTGTCCAATGAGTCCTGTGGCCACACAATATCCTACTACTTTCTCATTCAAGTTAATTCTATCAAATATACAATTTTCCCAGCATGGACCTTATATTTTGTGTGCAATCTGCAGGCTCTTTATTCCGGTCCATTAACAGCTTGCCCCTTTTTCAGGGTCAATGACAAGTTCAATACCGCAACACAACTGTGCAAAACCAGCCAAGTGCACTAATGGCAAGCATGTCAAATAGAAAAAAGGAGAAAAAACAAACAAACTAGAAAATAGAATCCATTTAAAATGTTTACCACTATTCGGTATGGTAATTGCCCAACAACAACAATAAAATAGACTGTTGTTTGTCACAACCACCACAATTAATGCACTAACACTTCCTCTGATCTCCACTAGGGGTCCTCACTGCATATGCTCTGTCTCCATCCATTGCAACAGCTGTTCAAAAAGTTTAAAAAACAAAACCATCATGTGAAAATAAATGTGTAAATTACATCTGAAAAGCATCTCTTTGCTTAGCAGGAATAACATTCACTTGAAATAACTTGATAGCCATAATGGAAGCCGAGTGAAGTTGCCTGAGGTTGGCCTCTACTGAATCAGCAGCGGTGGGAATAACGCAGGAAATATGGAAATAGATCAGAGGATGATGTTCATAACCAACCAACCCTGTGAGAAATATGATATGGGGAGGATATGTGCATCTGACTGTTCTGACACAACCAGTCTCATCTTCTCCAAATTAGCTCTACTCACTAAGTGCTGTGAGCTCCCAGTCCCTTAGACGGTACGCTTGCAAATAAAGCCTCAAATATGACAGGCATTTTCATACAAGCCCATTTCAAATCAGGTTAAAAAAACATATTAAATGCCAAGTGAGTAAAGCTCACTTTACTTCCATAATGTGAAATATTTTTGAGCAAAACAATAATCATTCTTATTAAAATAAAATTGTTTCAGAGGTGGAGCAAGTTATTGCATTTTGATTAATGATTTGTTTTTAATTTAGTAAAACCAGGAATCGGAAATGTGCATAAAAGGAAGCAAATAAGGTCAACTTTAATTTGATGTTGACTTTAAATGCTTTCTACTTCCATTCAAAAAGTATTCCTGAAGCAAGCTGAACATCTCAAAACAGATGCTTTGTGTGGATGTGCATTTGATTGTTCTCAGTTAACAGCCCATTAGGCATGTGCCAGCAGCAAACGATCCATCGAGCACATAATTGATGTCAGCGCTTGCTTTCGTAAACATGGACAGTGGCCAGCTGTGACTGATGCGCTGTATAAGTAGTGTGAAAGGAAGTTTTTACCCTTGAAGGGCTTTTTCTCCAAACCAGTCTCCTTTCCCTAATGCCCGAAGATAGACAGGGGTCCCATTGGGTGGATCTTCTCGAGTTACGTTCACCTGCAATTACAGATCATTGATCATTAAAGGAGTAGTTCACTTTAAAATGAAAATTACCCTGTGATTTACTCACCCTCAAGCCATCCTTGCTATCCTTAGCCGGAAGCTAGTTATTTTACTTTATAAAGTTTTAAATATGAATATTTTTCTTACACAAACTCATGGCTTTGCTTCAGAAGGCCTTTATTAACCCCCCGGAGCCATTTAGAGATCGTTTATGATGGACGGATGCACTTTTTTGAGCTTCAATCTGTTGGTTGCAATCCACTGCCACTGTACAGCTTGGAAGAGCCAGGACATTTATTAATATTACTCCGATTGTATTCGTCTGGAAGAAGAAAGTCCTAGGATGGCTTGAGGGTGAATAAATCATGGGCTAATTTTCATTTTAAAGTGAACTACTCCTTTAAAAGACTGAATAATCCTCTGATTTGTTTCTAAAATGTCAATTATTTTTCATTCACATGTGTCATAAGTCAGCATTTATCACACTAATGATAGCAACAATAGAGAGAGTGTATTTGGATGAATGCCTCTTATAGATGTATTCATATTTAACGGACAGTTCGAACACAAAAATTACAATTTTGAAAGAGCAAACACAGCACATTCTGTACCATAATTCACAGTGACCACATCTGTCAAGCTTCAAAGAGACAATAAAACTCCATACAGTATCGTAAAATAGTCTATATGACTTATATTCCAAGACCTCTTAAGTCAGTAAATACTTCTGTGTAAGGAACAGACTGAACTTTCTGAAGCTATTATTCACTGAACATCTTCCCTTTCACTGTAGCTGTCAAATCCAAAATCCAAAATCCAAAAGGCAACCTCTCTACCTACATTTTCTACCTAGTGGTAGTAAAACCAAAAAGTTTTATTCATTTTCACACAAATAATTAGGCAGATGATGGATTAATAAAGACTTATTTTTGTTTGTAGTCCATGTTAGAAATAATGTCTTAATTGGAGGGGAAGATTGTCAGTAAATAATCACTTAAATTTCACTCAGTTATTTACACAAGCTAATTTCTGAAGAATATTAACTCATATGGACTACTTGTATGATACTGTTTCTGTCATTTCTGGAGCTTAGACATGGTCACTATTGTTGAATGGAAAACAGCTGCATGAAGATCCTTCAAAACCTTTTGAAAATCCTTCAAATCATTCCTTCCTTTTGACTTGCAGGTGAAAAAGCTGCATGAAGGTGTGGAACGACGTGAGGGTGAGTAAATGATGACAGGATTTTAATTTTGGGGTGAGTTCATGCATGCAACCTCTTTGGTATTCTATCTCCGTGACAGAAAATATCTTACCTTTCCTTTGCTAATGATAAAGAACGTGTCCCCTCTGGCACCTTGTCTAATAATGTACTCTCCATCACTGTAGTGAGTCTGAGAAACAAGATAAAGAGAGAGGGGCAAAGAGAGAGAATTACTAAAGTGCAATTTTTCCCTTCTGGTCCAATTTTCACAATGTTACTCCATCACAATCATCCTCAAGCCATCATGAAGACGGTGCCTCAATCACACAACAGATCGCTTCAGGGTTGCAACACCAGAACGAGAACAGAAGTGCTCTTAGCAGTAATCCATGCTACCAGCAAAACACAGTGGCCCCCATTGCAAAGTCTACAGAATAAACCTCATGGTTTAGACTACTAATACTTAGGGATCTGTACACATGTACTGACCTTGTCCAGCTCCGTTTACGATTGTGAAAGATACTTCAAACTGTGTGTCTTGATGAGGAGAGGTGTGTTGTTACTTGTCTATGCACTTGGAGTTCAGATTATAGAGAGTAGTATATCACAGATAGTTGGAGATGCAATCTATTGACTTGAGCCAGTACACAACCTAGAATCACCTAGAACACCCTGAACTGCATAGCAATGTGAAGCAATCTCTCAGAACACCATAGCAACCGCATAAGCCATGGCAACTTTTCAAGCACCACTTACATTTTCTTCAACAAATGTTAAATATTGTTTTGTTCCAAAATGTGTTTTATGCATAACACAAGTACACTTTCTTTTTTACAGCCAGTTTGACATCAGGTCAAGTACTTCGTGGAATGTAATGGTGGAGCAACAGTGTAAAAATAATCTTAAATTAAAATAAAATCCCTGATTATTACAATTAATGGCAAAAATATTTTTTGGAAATGTAAACTGGCACTTAAAGGCAAAATATAAATAATTGGTTTAAAACTTTTTTTGGTGAAAAATTCTAACATTATTAGAACTTTTGCACTCTACAGTATATATGTATATATATATATATGTATATGTATATATATCTTTTAACATCAGTTAATTCACTGTGAACTAACATGAATGAACAGTTGTATTTTTGTTAACATTAACAAAGATTATACATTCTGTAAGAACTGTACTGCTCATTTTTAGTTAATGAGACCTTATTGTAAAGTATTACCAGTAATAACAACAATAATCATTTACATTATAAAAAATAATTGATAAATATTATTATTATTTTTTTTATTTATTTTTTTACCAAATATATTTTTAATCACATTGAAAGATTAAACAATTTACTATAAGGGGATTGAATCAGGTGGAGCATAAATAAGAAATACACTTGCAAAAAACAGAAGCAGAGAGTGCTACACGGGTGTCTTTACATAGCCACTGCTGCTCATTGGATGAACTGGAGGTAAACATCAAATTATGTAGAAGAAATACTCCGTGGTACTCATGTGGTAAAGTAAACAGCCTTTAATGAACTGCACTGTAAAAAATTATTGTGATTTTAACGGTAAAAGACTACAGTGAAAAACTGTTAATTGGTTAACAGAAAGTTTCCATACTATATATGGTAAATAACTGTGATAGATCTAATGGTACATTTAATGTAATTTTACTGTAAAATACCATTAAATTTACAGTTTTTGAAAGTGAAAAAGAACAACTCATTGTATAATTTACAGTGAAAAACCGTAAATTGACATTCCCACAATTCCCTGCGTGACACTTCACATTTGATCTATTTTTGTTAAAATAACTATGTTTCTTCATAGTTTTCTTAGTTTGTTCTAATCAGTTATGTACATTAGGGTTTTATGTTACATTTAATGTTGTTAAATTAATGTTTATTGCATTTTTAAAATTTCATGTGTGTTACCATGATGGTGTTTAATGTTTGTGTGAATGACACTGTGTAGCTTCTATTATATTAGTATTACATTTCTTGTGGAAGAGCTGCTTGTGATGAGCATTGATTGATCATGTGACTCTCATCACTGCTGTGATTGTTGGTTATCAGTGTATTACAATGGTACAAAACAGATATTAATACTTCAATAGGACGTTAAATTCACATTATATCAGATAATGAATTACGGTTTATTACTGTAAATTTTAAGTTAAGTCTGTAAAACCAATAACGTTGCTACCGTATTTTTCACGGTAAAGTACTGGCAACCACAGCTGCCGTTTTTTTACCGTAAAAATCACGGTTTAATTTTTTACAGTGTGGGCTAAATCATTAAAACCAGATAAAAGAAGATCTACAGGTTTCTACTTTTAACTGGTTTTAGTGATTTAGCCAATTTCATTAAAGGCTGTTTACTTTACCACATGAGTGCCTTAGAGTATTTCGTCTGAATAAATAAGAAATACATTTGAAGAAATCTATTGACACCTTGAATACTAAAGCTAGTTACTGGCTCAGTAACACAATGAAGCACACTGAGTAGGCTATGTACAACAGGAACAGCCTGACTTGAGATATGATTTAACACATTTAATTGACATAATGGAAGAAATGATAATCAATATTCATTGCACATGACATGGACATATGGAATGTGTTTCCATAACCATGATGCAATAGGATTGTATAGTAGTTTTCTTTGAGTCTGTTGTTCCTGCCAACAGCATTGAAGATGTTTTGTAACTGGACTATTTGTGCTCTATTGTTGGTCAAGGCCAAACATAATCCCTTTGGGTAGTAGGCGTTTCAATCATCCAAAGCCAGTGACCTGGGGCTGGGTCACAAAAATCTTCTTAAGAAAGAGGTTAAGAAAATCCTTAAGATAAATTCTAAGAAGTTTGTAAGAAAATTCTTAAAGTCCCCCTGTAGGCAATCATTGTATCCCTTAAAACTCATCTTTGATCACCAAAATGACATATTTAAATGTTTTTTCCTTGAAAAAAATTATTCTTGCCTTAAAATAGCTTGAATGTAAATCTACACCCTTGCCTCATTTAATATAGCCCCGCCTCCACTCACAGCAGCTCAGAGATTCACTCATTGATGATCACACGTTGAAGTGATTGGTTACAAGGAAGTTTGTGACATCAGAAACACCAGCGATTTCAAAAAACACATTTTTGAGACTGTCTTCGGTTCACTGCAGTTTTAAGGAGAAAATACTCAGCAGTGGTGCTGACTTATGAATTTGCACATGGTTTATCTTAAAGCATATTAAAAACACCACATATACATATAAACAGCATTAAAAGCTTGATTTTCACCACAGGGGGACTTTAAGAAGTTATCAAATATTTTCTTAAGAACATCTTAAATGACAGGCTTTGGTATTATTTGATCGAAAGGGGGCTTTTGCTGAAGACTCACTGAAAAACACCTCCAAGCCCGTCTTTTTCCGCTGCCTGCAGATTACCGTAGTTATCATAATAAGCACAGACTATTTTTGTCGCTACCGGCTTGAGTTAATTACTGTTTTTAGTAATTACGTTGTGTTTTTAATGTGCCGTGTCAAGTTAAAATAGCTATTTTAACAGAGCCTGTCTCGAGATGCAGAGGTTATTTCCATTCATTGCACTCCGTCTTTCTTGCGCTCTCTCTAGAGTGAATGCGTCGGGTCTCTGTGTTCTCTAGTTCTAGCTAGAGTGAACGCACACTGTATTTCCATACCTCTGTGTACCCTGCTCATCAGCACATTTCATGCTATGCAGACTTAGACACACGTCAGTCACTGAGCAGCGAAACAGCAGCCGCCTTTCACAGTTCCTCCTGAACCAAAATGACAAGCTTTTACTGCATTATAACTACTGTAATTTGGAAGAAATGCAAACCTGTGACGTTTTACTCGGAGCGGTTCATGACTCGAATTTATGCGTTTCAATGGTAACACTATCAACGTTGAAATGAAACTGTAGCAGTCAGGTGGTACAGGTCAGTGCTCTTTAAGTTGTTATGCTCATTATTATTGTAATGTTATGTGCTTTGAGACATGAGGTAGTTTAATGCCATCTCTCGTGATGCTGTGTGTGTTTTGAAGTCAAGTCAAGTCAAGTTTATTTATATAGCGCTTTTCACAATACAGATTGTATCAAAGCAGCTTCACAGTATTAAATTAAAATAATACATCAGTGCTTGTTTCTAGTGGAAAATGTCCACGTTTGGTAATGCTGATCAATAGTATTGTTGATTGATTAATTAAATTAAATATCCCCAACTGAGCAAGCCAAAGGCAACAGTGGCAAGGAACGAAAAACTCCATCAGGTGACCTAATGGAGAAAAAAAAAACCTTGGGAGAACCCAGGCTCAGTCAGGGGCCAGTTCTCCTCTGGCGTTTATGAACTAGAGGTTGGATTTAACTGTAAGATTAAAAGTATTATATGAATGTCTGGCTGAAGAGATGTGTCTTTAATCTAGTTTTAAACTGGGAGAGCGAGTCTGAGCAACGAACAGTATCAGGAAGACTATTCCAGAGTTTTGGAGCTAAATGTGAAAATGCTCTCCCTCCTTTGGTGGATCTGGATATCCTAGGTATGACCAAAAGCCTCGAATTTAGTGATCTTAAAGAGCGCGATGGATTATAGGGCGATAGAAGATCCGTTAAATAGACTGGAGCTAAACAGTTTAGGGCTTTATAAGTCAGTAGCAATACCTTGTAATTAATACGGAACTTTATAGGTAACCAATGTAGTGATGATAAAATTGGTGTTATGTGATCATATTTTCTTGATCTAGTAAGAACTCTAGCGGCGGCATTTTGGACTAACTGTAGCTTGTTTATTGAGGATGCAGGACAACCGGCTAATAAAGCATTACAGTAATCTAGTCTCGAGGTCATGAATGCATGAACTAATTTTTCTGCATCAGAAACTGATAGCATGTTACGTAGCTTAGCAATGTTTCTAAGGTGGAAAAAGGCTGTTCTTGTAACATATGAAATATGATTTTCAAAAGACAGGTTGCAGTCTAGTATAACACCTAGGTCTTTTACTGTAGAGGATAAAGTAACAGGACATCCTACTATGTTAAAGTTGTAGTGTGAGAGGTTTTGTGGGCGGTTTTTTAAACCGATGATTAGTACCTCTGTCTTGTCTGGATTTAATAAAAGAAAATTGTGCGTCATCCAATCTTTTATATCTTTAACACACTCTGTCAAATTGGATAATTTAGCGTTTTCATCTGGCCGTGATGAAATATAGATTTGAGTGTCATCAGCATAACAATGGAAACTAATTCCATGTTTCCTTATAATATTTCCAAGTGGCAGCATATATATTGAGAATAACAGAGGGCCTAACACAGATCCCTGCGGCACTCCATAGTTTACTGGAGTTATGATCGATTTTTCTCCATTTAAATAGACAAAATGGTAGCGGTCAGATAAGTATGATCTGAACCAACTTAATGCTTGTCCTTGAACACCAGTATAATTTTGTAGTCGATCTAAGAGTATTGTGTGATCTATAGTATCGAACGCAGCACTAAGATCAAGTAAAACTAGTATTGAGATACAGCCTTGGTCAGATGCTAAAAGTAAGTCATTTGTAATTTTAACGAGCGCAGTTTCAGTGCTATGGTGCGGTCAGAATCCAGACTGAAACTTTTCATAGATGTCATTTTCTTGCAAGAAGGAGGCGTGGCTTTGGAGATGCACTGAAGTGAGGGTGGGATCTAGAGGTCTGCAAGCCCGTCAGGACCCGACGGGGCCCGACACGCTAAGCCCATTCGAGCCGGGCTCGGGCCTTTTTTTATTTATTTACAGATTGGGCTCGGGCTTATTTAGCTTCTCTCCTTTCGTTGTGCCCATAATATACGTGCAGAGCACACGTCACATAGTGTGTATGAAATATTGTTATATTTATTATATTATAAATATTATATATCGCCTAAGCAACACAAACGCAATACGCATATAAGCGTCACTCACGTGCATTAACAGGTGACAGTTGACCATGCAGAGGATCAGGGAGAAGTTGGATTTTTTTTAAATTTGTATTAATATTATTCATTAGCCAGTTGGCAAAGAGTTCTTCATTTTCGAACATTGTTTTGAACATTGTTCTTCAGTTACTTAAAAGCAAAGAAAGGTAGGCCGTTTATTTACTTATTTTTGCGGTTGGATCCCATAGCGCTATATTCTCTACTGCATGCTTATGCTTCTCTCTAATGGACAGTCTGTTCAATATTTGTGGGCAAGATTGGGCATGTTGTTTCAGGCCTATAATAAAAGTTTACCTTTTGGTAGCGTGTGACGTGCGTGTGTTTGCGTGTAGCAGAGACAGCGCGCATCAGAGAACGCGCGTCAGAGAGAGCTTAAAGTGATATTGATGTTGGTCTCGGGTCGGGTTCGGGCTGAAAAATTGCAGCCGTTGTCGGGCTGGGGCCGGGTAGGGCTTGAACACCACGGGCCATGGCCGGGTTAGGGCTGGAGTTTTTGGCCCGTGGAGGGCTCTAGTGGGATCTCATGCTTTCAAAGCTAGCTCGCTATCGCTAGCCTATACGAAAATTGCCTACCCTACCTTTAATGTTTGAAACAACCCAATCAATTAATAAAACATCTTACCTATGGGGATTTAAGACAGGTTGGAGCTGATCCTAGCTTAAATTATGTACAATGATTTTCAGGAATACTCTTTTCAATAATATGAATACTTCTTAAATTTTGTCTTATGAACAATCTTAAGAAAAAATATATGAACATTCTTAAGAAAGGTTTTTGGGAATACAAAATATTATCTTTTTCTTAACTAAAAAAATTAGAAGGAAATAGCAGGAGAGAAGAATTTTGTGAATCCAGTCAAGACCCACAATCAAGACGCCACACATTTCTCATAATTTCAGAGATTAAGCCCAGTCCATGAAGTCCTGAAACTTTGAGAAACCCTAAAATATCTGATTTGAGATCAGAAGAAGCTCACATTAGTTCCTCGGCTTTGTACAGGCTATCGCTGAGCTCACCTTGAGGAAGTAAGGGATTGAATTTGCCTCTCTTTTGTACTGTTAGGATGCATTGTTAAATACCACCTCTCTATGGCATTTGTGGTTTGCTGAAAATAATTCTGACTCATCCAGCACAAATGAAAAGCACATTTATAGTAATGCGCATACAATGGACGTTCACAGGGCAAGGCATTCCAAAGGTTTTAAAAGCAGAAATGTGAAATTCTTGCATATTTATTTATTTTTGTAAAATATGAATATAATTATCTCTGTAAAGTTTATTTGCAGAATCATTGTCCTTAAATTCCTACTTTTATTGGTGGGTAAATTCTGGCAAATTCCTATCTGTGGAGTTTTACTAAAATATGCCAATATCAGAACAGATTCACTTTTGCTTCATAATATACTGTGCACTGTATACAAATGCACAAAATCTCTGGATGACCTACAAAACATGCAGTATATAACAGAGCTGACTGTGTGGAACACATTATCCCAAATGTTGAATGCACTCAAAAACGCACACTGGAAGTAATATCAGATGCAATTTTTAACATCTTGTTCTTGACATTATCCGATTGGACATGTTAAAACAAAATTGGATAAAACATGTGAAATAACAATTTTGATAATAACTGATCTGAATCATTTATTGCTGCATAATCCCTACTGATTTACCCCCTCTTTAATCCCCCCTCTTTCCACTCTTTGCCCTACATTCTTTTCTTTCTACCATAAGACTTTATCTGATGGAAAAATTTGACTTTCTGACCCATGTTGCTCCAAGTAGAACAGTGTGTAGGAATGCTTGCCAATTCCAGCACTTCACAAGTATGTCTGGGATAAAGCCCAGGCACAGCTAGTTGCCATAGACAAAGGGCAACAGAGTGCAATTGGGACCGCCCACTTTTTAAGCAGCCTTGGTTTCAGAAGTATTTTCCCCTTTCATTTCCCTAATAATCAATTACAAAATAAAGAGTTCTAAACCATACACCAAAGCAACCAGATTTGAAATATAAAAAAAAAAAGTAAAAAAAAAAAGTGAAAAGTCAGACTAAAAGAGCAAGGCATTGTAATTAAGGTCTTCTATGAGGAAATTACCACTTATTAGCCAGTGAAACACTGCAAATTGCATAACCAAATCAGAAACAATACTATATAAACAATTGGTTATTGTCCTTATTTATAAGTATTTATGCCATACATTTGATGTTTATAGTAGATATATTGAAATACAGTACAGGTCAAAAGTTTGGGAACATTACGTTTTTTTATATATACAGCGGGGAAAATAAGTATTGAACACGTCATCATTTTTCTCAGTAAATATATTTCCAAAGGTGCTATTGACATGAAATTTTCACCAGATGTTGGTAACAACCCAAGTAAGCCATACATACAAAGAAACAAACAAAAATAAGTTCAGAAATTAAGTTATGTGTAATAATGTGAAATGACACAGGGAAAAAGTATTGAACACATGAAGAAAGGGAGGCGCAAAAAGGCATTGAAAGCCAAGACAACTGCTGAAAACTTACAGTAATTAAAAAGCAACCCAGCCCCCTGTCAGTGGAAATTAATAACAGCTGGTTCAGTCCCAAATGATGGCCTACAAAAAGGTCTCATTGCCAAGGTGTCACACAACGAGACATCTCATGATGGGTAAAAGCAAAGAGCTGTCTCAAGACCTTCGCAACCTAATTGTTGCAAAACATAATGATGGCATTGGTTATAGGCGCCATTCTAAGCTTCTGAATGGTCCAGTGAGCACTTTTGGGGCCATAATACGGAAGTGAAAAGACAATAATTTCACCATAAATTTGCCTCGACCAGTGCTCCTCGCAAGATTTCTGACAGAGGAGTGAAAAGAATAATCAGAAGAGTTGTCCAAGAGCCAAGGATCACTTGTGGAGAGCTTCAAAAAGACCTGCAGATAGCAGGTACTGTTGTCTCAAAGAAAACAGTAAGTAATGCACTCCACCGCCATGGCCTGTATGCACGCTCACCACGCAAGACTTTACTGAAGAAAAAAAGCATGTTGAAGCTCATTTAAAGTTTGCTGCACAACATTTGGAAAAGCCAGTGAAATACTGGGAGAATATAGTGTGGTCACATGAGAGCAAAATTGAACCGTTTGGATGCCATAATACACACCATATTTGGAGGAGAAATGGCAGTGCACATTACCCTAAAAACACCATACAACTTGGTGTTGGCTCTTGGACAACTCTTCTGATTATTCTTTTCACTCCTCTATCAGAAATCTTGCGAGGAGCACTGGTCGAGGCAAATTTATGGTGAAATTATTGTCTTTTCACTTCCGTATTATGGCCCCAAAAGTGCTCACTGGACCATTCAGAAGCTTAGGATGGCGCCTATAACCAATGCCATCATTATGTTTTGCAACAATTAGGTTGCGAAGGTCTTGAGACAGCTCTTTGCTTTTACCCATTATGAGATGTGTCTTGTGTGACACCTTGGCAATGAGACCTTTTTGTAGGCCATCATTTGGGACTGAACCAGCTGTTATTAATTTCCACTGACAGGGGGCTGGATTGCTTTTTAATTACTGTAAGTTTTCTGCAGTTGTCTTGGCTTTCAATGCCTTTTTGCGCCTCCCTTTCTTCATGTGTTCAATACTTTTTCATGTCATTTCACAATATTACACATAACTTAATTTCTGAACTTATTTTTGTTTGTTTCTTTGTATGTATGGCTTACTTGGGTTGTTACCAACATCTGGTGAAAATCTCTGAATATAAAAAAAATTACTGACCCCAAATAACTGACCAGTAGTGTATATTGTTGTTACAAAAGATTTCTATTTTTAAAAAAAAATATATATATATATTTTTTTACTTTTTATTCATCAAAGTATCCTAAAAAAGTATCACAGGTTATGAAAAAATATTAAGCAGCAGAACTGTTTCCAACTTTGATAATGAATCATGATATTAGAATGATTTCTAAAGGATCATGTGATAGACTGGAGTAATGATCCTGAAAATGCAGTTTGCATCACAGAAATAAATGATAATTTAAAGTATAATAAATTGAAAACCAATTATTTTAAATTGTAATAATATATCACAATATTACATTTCTTTCTGTATTTTTGATCAAATAAATGCAGGCTTGATGAGCAGAAGAAACTTCTTTCAAAAACATTAAAAATAGTAATGTTTCCAAACTTTTGACCTGTACTGTATATGTGATATACAGTACAGGTGTATCTATATAACTTTAGAAAACTGTTCCGTCATTAATAATAATGAATAACTACACAGGAACAAATGAATAACGCAATATTAACACTGTAGTAACTTTACTATTAACTAACAAGTAACTCTGATTAACGAATTAGTAAGTAATAGTGTGTAGTCAAATTTGGTAGTTCACTATAGCTAATAAGTAACTACTTTTTTTTCATACCTCCCAGAGGGTTACTAAGAACTACTATATACAGGTTTATAATTGATATGAATAATGCATAATGTGTAATTAATTATAAAGTGAGGATCATGGTAACCCACTAGTAATGACTCAAGTATTACCAAGTCCTTCAGAAGGAATTACTCATTATTTGGATCAGTATTCTGAGGTGAAAAGCATGATAACTCTGTAGTAATGACTGAAGTCACTGTAAGCTTTTGAGGTTTTTGTAAGGTTTTGGATTTTGTAATACTTGAGTCATTACTAGTTGGTTAACATGATCTTTTCTTTAATAATACTTATACATTTTGCATTAGTCCATGAACTTGTATATAGTAGTTCTTAGTGGTCCTCTGGGAGGTAAGAAAAAAAGATTAGCTAATAGTGAACTACCACATTCAACTGAGCACTATTACTTACTAGTTAATCAGGAGTTTCTAGAATGTGAATTGTGCATTACTCATTTGTTTCTGTGTAGTTATTCATTAATGATGGAACAGTATTATAAAGCATTACCAATATGTTGTTTATGAGTGTAGGGATTCTTAAAGGTGCTGTATGTAAAACTGACAGCTAGCGGTTGAAATGCGACAGTGTTGAAACAAGTATTTGAACTTATAATGCTTCCTACATCTCTGCAAACATATTATGGTATTTTTATGCTTTAGTACAGTCGAAAAAATTACATAAAGCACTTTTAAATCACTGTGAGTGGGTGGTCAAACTGAGCTCTTATTAGATTGGTGGATTGGTCTCTTCAGGACAGGGACGTGCACAGACATTTTGAGGGGCAGGGGCTCAAGTGAAATAAAGGGCACTTCTCATAATTACGTATTTTTTTTTCTTTTTTTAAACAAAAAAGTATAATATATTAACGCAACTCTGACTTCCTTTTTAAAAAATTAATTAAAAAAGTTAATTAATTTTATCTTCCTCAAACTCACGCAATTGTTTCATTTTCAAAAGATGTCTACAAAATAATCCGTTCACACAGAAACCATGGTCTCCTTAGTATTCACTAGGTTTATAGAGCAGCAAAGCAAACCATTCCACAATGTGCATGTTTTGAAAACATTTTCTATGCTACTAGTTTCAAGTATATATGAATAGTTCAGATGCAAAAGCCTCTAAGTGCCATCTGAAATTTTCTTCTAAAATTAGCATTTTTTTTCAAGTTCAGTAATTTAACTTAAATGACAATTCATAGGTAATTTTCATTGCCAGTAATGTGAAATAAGTGAACATAAACATACAAGCTTGATAAAAATGATCATTATAAGGAAATTTCAGATGGCACTTAGAGGCTTTTTCATCTGAACTCTTCATATTTAGAATAACCGAAATAACTGCATCAAGCAGAGGGGCGTGTTTTACTAATAATTTGTTTATTTTTGCACAAGGCACTGCATCGTTTTAATTATTTTGGTGTTATCAGAATACATAACACTTTAAAATTAAACTTCCCAAAATAATTGAGTAAAAATTCAATAAAAGCCAATGTCAAGTATGTATTTGTGGTTGTATGGAATACTATTTTATAAAGGTTTAGAGGAAATAAAAAAAGTTAAATTACTCATAAATAAAAAGTTAATTTATAAATATTGTTATTTTTAATGTTTAATGTTTACTTATTTCTACTTTTAGTTTTATTTATTAATGTACCAGATGCAGTTACTCAGATTTACTACGTTCTTTAGAGTGTATCCTCCATCTGTTTGCATCTGTAGATTTCTTCTAAATTCACCAATTTAGATTTCTAAATTTCAGGGGGAAAGACTCTTGATGTAAGTCATTAACTGGGGACGTTCTGTATGCAAATTAGGCGTCAACTAGTTGAAATGCGCACATTTGCATCTAATTAACAGGGCAATGCAGGTAAATAGGATAAACAAAATAACTAAAGCATATCACCTGGTGGTGATATATGCTTATTTTATTAGCTTATTTTATTACATGGCTTGGTTGAATTCCATGGTCTGTTATTTCTTGATAACAGACCGCTGTGCGGAGTATAACAGACCGTTGCCATGAAAAACAGAGCGTTGCTATGGACTCACAGGATTCTAACCGTAGAGACGGAGATAATACAATCGGGTTTAACAATCGGGGAGAGGGAGAGGGAGCGCTTCAGAACTCCTGACCTGATATTTAGATATACTATTCTTCAATAAATATATTTGTTTGACAGGGAAGCTGTGCGCAAACAGAAATATATATTATTTTTCAATAAAATAAAAAAAAGCACCCCAGAAAAAGGGGCACTTTCTCTCCAGGAATAAAAAGGGCAGGTGCTCAAGCCCCCTTTGATGTCTATGTGTGCACGTGCCTGCTTCAGGATGATAGACAGTGTAGTTATTCACAGATAATTCAGAAATTTCTTAAAAGTTGTTTTGTGACAGAAAAGCTTTTAGAACTTTAGAGTTCATGAATTATATATCATGACTTTTACATTGGGAATGTCACTGTGAATGTTTTGTGTCTACTTTTTCAAATTCCCCACAATACTGTCAATCATCTCTGGAACACTGTGCTTTATTTGTTGAAAAGTTCAACAATTGAGACTCTGAATGCCTCTTTTCTTTTATTTTTTAGCCTGTGCAGCTATTTCTGAGCCACTACAGATAAAGACATCGGGGTTTGGTTAAAAACTATTAGATGCGAAAGGAAAAATCAATGACTAATTGCACTAAGCACTTTACTAAAGTTCACATTAAAGTCTTTAAAAACTTTCCGGAGTTAGAATACACTGCCTCTCTGAGGGTGATCAAGGTGAGACAGGCATTGTTAGTGATACTAGAATGTCTTTGAAAAACTTTATCTGAAATATCTTTATTTTTAGCATAAAATGCTCCAATCACAAAGATATATTTTCCAAACAACATTTTGATGTTTCAGGGCCTTGATCATTATCTAAATGATTATGCTGTGAAACAAGAGACTTTTCAATGAAAAGTCAATATCTTGAGACAAAAAGTAACACTGAAAAGTGGAACTCTTATTTTCATTTCACCTTGTGTCTTAGTCCTTGTGTTCCCCTGGAGTACATTATCATCAAGCATCCATTTGGTTTCATTTTTAAAAAATGAAAAGCTATTTGCTGTAATTTCCTGCTTCAAATGGGTTTCAGAGGAGCCATCAATTATAGAGCCATAGATCTTTAAACTGGAACATCACGCTGATCAACTCTCTCTGATGACCATCTCCAACCTGAACAGCATAATATGATACCACAAGTTTGTTTCACCATCAGGCTTACAGAGTGCGAAAATATATTCAACGTGCCAAGAACGTTGGCAGTGCAGTACGTCCCACACATACACTTGCTTGGTTCAGAAGGTCTTGGAGTGGAGACAGTAACTAATACTGTGTCTGTATTACTGTACTAGCTACACACTTCTTTGCATACATAATTTCAGACATTTGAGTCTAAACAGTTCAATCATGACAACTAGCATGTTATTGAATATGGCAATGTTAATGTATTTGGTCTTGGATCTGCTACACCGTTGCTACTGCTGCCGTTGCTGCAGAGCAAGTATGGACTTGCTACAGCTGATAGATACTCAGACATGCTGCTGTGAGCTGCATAAACATATGTACCTAAGTCCCGTAGAAGATAGGCAGGTGGAGCTGGGGGAGGTGGAGGGTTTCAGGGGAACTCTGATAGCGTGCTGTAGGACTAACTTACAGCAAACAATTAACCAAATTATTTAAATGTTAAGCAAGCAATCGCATTGGTTGAAGGATCAGCAGAGGCCAATCAGCTTGTGCCATGCGGTGTTGATGTGATTGCTTGCAGACTGCATGTAGGGTCCTCTAGAGTTTCTTGACTGAACTAGATATTTGTTATTTTAGAAAGTTTAGTTGTTACTCTAAAGTCAATGTACATTAGGTCTGTGTTTTCAGGGGCTGCGAGGGAGTCAGAAGAAAGGTTGAGTGAAAAATAATAATAATAATGCACAATTTACAGAACAGATTTATTTACATTTGTCAAATTAATAGAAAGTCAGTATTTCAGAAAATAGTTTACACATGTTTTTAGTTGCCATAGCATAAATGTGTCTTTAGGCATTTAAACAGCTGCTTGTATTTGTATTTTAGGAAGGGTGTCCCTCACATGGGGATCATAACATTTAGGGGTTCAGGGCACCAATATATATACGTTCTGAACTGCCATGACTGCCATGTGCGGTCAGTAGCAAGAAAAAACAAAAAAAAGGATCCATTTAAACCAAATTCAAGAAAATGATCAGGTTTTTGGAACAGAAATGTCCAGGCTTTTTAAACAATGCATCTTTTGTGAACAACTCCTTTCTGTGCTGTCAGAGTGGATTGGTGAGGCACGACGACGTCATTTATATCTCACAATTCAGACTTCTATCCTTGCAATCCCAAGTGTACCACTCACAATTGTGAGAAAAGTCACCAAAATAGCAATTACCTTTTCTTTTTTTTTTATTCCGGGAAGCTTTCATATGAAATGCTCTACGTGGCAGGAAAATTCCTTAATGCTATATTTATGGGTTGGGACATGATTAAACTTTAGAGGTTACATTTACTATGAAAATAAGCATGAGATAGAAACATCCACAGTGTATGCTACATCATGAAACATGGAAGGGTTAGGATTAGGAAGATTCAAGTGTGTGGTCAGAGATATCCTCTATCCTGAGCCTACAGTGAGTGACCAGTGAAGAGAACCCGCAGAGACAGAGAGTAAGCAAAGTGAGAGAGAGAGAGAGAGATAGTAGGATGAGAAAGACAAGGAAATGAGGGACTAAGAGAATGTAGAGAGAACAGAGCAAGAGATCAAAGCAGAGAACAGAGCTCTGTTGTCATCATGTTTAGTCAGGGCAGTAGACAGCATCAGGTGACCAGTAGGAAGAGCTCATATAAAAAAGCTGAATATATATATATATATATATATATATATATATATATATATATATATATATATATATTTATTTATTTAGAAAAAACAAAAATCACTCAAAAATTGCGAGTAAATATTTACAAAGATATTATGACCATATTTGTATTTGAATATATTTTAAAATGTATTCCTGTGATGGTAAATTTGAAATCATGTGATTCTTCTGCTGATATGCTGATTTGGTGCTCAAGAAACACTTATTATTATTATCAAGTTATTCTTCCTAATATTTTTGTGAAAACCATTATACACTAACCATTCAAAAGATTGGGGTAAGCTTAAATAATAATAATAATAATAATAATAATAATTTTATTCATTAAGGACACATTAAATTAATCAAAAGTGACAGTAAAGACATTTAGAATGTTACAAAATATTTCCATTTCAAATAAATCCTGTTCATTAAACTTTCTATTCATCAAATAATCCTGAAATAAATGTATCATAGATTTCACAAAAAAAATGAGAACATTGATAATAATAAGAACTATTATTAATAATTGAGCTCCAATAATAATTGATAATTAATGAGCAGCAAATCATCATATTAGAATGATTTCTGAAGGATCATGTGACATTGAAGACTGGAGTAATGATGCTGAAAATTCAGCTTTGATCACAGGAATAAATTACATTTTAAAATATATTCATAAAACAGTTATTTTAAAGTTTATTTTAACCTTGATGAGAATAAGATACTTCTTTTAGAATCATTAAAAATCGTAATAATTTCATCAATGTGAGTAAAAGGGAGATTTGCACCTTTCCTAATGAGACCTTTCCTTAAGAAAGCCCAATCAAATATGTTTAATAGACAATGAAGTCTTAAAGTTAAATGGGTCTTATGAAAAAATACACAATGTTTTATGCAACAGTTAAGTGGCTTACCTCCTCCAGCACATCCGCTAGCTTGCTGAGTATTTCTTCTGAAAGGCCTTGGAATGTCGGAACGCTGTGAAAAAAGATGGAGGTTTTATGAGCCAACAAAGCTGTTTCCATCAGGTCCCAAAGGATCAAACCTACCCAGCAGAAAAACAACTCATGTGTTAGTTTTAAAATAATGGCTAAAGAAGGGGTCTATCAGTATTGTGAAATTAATTTATTAAAATCAGAAATAAACTCAGAGATTTGGAAATTTCTATGAAATCTATGAAAGATGGTAAATGAACAGAGTAAATGCACATAAGAAACTGACAAGCACAATTTTGCAATCTCAGAAAAAAATGCCTTAGGTTGAGGTGTGGGTGGACTTCTCATGAGTTTTCTTTAAAAAAAAAAAAAAGCTGCCAATCATTTTAAATAGCTGGGAAAAACCAGTCAGCCAGAAATACCTTTCATAGAAGAGCCCGCAGTAGAACAAAAAAACATCCAAATTAAAATGTGATGTTTTTCCAGATTTAAATCATCTAGGGAACATTAAAGTCAACATAAATTTACTTTTTTTTTTGCACAAAATTACCTAAGTTGTTATGCCTCTAATTCTTGAAATGTTCATCAAGGGACGTTGATCCAATCAGTTCATGATGAAACTGATAGAGTTAGAACATAAAAAAGGGTAAATATGCAAACAAGATGCATTTGCATTTTTAAATGGCCAGAAAAGCACATAAAAATGTAGTTCATTTCTGATGAGTGAATGTGGACTTTAACATCTGAAGCTCCTGAGAGGATACAGCACAAACGAACATTATTTCTGCAATCACATTCTCACTGAGCACACATAGACATCTAAAGCTTCCTTTAAAAGTCAAATCCATTTCTGTCCCTTGACATCATCAGCCATTCATTTTCCAGTAAAGCTGGTTTGGGGCCTCTTGGAAATGTAATTTGCAAAATGACATTGTTTTGTGTCGCCAGACGCTTTGGAGTCCATAATTGAATGATTGTTTAAAAAAAAAAAAAAATGAAACCAAACCTGACCTTTTAGTTCAAGGATTCGATAATTCATTACACATACAACTATAACATTATCTTCTTTCTATTTTCAGATTACAGAAAATAGCGGTACACTGAAAAAAATGTGAAAACACATATGTGACCCTGGACCACAAACATGGGTCAATTTTTTGAAATTGAGATTTATACATCATGTGAAAGCTAAATAAATAAGCTTTCCATTGATGTATGACTTAATTTCTTTGCTTTCGATTAATCTAATTCTCTAAAATGTGCAATCTACTAGATCAAAGATAGGGTAGGCAATGTTTTTTATAAACACTTTTTGTTATACTGGATGAAACTCTCTTCACATCCTGATAGCAATCAATTATAGAAGTGGTCTAAATATTACAAAATGTAAATATATCTTCTGTGGAAGTCTCAGGACCAAGAAAATGTTGTCCAATCATTGCATTCGGTCGAGAATTACCATTTTTGCACTGAAAGAGGAATATATTGACAATATCTGGTAATCATCCACTCAGAACACCCTAGCAACCATTCAGAACATCTTACATCTGCAAAGCAACACCCTGGCAACCACATTTCCCAAAAGCAAGACCCACAATACCCGAGCACAGTGGTTCTCAACGAAAAGCCGAAATTAACAAAATTTCTTCCAAAATGTTCTTCCAAAACTTCCAAAATTTGTTTTTGCCCAGATTCACTAAGTGTTAATATTTTAGAAATATTCATGTCGCGTCATATACGTAAATGGAGAACAGTTGCTCCGGCTATGTATGGTGTATGGTGTGGAAGTGGCATAGGTTAGTCGTCACAACGAGCGAGAAAGGTTGACATGGAGCACGTTAAATAGATCTCAGCTAGTCAGCTTGAGATCCTTTCCATCTAAACTACTTATATTTATTAAGCCTTAGTTAATGTTTTATGAGCAGTAGGATAATCTCGACCGCTAGTAGAATTTTCGACCGCTAGAGGAGCAAAAGCTACATAGTGTACTTTTAAACAAAAAATCAAGATACTTCTCGATTGAACTCACCCCTTAACAACTTATTTTTCTCTCTTAAAAACAAGGATTCCCAATGTCTTGGAAAACCTGGATATATGGGGAAGTCTAATTTTAAAAGTGAGACTTCTAGACCTGAAAAAGTCATGTAAATCAACTAAATCTTATAATGGGTATTTTATAGTGAATTTACATTTATGCCAAGCTGTAAAATCAGGAACAACTGTAAAAGTCATGGGGACTTTGAATATTGTTGTGGACAATGGGGGTCGGACAAAAGTCGAGAACCACTGCCCTAGCACTCACATTTTCACTCAGAAACACTGTAAAATGTAAAAAATAATATACTTTCTATTACAATTCATACTAAAATATGAATGCAAAATCCATAAATTCATGTGTGAATGCAATTTTTATGGCAGACATTAGACTAATCAATATATTATATAATAAAAATAAGAATGTTCTAATAAAGCAAAGCTATTCATAAACAGCTCATGGCCAAAAATCTATATTTTCAGACAAAGAAAGTGGAAGGAGAAGAATTAGACTGAAACGAGCAGAGTGAATGCACAGAAACCAACAGCACTCTAATCATTATCTGCCCTCTACCTCCGTCTAACCAATACACAAACACTTTCCTCAGAACAACAGTTGATAGTAATATTTTGGGAGGTGAAATGCCATTTAACTCTCAAAGGTTTCTAATCAAAACTCATCACCCGGGAGATTAAATACACAGCTACACAGCAAAGGACACCGAGTGTAAAGCCTGAGTTACCGGAGATTGTGTAACCATTCACTTGTGTGTTATTCATTCACAATGAAAATCAATTTCTTTTATTGTATACTGCTGAGGGCCAGACTTCTTTCATCAGGGGTTAGGAGAGGATAAATAGAAATGAAAGGAGAAGCAGCCCACCTCTTCAGGAACTCCATGTACTCTGCATGCTTGATGAGTCCGGTCCTCATCATGATGGTCTGGAAACATTGGCGGTCGATGGCCCATAACTTCACATTTGTGAGGGCTGAGAACAAAATATGAAACAAAATAAGTAAATAATACCCACACTCATGCGGTCGTCATTATATAGCCATGTAGCTGCACAATGTCCCCTCAATTGGTCAAATCTTGAGCTTCATAAAAAGACTAATTGATATAAAGTATTGCAAAATATTAATCATGATAGTGATTAATATAATGTACTAGTTCATCATTTAGTGTCTAAATTATATATGTGTGTGTGTGCGTGAGCGAGTGTGTGTGTGTGTTGCTGTCAAATCCATTAATCGCGAATAATTGCATCTAACATAAAAGTTTGTGTTTACATTATATATATGTCTGTGTGTAAATATATAACAATATATACACACATATATATTATATAAACACACATTTTTATGTTTAATGCGATTAATCACGATTAATTGATTTGACTGTACTAATATATATACATACACATTATGATTAACATAACACATTTAAGTTAAAAATGAGATCAGGTTCAAACTACATTCTTTAAGGAAATATCATTTATAAAGAGTTTTATTTTTTTATACAATAATATAAAATATTATGCATCAGGATCTAACAATATCACTGTCTTTATTCTTTAGCATTAGTACTATTGATGTTGCATTGCTCACATAAGTCATATTTCACACTGTTGAGCTTCGCTGACAATCATTTCTCAATACAAACAAACTTTACGTTTGTTAAAGGTCCCATGTGAATCAAATTTATAATTTAAAAAAGGTCTTTCTACATCCCTGAATGCTACAAATCAATAGAACATTTTTTTATGTCAAATTGGGTTAATGCTTTAAAATAAAAATGTCAAGACTTTGGCAGCTCTAATTACTGCACAATTAGAAAGTGCCAGAAGTAATTCAATTTAATTAAAATTAGTCATTAAAGAACAAGCAAAATAATTAAAAAAAAATGTTTTTTTTTTTTGTTTTTTTAACATTTAAATTAGCCTTAATCTTATACTTCCTAAATTATTCATAGAAGTTGGGTGATTAAAACAATAAAGATCATGTAAACAAAGTAAATTACTTTTTAATCAAAAGAAACAGTCCATTTGCAGAGTGATTTGCAGACACGTTCCATCTTACGTTCCCCATCATGTAAACCTCAACAAAAACTAAAACCTCTATCAACATCTTTTTGGGACATTGTCACTAATTCTGTTCCAGCCTAATTGATTTTGCAGCCATGGAATGCAGTCAGAGCTTGAGAGAAAAGGCACATTTGTCTGTGGTGACAGAGGCAAAAAATGGTTGTCACTCAATGACATTACCAATATATAACTTGCCTTCAGGAAAGGGCAATTGCCACATTTTTTGAAGCAAAGGCCCATCGGGCCCTCAAAATGTGACAGGTCTATGCCAGAAATTAGCATAAACCTTCAAAACAGCTATATCGTTGAGAGCTCACTCATGGGCCCACATTATATGCCTTAATACGCAACACGGTCCTCTACAGACTGTGTGTTCAGATTTTTGGATTTTTTTTTTCAGAAGTGTGGATTAGATATGCAGCAATGCAGACATATTAAGATTAGCATGTTATTATGCCTTTTCAAACGGCCAAAGACTACTGTATATTCTTACCCTAACACTGTAAAGATCTGCAGGTTATCAGAAAAACAATATACTAAAGTGCTTGCAGAGACCGAAATGATGGCACATCTACGGATGCATGTCGGATGCAAACACATCTCATGAAATAGCAGAACAAGTGTTTCCCACATAATAAACCCTGATTTAACAGGAAGGCGTTTACGAGCACACATCATTTGCACCCTCTTGCAGCGAGCGCAAATGATGCTTCACAAAGGACCATTTTCAAAACAAAAATACACACTCCCATGGTCATAGCAACAGTAAGGGCCACATTAATACAGTCGCCTATTTTCTCAGTGAGAGTGTTGTGTTTTAATGGTTTATTATATTATACTGTATGTCTTGACCAATTATTACTTCCTGTGTGAGTGCACAAAACCAATTACAAGCTTGACATTTTCTGGGTTTTGTAGCAACCTTTAAAATCAGCACATAATTCTCTACAGATGTCAAATAAACATTAGGCTGGGTGATTGATCAAATATTTAAGGTATGTTATATATTATTGTGTTGACTGTATAAATATGAAGAATATTGTGATGATTTTGTATAATACAATTTTTTTTATTTTTTTTTATTTGACCATTAAGCTTTTAAAAGACCTCAGTACCCAGAATCATTACAATGAATCAGATTTATCAAACTGTCCATGAATTAGTGAATCAAACGCACTTGTACATTTGGACATGCTTTAATTATTCAACATTGCTATTTATTGGGGTGTTATATTTGTGCTTGTAAAATAAAATGTGTTAATTTAGTTAAAAACACAGCAAATCCATAAATACTGAGATCATATCACACATCATCAAAAGGATGAAAACACTGAGATATTAAAGTCCCCCTGTGGTGAAAATCAAGCTTTTAATGTTGTTTATACTGTATGTCTATGTGGTGTTTTTAGAAAGAGAAAAGACAGACAGTCTCAAAAACGCGAATCGCTGGTGTTTCTGACGTCACAAACTACCTTGTAACCAATCATGACAACATGTGATCATCAACGAGTGGATCTCTGAGCTGGTGCGAGTGAGTGGAGGCGGGGCTAATTTGCATATTCATTGAACCGTGTATACTAAATGAGGCAAGAGTGTAGAGATACATCCAAGCTATTTTAAGGCATGAAGAAATGCTTAAATATATCATTTTGGTGATCAAAGATGAGTTTTAAGGAATGCAATTATTGACAACAGGGGGACTTTAATGTTTTTTTAGCAATTCTGTAAATCCTTAATTGCCATTACCAACTTTTTAAGAGATGGTAAAGAAAATTATATAAGTTTGAGAACCACTGAGAGCAGTGCAAGCAAATATAATTGGCAGCCACACCTGACGTGTAAAGTGGCCTATTCCCGTATATACTTCCAATTAAGATGCTGTTTCTTTGGAAAATTTAAATGTCAGTGAAAGCAAAACTCAGAAGAAGCCAATATAAGAATCAGGATTAGAATAAAACACCTCACTGAACAATTGCAGAAAGGATCATTTGACTAATTCCGATACAAATAACCAGAATGTTGCCGCTTGGCTGCTCTTGGACTGGGACGTCTTGTTTAATCTGAATGTGCTGCATAGCTTTGGGATTCCATTTATCCATGAAGCCAAATCAAAATCCACTTCCCACCATCTTATTAAATACTGGCTGAGTGCTTCCTCTGTCTCCACTTTTCACTGGGGAGCAAAATGCAAAACGTCTTTATGGTTGTCTGTCTCTCTGAGTGGTTTGATCACGAGCCATGCTGTTGTTCCTGTCATTCGTATCCGGCAAACCCTCCACTGGCCAGAGAAAGTCTATTTCAGTTTAACCTTAACACTCTGATTATGAAAACACAAGCTTCTTTTTGATCCCTTGTCATGACATTCATTAGCGGGATGTTGATTATGCAGTCAACCTAACTGAGATGCTAAGGATCAAATGCTCTTTGATGCTCTTTCATGAGAGGGTTTGTCCTACCAGTGTGCTTTTACACAGGTGTGCAATTACTCTATATAAATATATCATTAGCTGTACAGATAGGCCTCTCACTTATCTTCAATGTTTAATACAATCAGCTGATGTTATGCTAAAATTAACGTTCAGAAATCTTCAGTGCCTCATGATCCAGTTGTACAAATGTTTTATAAGAGGACATCAATAAGATTCCATTAAAAATACTGAACCCTTGTAACACTGTGGCCTAACCGTCTGTGACTTGATAAAGCGACAAGGATTAAAAGCTCTTAATCTCTTTCCTGTAGATTTGTTTTGATACCAAAATGTCAGAAGTCGATACTAATACCATGGAATGCAATGATTCCCAATACTAATGTCAATACACAGCCAAAACTAATATGCTACTGAACACACTGCTTTAGGCTACAGAAATGTGTACATGTATTTCTAAGTGATAAGATATTTTGATTGACACTTGGTATCAATATGCTGGGTATTCTTTACTCACTGACCACAACGAGATGTCTGGATCCAATGCAACCTGCCAATGTGAAGTGCACATTGATATTTTATATGTATTTTCAGAGAATAGCTTGGTTACACAAGAAGTGTCCCTTGGCAACTGGAAGAATTTATGGTATTTTCTGGCAAGCTTGATTGCTAGTCATCAACACCAGTATGCACAAACAAAATAAATAGTAGAGTCAACATTCACAACAGAAGCCCAATTATGTCTGCAAACTGACACGCTGGCAAATTTGTGGCTTAATCTTGAGATTCCCTCTAATAATTATGATATCCTGTCGCTCAAACCGTAGAGCATGCCACTACTACATATAAGTCGCTTTGGATAAAAGCATCTGCCATAAGCATACATTTTTACAGTATCTAATGTAAATACTATTGTGGTCGCATTCAAGCGTGCTTGTTTGTGATCAGTCTCGCTCCACATAACTGTATATTAAAGTTGCAACATGAAACGGAATTTGTAATAGTCTTTTGTAATAGTTTTTAATTTGCAACAGTCTTTCCTATTGTGGCATATTTCCTAGTTAAACGGCTTCTCAAACAAGATAAAAATGTAGGGCGGGGCTTGATTTTGTCCATCTGGAATTGATTGGATGGTTGTGGTTTGCTATTGGTCGATCTTTTTCACTTTTAGTTTGAACAAAATGTTCGCTGGTAACTTTTTTCATTTGCAACTAGTAAAGACAGCGTAATGTGTAGCACCTCATGTCATAGAGTTCATCTGAGCATAGTGTTTTTTCGAACCATCTCTTTAACAATGAAATGCAGGTCACATTTGGGGTCGATTACTACCGTAGACCATCAGCATTTCAACTAAGAGCCAAGCTATTACAGCACTGCCCGTGCCCAGAGAGACTATCGACAGGAGCGCCTCCACGCAAGCGGCATGCATTGATTATTTTGTGGGGGAGTTTATCACTCACTCTGTCCCTAATGTCAGCAGCAGCGATACGAGATAACCAACTGAATCTTCTTTCTACAGGAAATGGGCAACAGAGGAAGGAGAGACAACAGACTGTCACCTACTATACTGGGAAAGAAGGAAGGAGGAGAACTGGTGAGAGAGTCAATGGAGGGTTTGATTGCTCTTTTGTGTCTGGGAATAGTTAATAGAATAGCTAGACTTTTGACTTGAGGTTGCTATTCTGGTCATGAATTGCACAGTTAGACAGGAAGAGACATCTACCTGACATGTGAAGAGACTGACCACAGCGAAATGCCTTGTAAAACTGGTAGAAAACTGTCCTGCCTGATTTAATTCAAGCCAACTGTGCCATTTACAATGTTGCCAGATTGGGCGGATTTCTGCAAAATTGGTTTGGTGTGGAAAAATTTCAGCTGGTTTGGGGTCAGTTTGGAAATTTTCAAACATTTCAATTTTATTTGCTAATTTGTTAACAAATAAAACCCAAGTGTGCAGGTCCTCCATCCAATCAGTCATCATGACATTACTAAACACCCAACACCTGCTGCAGAGTCGGCTGGCGTTGGTGATGACGTCGCCGACGAGCCCGCATTTTTAGCCAATCAACAGCGATAGCAGGCAGATGTGATAAGTGGCGGTTTTTAGTGCGATAATGGAATCAGATTTTGAACCTGTAGTTGTATATTGAAGTGATCACTATGCCAAAGTGGTATAAATATAAATTGTAGCTACAGTAAAGAGTAGGAGAGTGACCCAACTCTCAAAAGGTGGATTACACCTGTGGTGGGATATGACTCAAATGCTCTTTGTAAATATACTGTAACTGTAACTCTCCTAGCAGAGAAGTTGATTATTTTTTATAATTTTATTTTGTGATCATTATTTAGTTTTAAGGAGGAAAATGGTCCTTATAAACATTGGTTGATGTGACAATAGAATTCTATCACATTATTTTGGCAGTGAATGTTTTGGGCGGGGTTTGGGGAGCTTTTGGGCAAGAAATGATCACCCCAATCTGGCAACACTGTCCTGGAGCCTTTACAAAATATTAACTGTGGGGGATTAAAATGTTCAAATATTAGTATATGGCATATGCTCTTGCTCACCAAGGTTTTTATCTGATTAAAAATAGTTAAACACTATTGTGAAATATTACTACAATTTAAATGTTTTCTATTGTAATACATCTTAAATTGTAATTTAAATTATGCATAATTTTCAGCATCATTACACCAGTCTTCAGTGTCACATGATCCTTCAGAAATCGTAATATTCTGCTTTCTGTCTTAAATGTTTGATAAAAAAATAGAAGTTTTAGTGGAGAATTCACCAAGAATGAATTGCACCTACTGACAGTGTTGTTTTTATGCACATGCTGTGTTGTTTTAGTGCCCAATTCACTAAAGGAATTATACGGATCAGGTAATGCTGCAAACACACCTGCTGAATAATTACATCATTAAAGTAGACTAATTATGCCTGTTAATTCCTTGATGTGGTGGTGACAACATTTGTAGAAATATTTCTCTACGCAAAGTACTATCATAAAGTGGTTCAAAAATACTGGGAAAATTCAGGGCACAGTCTCCTTGATTTATAAACAACTACTTGAATGTTCATATAAGACCCTGAAGGTATTAGCTGTGTGGGAGAGAGAACTCTCATGGTTGGGCTATAGTCCTGACTGGAATACAGTTTGGTCAAATCTCTGTCTTACCTCCAAAAACCCCTCGCACATTCTTATTCATTTCAAAACTGTACACAAAATGTATTGTACCCCATACAAGCGATACTTGATGAAACTCTCATTAAATCCTAATTGCAGTCTGTGTAACAATAACTCTAAAGGTACTTTTTTGCATATGTTTTGGGACTGTTCAGTTATATCCAATTTTTGGAAACATGTAGTTCAAGTACTAAAACATATCACAAAGTTGCAGTTTGACCTCGACCCTTGTCTTATGTTGTTGAATAATGATTCTTCATACAACTTTACGTTAGTTCAGAGAAGACTGCTAATGTCTGGTTTCACTGCTGCTAAAAAAAACAATTATACAGCAATGGTTCACTCCTGACATGGATCTTAGAAGATTCTGGCTGCTGTCTTTTCATTATATTGCTTGTTTAGAACGCAGCACTGCAAGGATTAATGGGGCTAGAATACAAACGGTCACTTATTGGAGTAGTACAGCCCAAGCTCTAAAAGAATTGTTTTAAATTGATGATGCATTATTCTGTGCTGTAATTGGCTGCCGGGGTGTATTTGTATGTTCCCTTTAAGTTACAGTACCCTACCGTGTGTCCTTTGTGTGTTTTGTGTCTTTTTCTTTTATTGGTATTCATGCTGTCATCCAACATTTATGTTATTATTTCAAATAAAAAAACAATCACAAAAAAAAAAAGTACTATCAAAACAACACCACCATCAAGACCGATTTTAATTTTGCCTGAATGCCCACCATTTTGTTTTCATATAACTTTATAAAAATAAATATTGACATCAAATGCTTAATATTTTTGTGGAAATCGTGATACACTACCACTCGAACGTTTTGGGAAGTAAGATTTAAAAAAATAAATTAAAAAAAATAAACTTTATTCAGCAAGGATGCATTAAATTTATCAAAAGTGAAAGTAAAGGCATACAGTATATGATGTTACAAATTTGGTTTATTTCAAATAAATGTTGTTTTGAATTCTCTAAAGAATCCTGAAAAAGTAACATTATTTCCACAATGAAAGCAACAAAAGCTATTTTTATATTGATAATAAAAACCCTTATTAATAAGTGAGCACCAATAATAATTGAGCACCAAATCACATATTAACCTTGAAATATATAGAATATCCCTGAGAAGCGAATGCTTTCAGACCAGACTTTCATTCTAGACCCACAGACTCAGCAAATGTTAATTATAGCCAATTTTGTTCGCTTTCAGTATGCATTTAGAAATGGAAGTCACCATTCAAATACGTTTGAAAATTTAACACTGGTACAATTCAAAGTGCTGAGGTTACACAAGACTTCTACTATTAATTCCCAAAAGCCTCTGCCTCACAAGCATAAGTGCTTGAGACGGGTCTCTCGGTATCAGCGGGCAAATTAAACTCGTCAGACTCATTCTTGGCTAAGCCTGCAGACTATATTCCCTTGACTATTTCAGTTCCCAGTAATGTCTGTAGAGACCAAAATGAGCCTGACCAAGAAATAACGAATCATTTTGCAAATCACATTAGAGATGAAAGCACCTGCCTCCCAAGTATGAAACAAGTATAATGTATTTTGCAGATGCTTCATTCTGATAAACATTTTTGCCATGATGATTTCTGTCAACAGTACATGGAACATGTAGATATATCAATGTTTCAAACTTCAAAATTCTACTGCTCAGACATTGCTCTTTCATAACTCAACACATTTCCTCTTGCTGACAAAAAAATGTGAATTTCTCAGTCCAGGTAACACAAAGAACAAATGAACACTGTTCATTTACAAATATTATACAAAGCAGGTTGAAAATCTGCAAAGTTATGCTTAAAATAATAAAATAAACATTTCCTTTCACCTTGAATACATTGAATGGCTACACCAAGTGGCATTTTTAAAGTGGTCATTTAATCAAAACTTTTGTTGAACTACTTTTCAAAAACATATGAAACCCAAAGTGTATACATGAATGCATTTTAAAATAGATTTTTCATTTTCAAAATTTCAGACATCCTTATTTGTCATTGACCCAGCTATAAAATGAATGTCAAGTATGTCATTTAGTCTTGAAAGAATAAGATCTTATTTTTCCCCTACCAAAATTCTTAGAAAGTGCAGTCACATACAGAAGAGTTGGGTTCCTAAACGATGCTCTGTACCCTTAAGCAAAACACTTGAATCACTGAATGAATGTTTGCCAATATGGCTGGCCTTTTCAACTGAATTCAAGTGAAAGATTCAGACTGCCAAGCTACAAAATGACGAATTCAGAATATACATATCAGTAGTTTTGTCATTTAAAAACTAAATGTATTTTATTATACACTGAAAATCTTGGCAAAATCTATTCTTGGCACATATTGAGAGCTAAACTGTTCTCAAATTCACTGACTCGCTCATTGATCCATTGCGTAATGACTTAAATTCAGTCTATTTCTCACAAAAAATATGTCTTTAAAAGATTTAGAATATAATGCATGATTCAAATTGATACTTTAATGGTGCTTTTACATCATTTCTAAAGCTTGGCAGCTCCAGTTCTTATTCAATGGCAGAATTAGCATTTTTGTGTGAAATAGTTCAGTCAAGAAACTCTAACCGAGTGCTGATTGGTTCCTCTAACGGCAAGGCATTAGCCAACCAGACGTACTTCCTAATCATTGTAACCATATATTTCATACCCTAGCCCAGCTGCGCGATTTTGAAAACTTCAGTTTACCCTCCCTCCTCCCCAGCACCACCTGTAGAGATCTGCTACGGGGGTTATAATGGGCTATATTATTGCAGCAGCATGTCCTTTATGAATGTTATTGTAACTAAGCTGAACTTCCATTCATTTCAAATCAAGCAAATGTACTTTCCATGCCCCATGCCAATAATAATTTACTCCGAGAGTTGAAGATCAAACCAACAGGTCATACTTCTAATCAACAAGCCCGCCTACAATACACATGTGACAGTGCTGAGGTCTACCTACTCTATCAGGTTCGATTTGAAGGTAGACAACACTCCTGCCAAAAACACAATGATAAAGTACTGAATGATAAATATGATCGCAAAGACAATAATGCAGCTGGCTCAGAGCCAGAGCAAAGCAGATGTTATCTACTGTAATTCTAATGCAAGATGAATATTCACAATCTTTAATCTGTCATCAAGCTGTTAGCAACCTTTCACTATTTTACAGCAAGCGAGGCGGTCAACCTCCTTCAATCAAACTTATTTAATGTGTGTTAGGAGAGACTAGGGAGGAGAATCAACTCACAAAACGAGCAGAAAGTGACAGTTGCACGGATCAGAGAGGGTGATCGGTCAACTTAAATCAAGTCTAATCTTCTTATTGATTAGCTGTCTTAATGTTATTCATGGAAATATACAACAAATCATTACAGCACTCTTCAGCAGTGAGATTGCCTTTCTGTCACTCTGATTAAACGAGGCGTCAATTAAACAGGGAAAATTTGGCAAGCTAAAGTACCTTCTGCTTTTAGTCTAGACAAAGCCTGAGTGTTTAATGTCAGTTGGTCGTCAAATTAGATGTCAAACGCTTTTGTAGTAGATGATGATGATGTGGTGAGTCTCTGAGAGGAATGAACAGAGTGTTTTAAATCATTTTTAGACCACGGTAGAGTTCAAAGCTCTTTAAATGTACGGCCCCAAAACTAAGTGAGGGCCTCTCATAGCGTTTTGAGCCAATTATATAATTAATACATTTGTCTATTCATTGTATGATCTAATGAACAATTGTAACCACATTTATAATACTCAATAATACTAAGCCTTTAGAAAGTATAAAGCATTAAAACACGTGACAATCAACTGTTTTCACATGTAATAAGGAATCTGCAATTATTATAAAGCATTTTAACTTTATTATATGTAAAGGCTCAATACCAAATATCTTAATTACTCCAAATTTTGACTGGTAGTGTATAATACAAAATCTATGGGGATCAAAGATTTACAGCACAAGAGAGACAAATTTACACTAACTACTGTACAATAATTTTAGTAAAAAAAAATAGTGGTGCAACCGACCACAAAACTCACGGTTCAAATCATATAATTATTTTTGAGTCACGGATCGAATAATTTTTTCGTATCAGCAAAAAAAAGAAAAAAAGAAAGAAAAAAGTGTAGGGAATCGGGCAAAAGCATCTTTGCTTTCCATTTATTACTTAATGCCAGTGCTCTAAACCGGTTTAAGGAATGAAAACAAAAATGACACGTATACATTCAAAGGCTGTTTCCAACATATCAGCCACATCATAGGCAATTACTAATGGAAATACAGTATACAGTTGTTTGTCTATAGTGTGATTACAGGGAAATGGGGAGTTTACTGCATGGATGTCTTTTAGAGGAATTTAGCTCAGGCTTCAAATGACAGATACATAAATATGAAACTGCAAAGAAAGGTGCACACATTGTATAATAAGCAGATACCTGTTATCAGACTGAGGGAAGGAAATTTAGTCAAACTGATATCTGAATGCTCTCCAAAAGCAATTATTTCGCCAATTTCAGTGAACATCTATCTCTGTTATTCCATCCACTCCCACAGATTTATACACTTACTCAATTAAAACAATGAATAGTGGGACAGCATGTGCATAACAAATTAAAGCTCCCTTGAGAGCAACCGCAGTGGTGATGGGAAATTGATATTTTGAATTCAAGTGCACTGACTGTAATATAAGATGTACTACTTGAACCATAAACCAAATTAAATACTACACTAATTTATTCTTTTCTGCTACTGTATGCTGCAAAATATAGATTACACTAAACAATGAGGGGCCTTTGCGACCAAACGATTAAAACCTCTTAAGAATTCCACAGCGTATTTTCCGTTTTTGGTAATTCCTTGACGATGTGCCATTAAAACCCATTAAAACGATGATGAGGGTTGAGGCACAATAGTGGTTAGCTTCTAAGATAAAACCTCTTAAGAATCAAAAAGACTAAATTAATAACATCTTTTGTGGGATGCAGATTATGCATGGATTAAGCGTAAGACAGTATGAGAACAAAAACATATTTTACGATTGTATAGTGCACATTAAAGAATGTGGGGCTCCTCAAGAAGATTTCACCCAATAACTGAATTAAAACATTTTAATTAAATCTTTATTAGGTAAAAAATGTGACAGGTAATGAAATAATGTACAGTGGCTAACAGATTTTAACAGCTTTTTTTTACTTCTTCAAAGTAAAAACTACCAACGAAAGACATTTCTTTTTCTAAAACAAAACATTAAAATATATATCATCCATTCATGCCCAGACAAATCACTTGGCAGTAGCTGCACTGGCTCAAACTCCTACATTTTCCCTGCATGCCAGAACAACCAGCATTCATTTTTCCTCTGTATAATATCTGTTGTTTTGCCCAAAAGAAAAAAAAGAAAAAACAATGGCTTTCTCCATGAAAGGAGATCAAATTTGCATACTGTTCCATTTCAGAAGAGAGAAAGACTTTTGTGATATAGAGGCAGAAAGCCAATAATACATCTGATATGGCTTAGTGACATTATCATGTCTTGCATATTAAACAGTCTTTTAAAGCATCTCTTTCCTGTATTTTCTCACTCTTTCTTGCTTCTTCAAACATATGAATATTTCAGTAAACACTCCATTTTCTCTAATCTAATTTCATGTATGGAAATATACATCAGATTAAAAGCATTCCATTATTTATTAAATGCCATTTATTGTACATCACAGTGTCATCTCATTTGCGATTATGTTCATATTATTTGTCATTCGAACTGCTGTTTCTACACTTTTTGTTTAAGATGTGACACTTTGTGGTAAGCAGCAGCATGAAATAAAATATATTTACAACTCTGCAATTCTATGAATAAATCATAACACATGTCAGTTTTGGTCTACCAGGGTGAGAATGAGGGGATTTTCATTGATTTTGACAAACACCACGAGTCTATATATTGCTCCTGACACTCAATGATCTCTCCTGTGCAGAAAAGCAGTTGTTTGGTTTTCAAACTTTTTAGGCCAACCTTTGATCAAATAAGAACATCCAAAACCACCTACTCACAGTAATGTCCTCCTATTTTCCTGATATATATATCTGATAGTGCCGGTTTGTTTGTTATTTAACAATACTGATGCATTTGAAAAGCTATTGCTAGTCAGAGACAGGTCTCTTTAAGGGGAGGGGCATTTTCATTCTAGAGAGCATCTGATTGGACAAAAATCTGTGTAGTACAAGATGAGTCATAAATATTTTTGGTCTGCTTTCCAGGAAGAAAAACACTAAACTATTTATATCTGCTAAATAAAAAAAATAAAAAAAATAAAAAATAAAAACAAAAATCCATGGATCCATGGAAGAATACTACATCTAAAAATACACACACTGCAATATTAACAACAATGCAGTTTGTAAGGTCAATTCAAACACTAACTACATTTTGGGATATGATCTTAAAGATTCTAGCATCTATTCAAGAGCTGTCAGACCAGTCGCATTACTAATATAATGCTCAGACTGCTGAATCCCGTCAGTCAAAAATGCCACTTTTAAAATTTGCTTTTATGAAATCAAGCATCTAAATGCCCCTCTCTATTTGACTTTGAGGGCAAACTGAATAATATCTCACCTTTAGAGGTGAATGCCTCTGCACAAAATAAAATGTGGATAGTGTGAAGCTATTCCCTTCATGCTCTGCAGGGAAACATGCTATGAATTATTCACACTCATTTTGACTTTTACTGCATATGATTAACAGTAAAAGGTGATTCGCTCTTTTAAATTTGTATATATTTATCAGAAATGATTAATAAAACATGATCTAATGTAATAATGCTAAAACTATCTTCACCGAAACTTCTCAGCTAAATAATTGCACTTTACAAAGACTGATTAATATAGTGGGTTCGTGTATATTGGGTTTACCACAGTAAAAACAGTAATATTGTGATATATTATTACAATTTTAAATAACTTTTTTATTTGAATATATTTTAAATAGGGGCTGAATATATTTTAAATTAATTACATGATGTGCAAATCAAATTCACCCTCAGAAAGTCATTATTGTGTTAAATGAGAAAAGGATCAAATAGACATTACAAAAAGTACCTTTAGAAAGAAATGTTTTACTTGATTCATCATAGAATTTAGTACACAATAACTTTTAGGCAACGGTCATCGATTTTTTTCTCAGAAGCTGCATCTGAATTGGTATTTTAATATTTACAGACAAAAAGAGTCTTCAGAATATCATTTTTTTTATGTTCTGCAAAAGAAAGAAAGTTATACAGGTTTGAATCAACATGAGGGTGAGTAAACATAAATAAACAGAATTTACATATTTCAATGAAGTGATACTCTAAATAAGAAACTAAAACTGCCAGTAGGTGGCAGTAAATGTCTAAATGAGTAAGTTATTGAATCATTCATTCAATTCGTTCAAAGGCCTGATTCATTCAGGAATGAAGTAAATGGATCTCTTTATGAATGGGCCATTGAATCATTGGTTCACCTGGTGATTCGCTCAAAATGTGGAGTCATCCAGTAATAAAACAGCTGTGTGTTGCACAACAGTTCTGCTCTGGCTTAACAGGTCATATTTATGTTGACAAAATTGAGCAAAAACAGACAATATTGTGTCTGAAATAACACAATATTAACTTCTTATTTATTGAAATGTTCTATAAAATCAACATCACATCTGCACTCCTGCTATTCGGGACAAAAACAGCACGAGTGATATTGTTTAATTATGTAAAAATGAGACAAACTCATACAGGGGCATTTTTTGCCCTGATTTTTTGAATTTTAGGGGCATTCTAACTGCAATCTATAGGCTCCATCACACAGTGAGCTGATGCTCTGCTTCACATTCATCAACTGTATGAAATGCAAGATGACTTACGTAGGTCTGGGGTGGGGCAGGTGCATTAAAAAAAAATTATTTGTGTAATTTTCCCATAACTACTTAATTAAATAAACGCATTAAATCGACAGCCTTAATTTTAAATGTAATTTATTCCTGTGCAAAAAGCAGAATGTGTCACAATTGCATTAGAGACTTTTTTTTTATAGCTCCAAATTATGGACCAGCAGATACATAGAAAATTAAACTTCCATAACAAAGAAAGCATTAAATAAATATTCTGGGTTAAATAGAAGTTAAGCTCTTTTATAAACAAACAAAATGTGTTGATGTACTTACAATGGAAATCTATAAGAACCAAGGATACAATTTTTCTTTCGTTTGTTTTTTCAAGCTGAAGGACGAGTCAAAGTCATTTCCGGTGGTAAATCGATACCATGCCACATGATGAAGTAAATAGAACCTAACTTGTATTGAACCTGGAATATTCCTTTAGCATATGATTAAGATGTGTTCCTATTAGGTGTGTGACCGCGTGATCTCGTGAACCCGGCTCCATGATGCTGCGGAAATCTCCCAATATGAAAGCTATCTTATGCTGGGTTGTGTAGTTGTAACCATCTCTTGGCTCGGTATCATGCTTGAATAAAAACTTGGTCTCTATTTGCACTTTGAATATTGAGAGAGAACTTTGATTATGATTGCACTTATTGTTTGCACTTAATAAGACTAAGAGAAAACTGTGTTATTCATTTTTATTTATACTGTTTTTATTTCTATGTTCAGTTTGTGGAAAGGAGTTCAAGAAGGAGGTCACGCATAGCCTCAATCAGAAGTTCTGGAAGCTCATAATTCATGTACAGTAAGGTCTGAAGAGACTCATGAAATCATACAGGAGAGAAGCAAGTCAGTTGAGTTTGTGGCAAAACCATTTACAGTGCTTGAGTATTGTTGTCTTTTACTGCATATGATTATTCATACTCAGAAAGTAGAACTGAAATGACATTCATTACAAGATGATTAGTTAAAAATCAAGTCTCGTTCTCGTGAACTCAATCTCGTGCCTTGTCTCGTGAGCTAACTGTCTCGTCAAAACCCTAGTTCCTATTGACCACAAGATGACCACATCTGCATCAATACAGTGTATATTAAATATGGGAAATTGTTCTGCTCTGCTCCTCCATGAGAAAGAATTCTGCAGAATTCAAAATAAAACAAGAAAAGCCTTAAAAGTAAAGCAGGCTTGCTGATCCTTTGTGCGAATATAGAATAGCACACCTGCAAATAAAAACAGCATGACTGCCACCGAAATCTACTCTCATAGCTGTGCAATTTTGGATTAAAGTATTCAGTTACCAGGTAACCTCGCTGAACGGCTGGAGGATACGACCAACACAAGCTTCCTTTGCTCTGAGACGCATCAGTGAGTCGCATTCAAAGTAACTCTCCAGAAAATTCCACCACAACAACTATCGCCACCAAGAAATGATTGGCAGGGCTCTTCTCTAGAGACCTGAGGTTTAATACTCATGCAGGTCACAGAACAGCAGCCCTCATTCCATCATGATTCAAACATACAGCTGTATGGTGATGCTTCTCCTGTCGTTTGCCAAACACCTGAGACTGGAGAGAGACTCCATATTAAGAAACAATAATTTGCACTTTACTCTTATAAATCTAGTCCCTTAAGACAAACGGTTACTGTCTGACACCGCGTGACTCCAGGTTCATTCATTATAGCAAAGTACAAACTGCCCTTTATAATGTTCTGTTTCTAAACTGGGATGATAAGCAGTGTTCAAAGCTTTTGTAAAATAGCCAATATGCACACACCTGTGACCGCAAATCAGGTTTCCCGCACGTTTTGACTAATGTATTTGCATGACTCATCCAGTCTTGTATGAATCCTGAATAAAGATTTGAAAAATCATTTTACAAGACTGCACTCACAGAGAGCAGGGGATGAAATATTTTAAAGAAAAAGAAATTATGTTCACTACAGAAATTTCTGTGACTGTAAGATTTATAAATTTTCATGACTTTCTGCAGGCCTGGAAATCACAATTTTAAATTTCCAGGAAACTCTTTGAACTTTCTTTGATCATTATGGTGCTTGGCAACAGCTGACAGGCTAATGGATTGCATTAGACACAAATACATTTTTGTCATTATTATTACATAAAATCTATTGGACATTAATGTATTTTATCATATTCCTGTTGCTGGCATTTAATACAAGAAACAAGCCACTCAAGCTTGTTTGTTACAGTGATCTGTTGCTTGGCAAAAAAAAAAAAAAAAAAACTTTATTTTGCATTTTATTTTATTTATTCATTTTTTCCTGATAAAAACATCATCTTTGTCTGTTTATTATTTATTTTAGTTAAATTATCATAATACATTATAGTTTAATATTATTAGTGCTTATCTTATTACTTCTAATCATTGCTTATTTTGTAGTTTATTTTTATTTTTTCACTTCACTTTCTAAGCTTTACAATTGTTGTACAGAATTTTGGGAACTTGTGTAGTGACATATTTAATGCCAACTTTTAAAATCAAGATCAAGACTTTTTCGTTAGCCACATTCGTCAACACAGTGTAATTATAAAAGCTGCATAATAACAATAACAGAGTTAGCAAAATGCTGCTGTGTACAGTATACTATGACATGTCACACATCAACTACCCATTTATCAAACACTGGTGTCAAATGCTTGTTGTACAGTGATTTTATTATGATTAGGGGTTTTTAAAGTGAAGAACGTGCCTTAACCCTGGTAAAATCACTGTAGTGCAAGGTCTTGAGTGGCTTATTGCCTAAAGTTGGTATGAAACGGATGTTGAGATCGTATTGTAATGTACAGTTGAAATCGAAATTATTCAACCCCCATTGCAAAACAGGTTTCTTAGCAGAAGTTCAGACTTTCAGCTGTTTGCAATGAACAAATCAAACAAAAATAATTGAAATAGCTCAAAACAACAATTGTTTCAAATTGTTTCCCCAAGTTCAACTGAAAATTCAACTTATAATGACTTCTGCAGTCTCAAAATTATTCAACCCCCTGAATAGAGTCCCTCACAACAGCACAAATCTGCAAAACAGGTGTTGTAATCAAGGGCTTCGTTAGTTGCACCAGGTGTGCTTGAGCTATAACACATGAAATATCTGAACTAGCTAGGTTTGTTGAGTGTAACATTTGACTGCATTTTAGAAATATAGCAAAAGAAAGATCCAAAAAGTTAAAGGGATACTTCAGCATTTAGCATTAAGCTTTGTATCAGTAGAAAACCTGTAGTATTTTCGAATTACCGTGCTTCCCTCCCTTATATCCCCCTGAGACAAGAGATTTATGTATTTTTTTGTCTGGAAAAAATCCTCCGATGACGCAAAAATCGTCATTTTGCGTCATCGGAGGATTTTTTTGGCCAGAGGATAAAGACTACAGCCAGTAGGAGGGGCTTCAACCCACCCATAGAGGGTGGGATCTCACTTACAGAATGTACAAATAGTGTAAGCCATCTTTTTTTGGAAGGTAAGCCAACAGGCTCTTGTTCTGTGGAGAAAGCTGAGTAGTAGGGGTTACCATACATCCAGGGCTTGACATTAACACCCGCCAACCCGCCAAATGCGGGTGGATTTTGCTCGTGGCGGGTAACATAGTCACTCCAACTAGCCACTTTGGCGGGTTGAATAATTGAAATAAGTGTGACACTACGACACTACAATTCCTGGGGCTGTCAACGAATATTCTAAATTCGAATTGCGGCTGTCTGCTTTGCGAGTGGGCGCGCTGCCTGAGGGGTCAGGGACAGGTAACAGGAAGAAGCGTTAACGTTAAACAGAAACTTTACTAAAGTGTAGGCTACTGTACTGACTGAATAGATATTGCATGAATAAGGTAGGTTAGATACAGCAGTTTCATGCACTGCAGGCTTCCACTGGTTTGATTATTTACCGTTTCATGTCAAGGAAAAGTTCCGTTTACCACAGCTCAGCTCGCTTAGAGCGTTCAATGTCGGTTCTATATACTGTAAAACTTCAATTAATGTTAATAATAAAAGCAGGTCCCAGGCACTCAGTCAAAATAACAGGAGAAGGATCAGGTTAAAAAGCCTTTAATGAATGTGGCTTAAGTCATTTTAGAAATATATATATGCACCAACATGTTTCGACCAACAAAATGGTCTTCATCAGGGCAGTCACACAGAAAAAGAGAATGGCAGCAAATATAAGCAAGTAAAGTCACACCCATAAACCAAAACATCAATTAACCTAATAAGGTTCAAATTAGTCAATTAATCCAATGAAGCAATCAGGTCTACAGGATAGGGAAAATCAACAAAAGCAAACCAACAGGTGACCAACAAAGAAATAATGAAAAAAAAAAAAATTGAAATGAAAAAAAATTAAAAAAAAAGAAATGTCTTTTTTTCATTTCATTTTTTTCATTTCAATTTTTTTTCATTATTTCTTTGTTGGTCGAAACATGTTGGTGCATATATATATTTCTAAAATGACTTAAGCCACATTCATTAAAGGCTTTTTAACCTGATCCTTCTCCTGTTATTTTGACTGAGTGCCTGGGACCTGCTTTTGTTTTCCTTTGGATTTTTTTCCCTACCCCAAGAGCACATATCTTAAACTCCTCTGACTCTACCTGAGTGCCTGGCTGAACCTCTCACAGTTAATGTTAATAATATTTGTTTCAATCACTGAATGAAGCCTGCTATATAAGAGTCGCGACCTTAAATTCGCGACAAAACTCTTGATCAGCACTCAACATTTGCTTATTGTTGGTTCATTTAAACCGTTATGCGCCTCATTCACGCCGCAAGACATCCAGATGCACGTAAACGCGTCTTTACATTGACTTAACATTGAAATCACTCGCGCCAGACGCTGTATTCGCGTTTGGTGTGAACGCAGCATGAGGGTGAGGGCGAGAGAGAGAAAGGAGTGCCTGCCTGCGAGTGCGAGTGAGCGAGCAAGCGAGGTCTGCGGTCTTGGCCATTAGTTGATTTACTTGTTTTTGTGTAGGTAATACGTTGTCAAATATGTTTAAACTTAAATAAACTACCTATACAAGTAGTTATGTCTCTTTGTATTAATTTGTCCTGTGATTGACGTAATGCGCGTCATTGACAAAATGCACAACCAGATGTTCGAATAGTTCGAATATAGGCTATGTGGTTTTTTTTAGAGGGAATATTCGAACGTCATTTTTGAGCAATTTTGACAGCCCTAATGAGTATTACATGCACACAGTGTTGACTTGCGCTTGCGCGCTAGTGACCGACAACACAGAAACGAAGAGACAGCTAGCTGCCCTGCTGGAGTTACGTCGTATGCCGGTGGAGCTTGTGGCGACATATAATACATGGTTTTATTTTAAAAAAGGAGCTTTACACACAACCTTATCAGAGCTAATGATAATGACCTGTATTGTTATATATTTATGTAGTCTTGATTTGGGTGTGTACAGTGGTTTTACATTTAAAAGGGTTGTAAATCTAGTTCAAGTAAATTTTAGCACGCCATAGTCAACTTTTATCAGGTAATTTCACAACAACAAAAATGTGGCTAGTAAAAATGCTGTGTGGCTACTAACTTTGGAAAACCACTAGCCACATTGGCTAGTGAGCAAAAAAGTTAATGTCAAGCCCTGCATACATCCTCTTTTTCCCGGACATGTCTGGCCGTCGAGATCGTCCAAAATGTCCGGGATTCAGTTTTTGCTTTCTAACAGTCGCCATTCATTGTTTACACGAACACCTTTTGTTTCAGTCTAACTGAATTCATTCCGATTGGTGAATCTGAATGTAGTGTTTACTACGCTAAACAAGTGATCGGTTGATGTGCGTTATAGCATTGCTAAGAAAATTCCCGCTCCTCCGTGAGAGATACGAGACCGGTGCGTCTCACAGTAATCAGTAATCACGCCACCGGCCTTGCGCTGTTCTCCCGCGGCCGTCAGCCTCGTCCTGCTCGCCACAGTAAACATAATGAATGGCGACTGTAGAACGCAAAAGCCGAATCCCGGACATTTTGGGCGATCTCGAAATCCCGGGCAGACTCGTCACGGAGACTCACGATAAAACAGCATCTTTTCAGTTTCGAGTCAACTAGTAGCTGCCCTCTGTAACCGGTAGGCGTGGCTTGGGAGTGGCCTCGTAGGGCAGCGAAGTAAGTGCATTCTGGAAGTTGCTGTCTTTCATCCACATGAGCCATTGCTCATGAGGAATGGGCTTAGATTCCTCAGAAATGCTGCCAGAAGCTGGTGTCTGGTTATACATCTTGTGTTCAGCAGATGCTTGCCATGAAGAGGTTGAATAATTTTGAGACTGCAGAAGACATTAAAAACTGCATTTTAAGTTGAATTTGGGGAAACCACTTGAAACATGTTGTGTTAAGTGATTTCAATTACTTCTGTCTGATTTGTTCATTGCAGTCTGTAAATATTGCCAATAAACCTGATTTGCAATTGGGGTTGAATATTTTCGATTACCACTGTATATCCAAGTGAAACAGCTTCTCGAACAAGAAAAATGTAGGGCGAGACTTGGTTTTGTCCATCGGGAATAGATTGGATAGTTGTGGTTGGATTTTACTGTGATATCATGTGAATGACAGGTTACCCCGCCCTCTCGCCTGTAAACGTCATCAGAGAGGAGATGTCTCTGCAAGAGGGAGAGGAAGCTATTTTTATTATTGATTACGAGGGCACATGAATAAAAAAAATTAAAAAAATCATGACAAATCATGTATAATAAATACTGCAATATCCGATAAAAAATAAGAATTACCTTTTTGATTTCATGGTGACTTTATTTTTAATGTTTCATGCCATCAGGGTACACCATGCTCCAGTAATTGCTAATTGTTAATCTCATTAGAAACTCCCTGAAAAAGTAAAGTGTTTTTGAGGTACCAAACTCGTCTAGCCTGATGCTACAGGTGTTATTAATTCAGCACATTAACAGTCAGTCAGAACCATCCATGTGCTACTGCAACCTGAGAAAGAGCATAAACGTGTCAGAGCAGGTGCTATGAACCCCTGAAAACAGATCAAACACTCAATCAATTTTCCTGTCAGTAAAGGTAAAAAATGTAACTGCGGCTCTGAGCATGACTAATACACATTTCCACAGATGTGTGTCTCTGTAAAATTTGGAGCATATTCTGAGGCGTTCAGATAAGTAAAACAAGCCGACTTACATCTAGCATCTAACCTCTGACCTGGGACAAGGCCTCTTCCTTGCTGCCTGAAGAAATGCATAGGTATGAATGACATTTTGATTTACACACTTCACAGAAGTCATTCCCTCCTGGAGACAAGCTCGGGGATACGCAAGCACATACCCCAGCAGTCTCCCAGATCCAGAAATAACTTCTCAGGTTGGTAACTTCAACTGGTTGTAAGGTTGCAGGACTGTGTTGGAGATGATCCATTTAAAATAGTTTTTTTTTTTTTTTTCAGACTCTAAAGTTGACCATTTACAGTGATGATCAGTCAATAAATTAAGCAGCAAGGCAGCAAAGTTGATAAATATCAGTGCAGTGAAGCCTGATATCTGAATCGCTGCACAGGAATCTGGTGACCTGTGGTCCTGGCCGGTGGGGGATTTCCAATGAACACTAGAGACTAATTACCATCGAGGGAGATAATGTAGTGGTGGTGCAGTCTCATAGGCACATGCACCTGGGAATCCAACTGAATGGCAAAGCATGACAGATGGCACAGTTTAACTGTGTAGAAAACGCCAGGGCTGGAGATTTAGGTCTTCACACGTTCCAGCTGAGGCAATTTTAAATGGCTGAATAAACTGATCAGATCAGATTACATTCCTGGTCTCACTCTGCACTCACTGGACAGATGATCTATAATTCTGAGCATCCTCTCCAAAAAGCACTGGCTTATTGAACTATGCACTTCCTTCTTATTTATATATAAATTAGGTCGCTTTTATGCATTTGGCAAATACTTTTAAGCAAAGTAACATGCATTAATGTTGTGTAGCTCAGGCCCATAATTTTTAAACTTTCAAAGGCTGCAGGTTTGATTCTATAAATTACCCATGGACTGAAGATATCTTCATATCTGTAATAGACTGCTTGTCTCACATATGAACAGTTCATTTTTAATCAAGTCAATATCTGAAGGGCAGCTCAAACGACAGACATGTTTATCAAACTGTGGCTTTAAGAGATCAATTGGACTGATGTTGCCATAATCTATAAAAGCCTTGAAGGGAAAAAATGACCCTCTTTAAGGCTGGTACCCATACACAAAAGAAATATATTTGAAATATATTTTCAGGATATATTTTGGAATATATGCAAATATTTGAAATTGGCCCAATAAATATATTTCATACATATATTTTTGTTATATTTCAGAATATATTTCAATGTATTTGGAATATATGCCACATATATTTTTGACACTTTTGGGGACCCATACAGAAAAAAATACATTGAAATATATTCTGAAATATAACAAAAATATATGAAATATAAGTACGAAATATATTTATTGGGCCAATTTCAAATATTTGCATATATTCCAAAATATATCCTGAAAATATATTTCAAATATATTTCTTTTGTGCATGGGTATTACCGACCATTTTGTGTGATCAATGCTTTAAAGCACGAGACTAGGACACAATTTGTAGCGTAACCTGTCAGTGAACCATTGTGCAAAAACAGGGTTCTCAAATGGTGAATTCTAAACGGTTTGCGATTTGATGGTCTAAAATAGAACCAAATAAACCTAAAAAATAAGAACTGTATATTTTACATTTTAGCAAGTGATGTACTATGTTAGTCATGAAAATGGAGATCATCCGTAAGAAATCCGACGATTTGATATGTGCATGTAAACATGTTTATCTCTGTACAACACCTGATGTTAAAATGCCAGCTGTAAACAGAGAAAAACGAACACTTTCTCTGAGCTTGCGTTTTGGCTTCTCTGACTGATTATTCTTCTTGTTCCTCATTGTGAACAGCTAAAACTTTTGATCCCTATGGTGAAAACTAAACTTTGCATGCAGGAAGTGTCTGTGGCTAATTACATTTTGAGTCGTTTTGGCATGGATAGGATGTGTGGTTGCCAAGGAACTAGTGGTTACATTTGAAAACATCAAACGCTTCGTTTACACTTGGCATTAACATGCGATCACTGTGATCTGATCAAGCAGATCGGATCATAAGCCAATCAGGCTGAAGAGGCTGCAAGTACTAATAATGTGGATAGATGCCGTAATGGAAACGCTATACAGAAAAACGTATGGGTCCGAGAACGTTGGCAGCTGTGGTGGGAAAAATGCGCGTTCTTTACGGAAATTGAATGATTCTGCAACTTTCAGGTGCGAACTGCGAAGGCAAACATTTTAGTATATTTGTGATGTACTTCGCACTCTCCTCATGGAAAGTACAAGTTCCTCGAAGACATTTTAGGCAAACTCTTTAAAAATCTTCCTGTCATGAGCTGCTAAACAAATGTCTTCTGCAAAAAAAATGCAATAGATCTGAGTTCTTGAGATCTAGAAATTAAATGCAATTCAAAACACCATGCATGCAAAATGCAATAGATCTGAGTTCTTGAGATCTAGAAATTTTATGCAATTCAAAACACCATGTCCTATGTAGAAAATTAATTAGCTTGCAAAGTCATTTTGCTTTCTTGCCAAGACACCCTGCAGTATTTGAAAGAGATATATGTGGATTTTGACTCTCATGGATGCAATAAATATTGTATCTGTCAGAACCAGGATTGTGGTTTATCATTCAGAATTGGAACACATGCTCATGACTCCCAGAGAATTTGGACAATTTAGCAAGAATCTGAATTCAGATTCTAGAGTCTACAGATAAGGCGTGAGAAGTACCTTGTATTGCATGTGAAAACGAACGGGTAGTCAATGTAACCTGCGTAAAACGGAGTAATGTGGCAGGATTTCTAGATATGTGTAAGGACCTTGGCTGCGGAGTTCTTAATATATGGAGCTTAGTGTTGTAATGGGTAAACCAAAAAAGAGAGAATTGCACTAGTCTAGGCGGGAAGTAATGAAAGCATGAACTGGGGTCTCAGCATCATTGATATTTAACCCTCAACCGCACGCATTATGATACACCTATAGAAAAAAATGTTTGACTTTTCTTTTCTTAGAATGGCTTACCCTGAAGTGCTGTAAAAAAAAAAAAAAAAAAAAAATGGAAAAAATATTGTTTTATAGTACTTTATGATATGTTGCCATACAGGGGGGGGAATGCCATTTAAATTTGATTTTTTTCCATAATACAAATGCCTTGGCAGTCCTTAACATATGACTAATCAACATTATATCACTAGCATTAATGTTTTTATTACAGTTTAACAGATTGCAGCTGACCTTTCTACACTGAACAAAATTATAAACGCAACACTTGTTTTTGCCCCCATTTTTCATGAGCTGAACTCTATGATCTAAGACTTTTTCTATGTGCACAAAAGGCCTATTTCTCTCAAATATTGTTCACAAATCTGTCTAAATCTGTGTTAGTGAGCACTCCTCCTTTGCCGAGATAATCCATCCACCTCACAGGTGTGGCATATCAAGATGCTGATTAGACAGCATGATTATTGCACAGGTGTGCCTTAGGCTGTCCACAATAAAAGGCCACTCTAAAATTTGCAGTTTTATCACACAGCACAATGCCACAGATGACACAAGTTTTGAGGCAGCGTGCAAATGGCATGCTGACTGCAGGAATGTCCACAAGAGCTGTTGCCCGTGGAGATAAGCTGTCTCCAAAGGCATTTCAGAGAAATTGGCAGTACATCCAACCGGCCTCACAACCGCAGACCACGTGTAACCACACCAGCCCAGGACCTCCACATCCAGCATCTTCACCTCCAAGATCGTCTGAGACCAGCCACCCGGACAGCTGCTGCAACAATCGGTTTGCATAACCAAAGAATTTCTGCACAAACTGTCAGAAACCGTCTCAGGGAATCTCATCTGCATGCTCGTCGTCCTCATCGGGGTCTCGACCTGACTGTAGTTCGTCGTTGTAACCGACTTGAGTGGGCAAATGCTCACATTCGATGGCGTCTGGCACTTTGGAGAGAAGTTCTCTTCACAGATGAATCACAGTTTTCACTGTACAGGGCAGATGGCAGACAGCGTGTATGGCGTCGTGTGGGTTAGCGGTTTGCAGATGTAGACGTTGTGGATCGAGTGGCCCATGGTGGCGGTGGGGTTATGGTATGGGCAGGCGTATGTTATGGACAACGAACACAGGTGCATTTTATTGATGGCATTTTGAATGCACAGAGATACCGTGACGAGATCCTGAGGCCCATTGTTGTGCCATTCATCCACGACCATCACCTCATGTTGCAGCATGATAATGCATGGCCCCCTGTTGCAAGGATCTCCTGGAAGCAAGAATTTTTGGAAGCTGAAAACATCTCAGTTCTTGCATGGCCAGCATACTCACCGGACATGTCACCCATTGAGCATGTTTGGCATGCTCTGGATCGGCAAATACGACAGCGTATTCCAGGTCCTGAAAGCCAAAGCACATAATTGGCTAAACTAAGGTCTTCTCATTCCAACAAAAAACACGAGAATGTTTTCTTGAAGAGACAGTGGCAAGGAAATGAACACAAAGAGTATGTTGTCATATGGCAACACTATGCGGTAGAGGGTTAACTTAAGTTAATATTGCATAAACAAGCAATATTCCGGAGGTGGAAAAAGGTAGATTTGGTAAGTGATGAGATATGAGGGAAGAATCAAAAATTATACCCAGGTTTTTAACAGTGGTGGAAGGTCGATCTAGGAAAACAGCAATATCAATACTGTCAACACAGAGACAGGATGAAAAGTGAGCAGGACCAACCAGAAGTATATTAAAATTACTGGTCATCCATGCATTTTTTTCACCAACACAAGCCGAAATGGAGTTGGTGGGGAAAAGAGAAGTGTGTTGGGAACGAATGTAGAGCTTGCTGTCATCTGCATAGCAATGAAAGTTAAAGCCATGATGATGAGTAATGTGACCTAAGGAAAGCCTGTGCAGTTATAATTGAAATTATTCAACCCCCATTGCAAATCAGGTTTATAGGCAAAATGTACAGACTTTCAGCTGTGTGCAATGAACAAATCAAACGTAAGTAATTAAAACAGCTCAACACAACAAATGTTTCAAATGGTTTCCCCAAATTAAAAAAAAGAAAAAAAAGAAGACTTTTTGAAAACTTTTAATGACTTCTGCAGTCTCGAAAGTTTTCAACCCCCTGCATGTTAGAAATATGGCCAAAAGAATGGTATCATCGCCCTTCACAAAAAGGAGCAGGACACTAAAAAGTGGTTACACTACCTGGATGGGGCAGAAAAAGGAAGCTATCAACGGCTGCAACCAGATTTCTGAGAAGGCAGGTTCAGAAAAATCCTTGAGTGACTGCAAAAGACCTGCAGCAAGACTCGGTGACAACAGGCACTGAGGTTTCAGCTAAGTAAGGTCCTGCAAGATTCTACAGTGGCCATCACAGTCACCTGACTAGAACCCCATAGAAAATCTCTGGTGGGATTCGAAGAAGGCGGTTGCAGCGAGCAAACCCAGAATATTACTGAACTGGGGGCCATTGCTCATGAGGAATGGGCTTAGATTCCTCAGAAATGCTGCCAGAAGCTGGTGTCTGGAAGTACATCTCGTTTGCAGCAGATGCTTGCCATGAAGGGATTGAATAATTTTGAGACCGCAGATGTCATTAAAAGTTGCATTTTCAGTTGAATTTGGGGAAACCACTTGAAACATTTGTGGTGTTGAACTATTTTAATTACTTTTGTTTGATTTGTTCATTGCAAACAGCTGAAAGTCTGTAAATATTGCCAATAAACCTGATTTGAAATGGGGGTTGAATAATTTTGATTACAACCGTAGATGATGAAGAGTGAAGGCCCAAGAACAGAACCTTGTGGAACACCATCTGAGACACTGGCAGTAGTGGACTTAGCCTGATGGATAGAAATGTAATGCTGATGGTCAGACAAGTAGAAAATGAACCACGACAGCACAGTTCCAGAAATACCAAAAGCAGTCGTGAAATGAGAATATTGTGAGAAATGGTGTCAAATGCAAAGGAGACGTCAAAGAGAATTAGAGTGCAAATGGAGCCAGAGTCGATGACAATAAAAAGGTAATTGACAACCCTGAGGAGTGCTGTCTCAGTGCTGTGGAGAGTGCAACAACCTCATTGGGAGCATTCATATGTTTGTGCGATGAAAAATAGTTGTGAAGTTGAGCAGCAACCACTTTCTGAAGCAGCTTTGAGAGAAAAGATGTGAAATTGGTCTATAATTAGCCATGTCAGAAGGGTCAAGGCCGGGTTTCTTTGAAGGCAGCAGCTATTTGCACTAAGAAAATATTCTATTTTCACTTAGTGTAAAAAGCATCTATCGCTATTAGCACTTAGATATAGATGCTATTTACACAAAGTTCAAATAGCGATAGCTGTTATTTACACTAAGTGCAAGTAGCAACAGATTCCATTTACACTAAGTGAAAACAGAAGCGTTTTCTGAGCGATATGCTATTTAAACAGTCAAAACAGTGACATTCTACTGAAAAAATTAGCATTTTCTTTGCAATAAGTGTAAATAGTAGGTGCTATTTATACTTATAAATAGTGCCAGCTACTATTTGCACCTCGGTGTTGTTATTTTTTACTTCCACTTTTTCTAAATTCTTTTCATTTTACTTAAAATAAATGCCTTTCTGATCTGATATGTGATGGGAAAAGGGAGTAGAGCGAGTTCAGAAAAAGGCGGATTTAAACCCCTGCAATATTGCTACATTTGACAATCTAGCATCTTCCGTAATTTTGTCTGGCCCAACTAGACATCAGTGGGCAGAGTAAGTGTAAATAACCTCTGCCAACAAGGCAGGCTATTTGTACTTAGTGTAAATAGACACTATGTTATTTTAAAACAGGGGTGACAGCCACAGTTTTTACGTCCCAAGGAACAAAACCAGTACTAAGTAGTTGGGAGATGAAAAGTGAAATGGGCAATGAAATTATAGAAGCAAACTTAAAAGGCAGTAGGGGCCGGGTCAATAACAGGAAGATGATTTTGATGCCTTGATTAGCTTGATTAGAGAGGTCGGAGGAGCAGCAGTGCAAACCAAGTCAATATGTGACATTTTGAGCGTGTAGGAAAATCCACATGCAAACATCAAACATAACATTACAATAATGCAAATGAATGTCCATGCATCTTCACCGCTGCCGTAGCAGTTTTAAATGATGTAAAACTAGTGTGATTGCTTAATGTTCTTCTTAAAATGTTAACACATTTTACCCTATGTGACATCTATTTTCTTACTTGTATATTAAGTGTCTAAATAATCTTACTTACTGACTAGTGCTGGCTACTTGACAATTCACAATAATTCATAATGATGTCAGACTGAGCTGTAACCCTGTAACCTATTCAAGCTCTATCTGTGTCTATTGCATTATATATCTTTAATACTTAAGTACATTAAAAATCAAGTACTTTGTACTTTTACTCAGGTAAAATTGAAAAGGAGTACTTAATCCTTTACTCGAGTAATATTTCATTAGGGTATCTGTTTTTTTACTCAAGTATGTGATTTGTGTACTTATGACATGAAGATTCCAAAAGTTGTAGTTTGCAGACAGAGTTCTGGTTTTGCTTCAGGAATCAGATTTTAAGTTTTAAGTTGTGACCCAACGCAATACCATGTCATTTTATCTACCAATTTTCAACAAAATACTATAGAGTTTGATTAATGTTGCCTTTAATATTCTGAAATCTACTGTACAAACTTACATATTTCCAGTGGTTTTGTTCGCACTCTGTTTCTCTAAATCGTTCTGCTCTGATGTCGTTTGATGGTCTTTTTTTTTTCAGAACATTGGATATCTTTCACACTCTTATATGCTCTCCCTCTCAGCGATTCTTCTCACTTTGAGAACAATTTCCATACATAAGTGTTTTTCCCTTTAATGTTTTAAATTTGTCTGGACTCAGAGAGAGATTAACATTTCTATAAAAAAAATATTGAGTCGACAGCACCTCTTTCTTTCTGTCTGAACACCAGTGAGACTTCATAGACTTTAAAGTTGCTCATACATATTGCATGCTGCTAATATGATGACGTTTCAGTGTCTAAATTACTTGTTTTATAAAACACGGTTCATGTACAACTAATGAGATACAGACTGAAATGGTGACAGCAATTTGTCTGGTAATGCTTACTTTTCCAAGGGCGGTCCAGTCTACTTACTGGAATATTGTTCCAAAATGACAAACACATAACCGAAGCAATTTATATTTCTATTGAATGATGTGACCCAGAAATATTTACGGTTTTGTTTCTGTGAGACATCTTTGTCAAAATGGCAGATGGATTGGACAGTATTCATACAATACAAGCGTGTTTATCATGGCTATGTGTAACCCTGTATGATTTAACAAATTAATTATAAAAAACAATTAATTAAACAGTCTATTAAAACAATAAACTAACCAGAAATTAGTAAAGAGTGTAAGAAAAAGTATAAAATCAAAGTGAAATGCATTTCAGTGTGATGATTGTCATCTTAAAGGTCCCGTATTATGCCCCTTTTCACAAGATGTAAAATAAGTCTCTGATGTCCCCAGAGTGTGTATGTGAAGTTTCAGCTCAAAATACCCAACAGGTCATTTTTTACAGCATGTTTAAATTGTCATTTTTTGGGGCACAGAAAAACGAGCTGTTTTAGTGTGTGCCCTTTAAATGCAAATAAGCTGCTGCTGGACGACCCAGGGGGCGGAGCTTCATGAGCTTGCGCTCAGTCTGTCAGGACAATTTCATCTCACGGAATGATGATTATACCAGAAACTCTCAGTAATGGTGTTCATTTCGAGTCGGACAATAATGCCTACAGAGTCAGAGTGCTGTATAGAGATGGAACAGGTATAGTTTAGTAGTTTAATTACGGTTATTATAACGTATTTGTCATCTGCTTGTATGTATCCATTATTTATTAATAGCCTACAAGTCTGCTGTCTGAATGATGATCAAACATATACTGATGAGTTTAATACAATTTATTGTACATCACACAAAAGATGAAGTGTCAGTTTTACTTCAGAAAATCACCGTAAGAGCTGAGTACACACAGTAAGTTATAAGAAGTGCGCAAGTACATAAACGAATTTCGGTAGAGTTGAGGGAGCATTCCTGTGGGCGGAGGTTAGTCAAAAAACGGTTCTAGTGACGTCATTAAAGAAGGAAGTAGAGGGATGTAGTCCAAACGGGCCGTTCGATGTAGGCGACTTCTGTTAAATAAAATATCTCGCTTGGCATTGAACTTTGAGCTTTATAATTTTACAGATATTATTTATACTCCAACAACAACATTACACACTAACTAAAGTTTGAAACATGGGATCACGAAGAACGGGACCTTTAGTGATTGTCCAATTACGTGAGATTTATGTTGAAGTCCCGCCCCACCACGTCAGTCGCTGTATGGGGGAAGCCATTTTATTTTCTGTGCGTGACTGGTGAGATGAGCAGCAGCATAACTTTGTATAAGAGTTAAAAACATCAGAGAGGATTGAGAGAGAGAGACATTTATGTGTTTTATTTTCTTTGGATTTGGTGAGTACACATTTTGAAATGTGTGAACTGTTTGATTTATCATTTTATTTTATTTTTACTTTTAAAAATCAATTCAATTAAATACAAGAATTTACTTTAGAATTCAACTAGTGTTGTTGTTTTTACGCCACTATATCCGAACCTACTGGCCTATTGTTGATATTAGCAACGAGTCCAATAATATTATTTGATACAGGTGCTACATAAAAAGTGGTGAGCACAGCCAGGAGGTGTAATTAATAGCTTTATTTATACTTTACGTCCAAAAAGAAAAAATAGACGAAAGAGACATTCAAATCAGTTTATTAGTGTGGCAAGTAAATTGACATTGAGAACATGGAAATAGTACAGAAGGAAAGTGTCACAATTTTAAATTCTCTTCTAGTCAGTGGACCAATTAACACTCTTGAGGATGAAGAGGTCCTTGATCTTCATGGTTCCATCTCAAGAGTCCTTCCCATTAATGAGCCTGAGTCCAAGTATCATGATCACACCATTGTAGAGTACAACTTTGGATCAGCTATTGAATCAATAAGTCCCTTGCTACTCCTTAGCTACACAGATAAAGACGACCCAAGCTTAACTTACCAGATAAGAGCCCTGAGCAGTGTACTCTTGTGAGGTGCCACAACCTCTTCCTTATCCACCCTGAAAACCATTGCTAAGCAAAGTGAAAAATCCTTCAACACTCTGCTACGAGAAAAACTCTCTCAGATCTCAAGCTCCTTAATTCCAGATGAGACGGATGCAGATGAGCCTGCGCTTGATGAGCTCAATTCCATTAAAGAGCAGAATGCATCCAAGAGGAATGTCCAGAGTCCTTGTTCCATTCTCAGTGAGCCAACACTTGATCAAGATGACTTACCAAGGTCTGAAAAACGATTGTCAGGTACCATGAGTCACGTTCAGCTCAATCCTGCTGAGGTGCAGAAAGTTATTGAGGAGCATATAGTTAAGAGTGAAGTCGCTGCAGCAATTCCATCCACGGCTGTAGTTAGGCTCTGCCCTTTCTCGGGGAGAATTCCCCAGCCCAATAATGAATCTGATTACGATACGTTGTAATGTTGAATTACTCTTTGATGACCCTTATGTGTCTGACTTACAAAGAGTAAGGAGAATTATGGAGAGTCTCTTACCTCCTGTCAAGTCTTTTATGCCTCGTGCTTCTCCCAGAGCTTACCATAATGTGCTTGAGGCAGCTTATGATGCAATCGATGATGGTGATGAGTTGTTCTCAAAATTCATGAACACATTTCAGAATGATGGAGAGAAAGCATCTAGCTATCTCCAAAGGCTTCAAGTTGCTCTGAGCAAGAGAGTCAGGGGAGGTGGAATTAAATCGTCTGAGGTCAACCACATCTTCTGCGTCAGTTTTGCAGAAGCTGCTGGGACGACATCTTTATTTCTGAGCTTCGTCTCGAAACTCGTAGAGAAGACCCTATCGAGTTACAAGACTTACTGCGTTCCCTTAGAACCAGAGAAGACAAGAGTGCAAATGGTTGTGCATGAGAAGCCACATCAGTGCTTTTAAGCAGAAAAATATATACATACAAACACACACACATTGTATGATTTGTTAATGTCTCTTCTACTCACCAAGGCTGCATTTATTTGATCAAAACACAGTAAAAACAGTAATATTGTGAAATATAATTACAATTTAAAATAACTGTTTTCTATTTGAATATATTTTAAAATATTATTTATTCCTGTGATGCAAAGCTGAATTTTCAGCATCATTACTCCAGTCTTCAGTGTCACATGACCTTTCAGAAATCATTTGGTGCCCAAGAAACTTGTTATCATGTTGATAACAGTAATGCTGAAACCTTGGAAACTGTGATTTTCTTTTTTATAATTTTTTTATGAATAGAAAAGTTCAAAAGAACAGCATTTATTAAATAAATAAATAATAATAATTATATATATATATATGTATATATATATATATATATATATATATATATACATACATACATATATATATATATAAAAAAAAAAATTCATATATATTTTTCATTATATATAAATATATATTTTTCATATATATTTTATATATATATATATATATATATATATATATATATATATATATATTATATTATATTAAATAAATGCTGTTCTTTTGAACAACTTTCTATTCATCAAAAATATATATGTATTGTAACATCAAAAATGTATTTACAGTTGCTTTTGATCAATGTGGTGTCTTTGCTGGAAAAAAAAAGTATTAATTTCTTTTCTTTTCTTTCTTTTTTTTATCTTACTGATGCCAAAATTTGGAATGATAGTGTATATTTTATATTTTCATATTTTACGTATTTCACTCAGTTCTAAGAAAAGCATAAAGACTGATGACAAAAAAGTAAGACCACATTTGTTACATTCAGTTTGGATAATAATATAATACAGTCATAAAAAGAGTGAAAATATTTCCTATCATCTTTAATCTGGATTTCATTTATAAATAAATATAAAAATGTATAATATATTTGAGAAATATCAATCGAGCAGGAGTGTGATATGGCATTAACATATCAGACTTTACACATTCACATCACACACACACTGTGACCCAGGCTTTAGCGGAGCAATCAAGTTAAAGTTTGCTCAGTCAGACTCCGTTTACACTGATCAGATGTAGCTGTGTTGTCCATGGCAACTAAAGACATAATCATCACCACACATCATAAAAACCAGTCATCCAATCAGTTTACCTACCAAAGTGGGTAGAGCCTGAGGAACGAAACTTTTTTTTTTTTTAACCAAAGATCTTGCGATATGAGGAGGATAACAGATGCGCTTGGCTCAAAACCCTTTTACGGAAGGATATACACTGCCATGAACACAGTTAGGAATAGCAGAGACCTCATAATTCCACAAGATCACTGATATAGTAGTAGCCAAAAGTGGCCTCGAAAACATTTATTCAAATGTTATTAAAAGAAATATGTTAAAGATTTTGTAAGTGTATTGCATAGCTGTGTTTGGAGTAAATTGTTTTATTTGTGATAACACAATGAGACATGCCAAATTGTGCAGACATAATTTTTGGCTAGGCTGTTATACAAAGAAGCTATGAACACATGCACGAATGATAGAGAACCAACAAAATATTAATATCTGATTTTGTTGAAGTCAATAAATGCTTTGTTTATAAACCACAATAGCAGGCTCAAACAATGCCGAGTCAGTCCAGAGCTCCAAAAAAAAAAACTTAAGAAATGAGCAGAAATCTGTATAGACACCATTTTAAAGTTGCGTAAAGTTAGCCAATCAGATTAGAGCTGGTGAATTGATTCAGCCAGCTATTGCCATTTTTATGTGCAATGTGCACCAGATGGCCAGCAAACGTGTGCTGGGCTGTCCACAAGCGTACTGTCAGACATTGAGACCATCAGTTCACCAAAAGCCAAGGTATGGCAAACTCTAATGACGTCATCGAATCTTAGTCCCTCGACATGACGACAAGTCACATATAGCTTTGATCATAACCCAGCAAATTACACAGTTATAGACCACTGTTATAGGAATTAAGTATTTTAAGGACTTTCAAGTACATCACACAACTTTTTCCAGCTTGCTCATCCTTCAAGAATTGTCCACATTTGTAAAACTAAAAGTTTCATGGAATTACCACTACAACCAGTAGATGGCGGCAGAAGAGCACTTATTGGCTCATTAGCCATTTCCACTCCCTAGTTAGTTTTTTTTAACAAAGTTTATTTTTGAATTTATTTTTAGAGATTATAAAATCACTAATAACATAAAAAAAAGTTTTTGTCACTTTTTGAACTGAAGTGTAAAGTAAATATCTATAGTTAAGATCGCAAAGTCTCACGAAAAACAAAAACTTTCCTCCACATTGCAACTTAAATTACACAACGAGTAGAGCTCTTCCTTTAAAATCACTGAAGCTGTCAGTCAGTTCAGTGCGAACTCATTGCGTTCGAAAACTTCCATTTTAATCAATGAATCTGACTAAATTTCAAAATGAATCTTTTTTCATTGTGTCTCCGCTTTGTTTGTTACAATGAGAAGATTTGTGCACTTAGTAAACTTGCGCTAAATATAAACCCATTCAGCGTTTTGAGCGATACTGAGCAGATTCTCCCAACTGTTAACTTAAACACCTTTGATTGGTCATTATTTTCAACAGAAATGCCTGTGATTGGCTACAATACTCAACGCTGCAAAATCACGTTGAACTCGTGACACAAATATAACAACCAGATCACTTGAATTTAATTTCTTTTCTCTATTATTAAACAATTCTAAATTATCTGTTACCCGTAGTAATATCATTCTGTAAAAGAGATAGTTCACCCAAAAATTAAAATTAGCCCATGATTTACTCACCCTCCATTTTAAATAGATATTTATTTTAGATATTTTTCTTACACGAACGCATCACTTCACTTCAGAAGGCCTTTATTAACCCCCCAGAGCCGTGTGGAGCACTTTTATAATGGATGGATGCACTTTGATGGACTTCAAAAAATATAACAGCCGATCACTGCCATTATAAAGCTTGGAAGAGCCAGGACATTTTTTTATATAACTCCGATTGTATTCGTCTGAAAGAAGAATGTCATATACACCTAGGATGACTTGAGGGTGAGTAAATCATGGGCTAATTTTCATTTTTGGGTGAACTATCCCTTTAATCCTGCAAAAAAAAACATTACTTTGCATTGACCTGACTAGGCAGCCAAGGTATAGCAGCCGTCATTCCCTGCCATACCCAACAGGCACCCGTGACTGAGACGATCAATAAAAGCAGTGCTTGAGATTCCATCTCACTCAGTGTTGAGCATCTTTGTTACTGTAGTTCCTTTCGATCAGGCTTTTGACATGTTTACACAGCACAGCCTAGCGGGGGGACGCACTCTGCCTGCCCTCCCCCTGATTTACAAGGAGGGAACTGATATAACACAGGCCTCACAACATGAGCTACGAGCCCTGTGAACAGTTAAGTGCAGGTTGGCAGGATGTTGGAGAGGTGTTCTTCACAAACCGTGAGGGAGAAGAAGCAGATCGTGGACAACATCCCCTTTCACCAGCTCGCTTCCTGACCAAAGGCAGCTGACTTGATTAGCTGCATGTGAATGTGGCGTGTTTTAATGAACACATCAGTGTAATGTCATAAGGATGCGTTCCTCCAGAAATAGCATAAGTTGACATGCAGTATGAATAAAGCTGGCAATTAAACATCTACTGTGATGACTTACCCTGTCAATATAATATGTTAACCATTGTAACCACAATAAAACTATGGGAATTCATCAATATCTTCCTGAGAATTTTCTTAACTTTGTACTTAATAAACTTCCCAAGAAAAATCTACGTTGGATTCATGACATGTTTTTAAACAACAGAATTGTTCGCACTTGTGTTCTTAGGATTGATGAATCCCACGTCTTCGTAATTGAAAGCGCGTGCCAGTTGTTCCTAATTAGCATAAGAAAACGCCCCGCAAATTCCAATGTAAGGACATGACTCTTCAGGGCCGTGTGCAAGTTGGAGGATGTCCAAAAGATGCACAGACCAAACGAAAAACAAATTCTGAAATAGAAATTCTACTGCAACAGGTAAATGCCAAACAAGGCATAATATTTGATTTAATCAGCTTGATTGTTGACGTAAATTGCAGTGTTAGTGTTTATTTGCATACTATGATTTTTTTTTTTTTTTTTTAATGATCAGAAATACTGTACATTACAGTAAAATACTATCATTGTGAACGACTTTAGAATTAAATAAATTCAGTAACCAATTATTTGGAGCAAACAGTCAACACTCAAATGTGTGTAAGAGTGCTCTTGAGTGTCAAAGATTTTGTTCTTAGCTAAGAACAAATCCAAGATAAGAAAACATTAGTGAATGTCAGAATCTTCGTATAAAGTGCGTAAGTGGGGTTTAAGAACACATTTCTTCGTAAGAACGGTTGGTGAATGTGGCCCATTGTCATTAAAAACTTACATTTTAACATTTTACAATGAGCTCTCATTTGTTAACATTAGTTAATTAATTCACTAACATGAACTAACAATGCACAATATATTTTTACAGCATTTATTGAGATATGTTAACGCGAGTAGATAAAAATGCTCATGTTTATGTTAGTTCACAGTACATTAAAGTGCCTCTATAATGTTTCTAGTTTTGTTTTAAATGTCTCCAAAATGCATTTAAGGTCAAAAAACACTTACATTTTCTCATAATCTTCATTGCGTCTACTGCTAACAGCGTGTGTTGAATATCAAACGTCCATTACCGTATCTGAATTTCAGCTCCAGAGGCTTCCTCAGCGCTTGATACACTGTGATACGAACAGCAACGATGGCGTTGGTTTTGGCGTATCAATTCCACCGAGAGTCCTCATCCTTTGGAAGGCATGCAAAGTGGATTCCTTTACAGCGCAGAAAAAAAGTGTCTTCTCAACCAAACTCGTCCAGTCTCAGCTACAACTAAAGTGTTTAAGGGAGGGGTAAAGTAGATGTTTTTTGCGGGCAGCCAATGAAGGCCATAGGTGGGTATTATGCTAATTTGTTACAAAACCTATGTGGATTTATGCAGGAGGTAAGACTGGAATTACTTTCAGGCAGTTCCAAATCGCCTCTTTCTTTTGGAAGACAATACCTTCATTTTTCGTGCACTTTCGTTTCGTTTTAAATGTCTCCAAAATGCATTCAAGGTCAAAAAACACTTACATTTTCTCATAATCTTCATTGCGTCTACTGCTAACAGCGTGTGTTGAATATCAAACGTCCATTACCGTATCTGAATTTGAAATTTGTAAAACTGTGAAATTTTGCAAACTTTTTACATTCACAAACAGCTATACTATACGTACATATTATTGTTCATTGTTATGTAGACTAATAAAACCATATTATGTAATGTTACCAAAAACTCTATTAATTGTCAAATTATTAGAGATTTCCAGAAGTAACAATAACTCTGGTGATTATGGTATTGTGGCTAAAACTAAGGTTACCATTGTATATTTTTGTAAGGAATAAGCTTTAATTTGGAAACAGTGATCTATGGGATTGCTAAAAACCAACAGGGCGCAACAGTGACCACATACTTTTTTAGCCGCCTCAGTTCTGGGAGTGTTTTTTCCATCCATTTTCATAATGATATAAAAAAAATAAAAATAAATAAAAAAAAATCTTCAATGAAGAGTTAAGCCATTTATCAAACCAACCAGCTCTAACCACCCTAAATGCAAATTCTGTCATTATTTGCTCAGCAGTGCTTTGTAAAAGAAAAAAGACGTTTATGAAGTTTAACTAATGTTAAAGATGAATAAATCCTTTAACTAATGTATTGCTCATTGTTAGTAAATACATTAACTAATGTTAACAAATGAGACCCTACTGTAAAGTGTTACCAAAATATCTAATCAGTTGAGCCAAACTGAATGTAAATATAAAAAGGTAAGATCAACTATTTAATCATACGAACAGGCTATTGTTTTTACAGTCAAAAATATAGCACATGAGGCATAGAGATTTTTATATTTTCCTATACGAATCCACTAACAAAACAACGACTAATAATCAAAATGATCTCAACATGAGCAGAAAAACAAGTTACTAGGCTAACTAGTCATTTTAAATTGTCATAATTACAAATGCCAGAAATTATGACATCTCTAATAATTTTGTAAATTAGAACATTATTTATAATTAAATAATCTTAACATGCTGAAATAATAATTCTAAAGGTAGACAAAAATAAACTTGTGTAAAGGCGCCAAGTCATTAATCTGTCACAACATGGTTTAGTTGAATGCTTAACTTCACTGTTATTACAGTGGCAGGAGTGGCCACCACACAACACACATTCTTTGTTTGATACAGCCCAGGCATGCTCCACAAAAAAGGCAAAGCTAAGTGGTGTGAAACCAAGAGGTTTTACAAGTTATTTTAAATAACACATATGTTCTCTTCTAAAAAAAAACTCTCTCACTTCTTCCAATCACACAAATCACATCAGCCGGAGGGTTATGATCAGGGTACATGACCCTAATCAGACTCAAAGTCTTCTTCCACTAACATCTCAAGAGGAGTGGAGAGAGAGAAGAAGAGCAAACGCGAGAGCAAGACGTGGGGTCTAGTTCAGAATTTCCATGTCATTTTCACACTGTGAAGCAGCCACTCTAGACTGTGACCACTCCTTATATTCATTAGGAAACGTGTGGTTACAATCAAGCACTCTGTCACAGTAATGCATATCATCATCCCGGTGAAGAGCTACTTTACATCTTGCAAGTCGTCTCCACAACGAACGGTGGACAAGAATTAAAGGAGGATCACTGGATCTATCTGATACTGCTTCCTGCTTAGCTACTGTTTGGACGCTTTTGCTCCGCACTTTGCTCTATCGCTTTTATATTTTATCTCCTAATTTTAACTTCAGCAAATCAGCACAGTGCTAAATCAACATAGCTTGGCATCAACGTTAAAACTAGAAACTTTTGTGACTGGAAGATTACTACAAAAAAAACGGTTTTCCTATCCGACCAGCCTCCCACCGCCATCAGCTTACATTCCGGAGAAGGGAAAAAAAACAGCTGCCTACATTCAAAAAGATACGAAAGAAAATGCCTCTTCTAGAATCTACTTGCTGCACAAACTGCCACAGACTTTTACAAGGATTGCAGTTCTTGAAACAAAGTTACTTACGGTACTACCAAACCAGACGGAACACAAAACAGAGCTTCGTCATGGACGCAAGCCCTCAGAGTCCCATGAATCTAGTGCTCCTCGACAGGCCATACTGAGTGTAGAGAAACAAGCCAATCAACACACTAATCGATGGCACAAACAGAGAGCGAGACCCAAAGGCACTCGAGACATCAGTTTGTCATGAGCATCACATATTGCCGCAGTAGCATCCTCAACCCCAGATATGGCTATGACAAGGATTGCAAACACTTGTTTCCTACCACCACCTATACATCTTGAGAACAGATTTGAAGTATTAATAAAGGTAGATGAGGAATCCCCAAACAAGATGAATGTGATCGAACACAGACCGAATCAGCCAGTAGCTAACACTGATGCTAACTGGCGCTCAAGGCCGAGTAGACAGCGGGACTCAGCTCAGAGCGCAGCCGAGCACAGGACTCTGATAGTGGGTGACTCCATAATCAGAAACATTAGCAGCATACAGTGCGGACTGATGGGGCAGTGAACCTGAGGTTACCCTGTGAGTCAGTCCTAGAGCTCCTCCTGTCCGATTTTAGGGGAAAATTGGGTCCATTGGAGACGTCCAATATATTTCTTAGGCGTGCCAAAAGAACACCAGAGACACAGTGTAATCACCATGGGAAAATCTCAGAGTAAAACTGGGAGTTGTGAATATTATGATACACCAGTGTTTTGCCAGATGAGAAGTGTATCATCTTTTTACTCTTTTAATTGATTTTATAACTGTATCATATATCTCTTTTCATTTCTTTTATAGCTGTTTTAATTTTCCATGCTTCCTTTCTGTAAAGCACTTTGAAATGCCATAGTGTATGAAATGTGCTATATAAATAAACTTGCCTTGCCTTGCTAATGAAGAATGTAGCAGAAAGTTGTTGACATCAGTCAAGAGTTTAAATATTATCAAACTTGTATATACATTTTATTTAATTTTTATTATAAAATTGTTTTTTGCACATAAAAACAGGTAATTTATGAATGTCTCCAGTCATTCTGTTCTTGCAATAATGTGAAACAAAAAATATTCATTTGTACAGATCTTTCTCTTAAGATAAACCGCACCATGGCAAATGACAAATATCCTTGGTTCACCCTCAAGCTGTGATGCCTCATTGTTTGGTTCAGTAGTCTGTGTCCAAATCAGTTCGTCTTTCAGCATGTAAAAAGACTTGGGTATCTGGAGCCAGCTGAAGACCAACAAGTATGGCTATATTCCAACACATTCTCACTCCCAATGTGTGAAAAACTGAAGCATGGTTAAGCACCATTATCATTACTTTTTAAGATGCTAAAGTTACCCCTATATCGACTAAGAAACTATGAATCGACTTTAAATTGCTTGCCTTATGCATCGGCTCAAGCCTCATTTAATTCTTTGCATGCATAGAATCTATTTTTATATATTTACTTTCAATCAAAGCTGATGTAAAGCTTCTTCAGGAAGACATTTTTTAAGGTGTTTTTGATTTGAGATGAAGACGGGGATCACTTTTGGGTCTGTTCCTCACACAAAGGAATAGCTTGGAATATTTGTCATTTTTTAATAAGTCCTGACTGTAGTTGTATCTGCCAATTGTGTTTTATATTGTCAAATGGTTAGGTTTAGGGTAAGGGGTTGTGGGATTACAAATTTAAGAATCTGTTTGATGTTTTAAAGATCTGTTGATTCTACGTCCTGACATAACATCACATGAAAAACTCAGGTGAACTACAATGTATTGGGCATTCAAGGTGAACACAATGGCATCGGTTTACTGATTAGATTAAATATATTTCCAGTCAGGGGTTTCTGTCAGTCTCTGATCTTAACACACCGAGAGAACTACAGCCTACTGTCAACTAGTATGCATGTTCTGCGCCAGCGTGGGAATGAGACAACTGTGTTTTCTGCAGATATATTCGTCATTCAAAGGGAAACTGATGCTGCAGGCTGCAGATACACAAACCGTAAACAAAGCAGCGCATGCTTACCGTTTTGAATATCAATCCTGCTAAATACTTTATTCCACTCCTTTCATGATGATTTTGAAATTGCTTGCTGTTTTGCTATTATTCTCGTGCACTGACTCTTTCATTAAGCTGAACAGCAAATCAGAGTGGAATTTTAGTGGTCACTTCTAAGGCTGTGTGTTAGGTCAAAACCTTTAAGGACTGGCCACTGAATGCCTATAAAATACAATGTACAGCTCCCTTAGTCGGACTTGATGATTGCAGCGCCCAACATGTTCTCAATAAAGAATCCTGCTGAAAATACACTGTCTCCTGTCGTCGCTTCCTACAGGGTCTGGTTAGGTGCTCAAAAATAGTATAATTTTAGACAATAGTATAATAAAATGATACCCCAACATATATGTCATAATGATAAAATTATAACCCAATATTTGATTTCATAATGATAAAATTCCCATGCCTTTCTGTGTCTGTGTATTGACCTGAAAGCAATTACATTCCTGGTTCAAGGTCCGGGTATAGTTAATTTTCCGCATTCCGCATTCGCACAGCTTTCAAAGTTTACTCAGATGAGCGCAGATGAGCAGATGAGCGCGGATGGGTGAGTTCGATGCCTTGGGAATGAGAATAGATTTTGTATTCAGCAGAATATGGCTATCATTCTTCTATTAGAGTACTAAATGTAGTTCTGTTCTCACAAAGTTCAGTTATAAACGAGAGTGACAACTGCATTCAACAACCAAACCACCTAGACTGTTGCCACCTTTAATACTCAATGTGGTAACAGATGATATTCACAGCTATCACATATAATGCATTTCTTTGTCAACGATATAAAAAGTGTGAAAGCCTTTAAAGGCTGGTTTAGAGGAGATGAATCTGCACAGTCACTCCTAAATTGCACAGTGGGGTTGAGGACTATTACATACTTCCACTTTGTCTTCCAGATAACAGCCCTCTTACATTACTACATGACACACTGATAGCTGTTCAGACATCCCAACACTGACAAGCACCAAGGTGGGCACTCTGGGAATTCAAGGTCACAAGACGTTACAAGATTCACAAGTCAGAAGAATGTAGTATTTTGTGCCCACATTCTTATTTGTGCTACTTTCTGATTAATTTTGGAATGTCCTCACCACTTGCCATTTGGCTGGCGGTTTTATTAGGAACTGCATCATAATACAGTTTAAATCCTTTACATTTAAATTACAGTATGTGTAGCTCAGGACACCGCAGCTGAATGAACACCCAGGTGAGTCATACAAAGGTAAACATAGACCAGTGGCCAGTTGCATAAACTGTTAAGACTAGTCTTACAAGTTAGTCATCCAATTTTATTCTTTAAGACTGTTAATAACTTTTTAAAGTCAGTAACATAAAAACATAGATTGGTCTAATTTGACGCCGAATAGTAAGACTGATTACCCCTAACTAACTTCTAGTTGATCATACTAGTTCTTAAGACACAGTCTTAACATAATGGCTGTTTATGCCACTGGCCCCAGTACTCCACGTTGGCAAAGAGTATAGAAGTAACAAGAGGCGAAACTCCGTTGCAGTTTTGACAACAGCCACTAGGTGGCGCTTCGGTAGCGCGGCCGCCATTTTGGACTGAACCAACGGCTTTACCGTTAGCACAACTACTGTACAGCATTAACATTATGTCTGGAAATAATTGGAAACAAAGAAAACAGTGTTCTGCCATCAACTACCAGTGTACAAACAATCAACTAGCATTTCATAGATTCCCCAAAGATCCAGAGAGGTAAAGTAGAAAAGGTTTTTATTAACTTTAAAGTGATCTAACGTCAACGATAACAGGTGCTGTAACGTTAATGTAAGCTATCCCATAACCGCAGTAACAGTTTGCTAATGTTATGTATTTGGTCGAAATTGTCAAGACTCGAAATGGGCTTTTTAAATCGCATACTTTCAGAGATATGAACCTAACCTGGCAAATGACCGCTTTATTAATTCATTGTTATCACTAAATTAACCCTTTAACTAGTGTCACCTTTTTTTCGCATAAACATGAAAATCACTATCCAAACTTAAATGGTTGTAATTCAAGAATGCTTTGGAATTTAGACCTATGGTTGGTCTTGTTTTAATTTGTCAGATTATTGTTGAAGTGAAATAAATTATGAAAGTGAAACAGAAAAAAGTTATGCAAGTTTGAGTTTATTAAAATGTACAAATTTAAAATATAATTATTTATATTTTATATAAATATATATATTACAAAATATATTTTACTCTAGAACTGCATGAAAATGAAAGCAAAAAATCTGAACAAATTGTGTTCCACATTTTAGGTTGATATGTTGATATTTCGCTTCCTCACCCTTTCTGCCGTGTGCTCTAACGTTACACGGTTTGGAGCTGCGCGCTCTTGCTCGCTCGCTTTAGATTCCGGGTGATTTTAGCTAATTTGCGGGCATCAGGGAGCCGCTATCAATATGCGGGAGACTCCCGGATCTTCCGGGAGACATGGGATATGTCTGCTCTAGAGATATTAAAAACTAGAAACTACTTTTTAGTTAATTTAACCGCTTTTGAATTTGAACCGGTATCGTTCAATTCTATGACAGCTGTGTTGCGTTCAGTCCAAGATGGCGGAGCTGCAGCTCTGCGCATGGGTGAGTTTGTTGCAATGGAACGTTCTATTGAGTTTCGCCTCTTGGTACTTCTATACTCTTTGACGTTGGTAATGAGCGGCAATGAGAGACATCATGTTGAATGGAACGAACAGACAACTGTCGATTGAGAAGAGAAGAGAGTTCAACGTCAGTTCACTCTGTCATTCAACACAGTTTTTTCCTCCGTCCGGTTAAAATTAAGCAGTGAATCCGCTGAAATCCTTTGGTGGGTGGTTCGCCATCTTGCTTCAGGCGGTGATGAGCTCAGTCCACGTCATCGCCATATCCACGAAGAAACCTCAAAAATATAATAAAAGACTGTTCAAGTTCGAACAAAACCAATGTCTTTCTAGACCTTCTGTATAGTTTTAAATCACAGTTTCTGTTATTTTCTCTTAGAATCCTCTCTTCACACTCTGCTGACAACATCCCGTTGCTTAATGTTCCCTTTCACCTGATCGGTCGGCAATGAACTCCACCTGACATTCTCTTGAAGGCAGCGTAACATTCAACTACACACATTTCTTACATTCACAACATAAGGAAAGCGAACTAGCTTTATAAGCATGAGATCCCACCATCCCTTCAGAGCGCCTCTAAAACCACGCCTCCTTCAAAACACACACACACACACAGACGGCATTAAACTAACTCATGTCTCTAAGCACATAACATTACAATAATAATGAACTTAAAGAGCACTGACCTGTACTACCTGACTGCTGCAGATTCATTTCAGCATTGATAGTGTTGCCATTGAGTCACGAACCACTCCGAGTATAACATCACAGGTTTCCACCTCTTCCAAATTACAGTAGTTATGGCATGAACGCAGCATAAGCTCGTTGTTTTGGTTCAAGAGGAACTGTAAATGGCGGCTGCTGTTTCGGTGCTCAGTGACTGACGTCTGTCTAACTCTGCATAGCATGAAACGTGCTGATGATGTGATGTCTGCGTGAGCAGTTGCACGGAGGTTGTTGATAGGCAGGTAGGATATCGTATCATTGCTTTCGGACCTAATGCAATGATGAGACAATGTGTAACGGAGGCCAGCTAGTAGTCGCTGTACGAGTACACCAGGCTGCAGTCTTTAGTAGGGTTGGGTATCGTTTGAATTTGAACGATTCCGATTCCGTTTCCGATTCCTTGTTTCGATTCCGGTTCTTAACGATTCTCGATTCCGATTCTTTTAAGAGTCAGGGTCAAAAAAAGTTTAGATCAATTTTAATTATATGAACTTTTTACTTTTTATGAACTTTACTATGAATTTCTCACAGGGCTGTTTTCAACTACAATATAAATATCAAATCTATTTTAAACAAAATTTTAGGACATTTTAAATGAGCTAGCTAACCAAAGGTCTTTCTGAAGGAAATAGTCTGACCTTCTCCATCAATTGCTATTTTCACAGCTAAAATGGGCTATCAGGTAAAATAGGCTAAATAAGGTTGTTTACACATGTGTTTTACGTTCGCCGGCATCGCGCACAGTTTTCAAACGGACGAGCAGAGGACGAAAGAATATGGTTGCGACTTGCAAGATACCGAAGAAAAAGAAAACATCATATAAGTAGGTTTTTAAGGTTTAACGTCAGGGTTGTTTGCTCTGAATACATTTTATGAGACGCTGTGAGTTAATAAGGAAACTCACACAGCGTCTTATAAAATGTATCGGTTCGCAGTTTAGCATAACAATCCATATACGCTTACACCTGTGCTAGAAATACACGCATTTACCATGCCGTGTTTACGTTACAGTTTACAAATGTTTAACTAATGTGGGGAAGTAGGCTACAGCTGTCAGTGTTCAGCGAGTTAACATTTGGCAGTTTGAAATCGATTAGGTAGTTACTTCAGTTCAGAATAGGGCTAGAAATGATCAAATTGGTAACTTAGACAGCGGTTTCTTCTTCCGGTCGGCGGACTGTGAATCGAAACTAGGAATCGAAATTTAAACTTTTGAACGATTCCGGGAAAATCGCAAAGCTAGTCCCGGTTCCAATCGATACTCGATACTCGATACCCAAGCCTAGTCTTTAGCCTCCTCACGCCAGAGACCCGGGTTCGAGGCCCGCACAGAGCGGGGCGAGTAGGACCTAGGTGGAGGGGTTACATTGGTGCCGTGACCCGGATGGGAGTGAGGTATAGGGGGGTGAGTGTAACAGAGGCCAGCTAGTAGTCGCTGTGCGAGTAAACCTCACTCCTCTGATCTCAATAGGCACTCTAGTGACAGACGCTAGAGGTTGCCGTCTTTAGCCTCCTTGTTAGAATGCCTGACTCTCACGCCGGAGACCCGGGTTCAAGGCCCACACAGAGCAGGGCGAGTAGGACCCGGGTGAAGGGGTTACAAATGCAATGATTGGACAAACATTTTATTGTCCTATGCCTTCCTCAGATGATATGTATACATATACTGTAAATTCATTTAGACCACTTTACTGAGTGATTGCTATAAGGATGCGAAGAGACTTTCCAAAAATCAGCATATTAGAATGCTTTTTCTCAGCTCATTTCGGGTTTTGGGTCTATTACAGTGGTGCAACAAATAGTGGTGCTACAAACATTTTTCTGTTTTGAAAGGAAAAAAATAACTAGCTTGTTAAAACTTGACAATGGTGATGCCTATTAGTTTGACTTTAAAAGGTTAGTCATGTCATCCTTGTTTGGGGCATTAGAGACGTGTCTGGCAGAGAGCAAACTGTTATTATAATAGCAGTAAGACATTTATTCATAGCCAGAGATTCAGACAATCCTACAGCTTGTGATCATTATAAGCAATGGTCAGTCCTGAACGATCATCTTTTGAAAAGGCTTTGGAAGGAAGTAAATCATCGCAAAACACTGTACCATCATCACTGCTGAGTAAATAATGACTATAGGAACTATAAATGGCCATTTCCTCCAAAAGACTTTTCTTTCAAAAAGAATAATCCAAACGTCTCACTTGGATACAGTGATTCTCAAAAGGTTGAGTAAGAAAGCACACGCCTATTTTAAGATACATTTCCCATTCAGCATCTAAGAAGATGTAAAATATCTGGCTTTATCTTGCTTAAACATCCTTGAACTCTGAACAAATACTTCCATCAAAAAAAAGCTGGAATTAATGAAGTCACATTCAGTGCCATACCAACTATGAGCAAAGGGACACTGCCAAAAACCAAAGGGTGAAACGATCTCCCCTGGGGATTTCACCACTAAAATTCAATGCGCATGGGTTTCTATGGCAACAAGCGACTCTCTGCACTTAATGCAACAATAAACTAGAGAGACAGATAATGTGTTGCTCTCTAAATTTTAGCTGCTAATGCCCTTAATGAGTCCAGATGCCAAAATCAAAGAGCAAGCTTTGTGGCTGGCTGTCTTTGAATAGGACTTTCTTTTCCATACATACAGGAGTTAATGAGGCTTCAGATCGCAGGTCTACAGCAAAGTATACACACTGCCTTACTCTGTTTGTGTGTGTATTTCTCTCTTTCCCTTCCCTCAAGATCATACAGATGTGGTACAACTCCTGTGCTACGATATTAGTAGCCTGACCTACATAAATTTTTCACTCTATCAAGTGGATGGAATTTACATATGTGATTGAGGAATGTTAAATGTCTATATGGCCATACATATATCCATGATGTAAATCTCCTGTTCCACCACATCCCAAAGGTGCTCTATTGACTTGAGATCTGGTGACAGGCCATTTGAGTATAGTGAACTCAATGTCATGTTCAAGAAACCAGTCTGAGAAGATTTGAGCTCAGGTAGGCTGTGGCGTTTTTAACGATAGTTAATTGGTACTAAGGGGCCCAAAGTGTACCTAGAAAATATCACACATTACACCACCAGCACCAGCCAGAACCATTGATACAAGGCAGGATAGAGCCATGCTTTCATGTTGTTTATACCAAATTCTGACCCTACCATTTGAATGTCACAACAGAAATAGAGACTCATCAGACCAGGCATTTTTCCATTTCCAATTTCGCCCCATTTTGGTGAGCCTGTGTGAATTGTAGCCTCAGTTTCCTGGCACCGGTGGTCTTCTGCTGCTGTAGTCTATCTGCTTCAAGGTTCGATGTGTTGTGCATTCAGAGATGTTCTTCTGCAGACCTCGGATGTAACGAGTGGTTATTTGAGTTACTGTTGCCTTTCTATCAGCTCGAACCAGTCTGGCCATTCTCCTCTGACCTCTGGTATTAACAAGGCATTTTTTCCCACAGAACCGCCACTCACTGGATATTTTCTCTTTTTCGGACCATTCTCTGTGAACCCTAGAGATGGATTTGTCTGAAAATCCCAGTAGATCGGCAGTTTCTGAAAAACTCCAACAACCACCCCACGTTCAAAGTCACTTAAATCACATTTCTTCCCCATTCTGATGCTCAGTTTGAACTTCAGCAGATCGTCTTGCCCATGTCTGCATTGAGTTGCTGCCATGTGATTGGCTGATTAGATATTTGACCTAACAAGCAGTTGAACAGCTGTACCTAATAAAGTGGCCAGTGAGTGTATATAGATATAGATATAGATATAGATATAGATATAGCATCTGCCAAATGCATAAATGTAAAAAATATTTGATGCAATACAAAGGATAAAAAAATCCCTTTGTGCTCAGCAAAATTAAGTCATAGAAGTTTGGAATGTAAAGTAAATGATGACAGTATTTCTATTTTGGAGTGAACCAACTTTTTATACATACTGAATGGATCTCTGTATCTCAGCAGACACAGTGATGAGGTATAGCAAATATCAGATTAATGTCAGACTAATGTTCCCTGTTGTATTGATGTTGTGTGTTTACTGAAACACCACCAACAGAGTTGGCATAGTAAATGTAGAAGAATAAAAAGCAAAAAACTAATTGCCATTTACAATATCTTCATGACTCACATCCAAATGATAGCTTCATCATATTATCTTTTTATAATGGAAATGTTATCATCATCTGTGAATAGATTAAGCTCCTTAAGTCACTAACACATCGTTACATTCTACTTTTTGTGTGATGCATGTGCTTCTCATATGACTCACAGCACACCTCTCTAAGAAGCTTGCTCCTTGTAGTTTATGACTAGACACTCTGAAGAGATCAGTAAACTCGGAGATCACCAGGGAATGTCTCAGCACTGCTAAACCATTTTTGCTTGGTCTCACCTTGATATATACATGTGTCATTATTTTTCCCCTATCTCCTTCTCCCCTGATCTCTCTCCTTGCTTTTCTCTGCATTTAGGATGTGCTGGTATATATATAGACCTGCTACTGACAAACCATTCACAGAAATTGCTGTGAGCATGTAAGATGTAATGCTGCTTCTGCACATGTAACATACATGAATTAACCCCCGTAGCAGATCTATACAGGTGGAGCTGGGGAAGATGTAGGGTTTCTGAAAGCATGCTGCATACTGCTACCAGCAACACCCCGGTATTTGTTTGAATGTTGAGCCACAGCTCATTGGACGCTGATGCAACAACCACCAATCAGCTGTGCCATGTAGAATGAAATTCTTTTGAAAACATTCAAGATATTCCACTTCAACATCATGTGCCAAAGTAAATTCTATTCCATACTCATGAATTGAAAGAGAGCCAATTCTTAAATTATTGTTGCCCATTCCTGGTTCCCATCATATATCTTGCAAAACTTCAAAAGAAAGGGAAAAATCTCAGCAATACAATCAGTTAAAAAAAAAAAACAACTGAAACAGAACCAGCAGCAAAATATATTTAATCAGATCTTGTAAAGCAACAGCTGCTTCACAGAAAACCATTGAAAGAGAGGGGGGGGGGGGGGGGGCAAACAGAATGAGAGATGGGGATAACTTGTTTTTGCATTTGCCTCAGAGGCAAAAAGCTAAATAATAAGATGCTGAAGATTGTACTTCAACATGACAACATAATGGCTTTGTGGTTGTGTTTGTTTCTCATCCTGGTGACTCTCTTCAAATCTGAGGAAATGGCCTAGCATTCGCACTTAAGAGATGCAGATGAGACACTGAGATTCTGACTCACCTCTTTCCGTTGCTGGTATATATCTCACTATTTCATGCTACCAGTTTCTACCAGTGTCAATAACAAGGATGCAAACACACGAAAGATCAGTGATTTAGTAACGATTCAAGTACTATCACGCAGCAAAATAAACAATATGCAATTTTCTAATAAAACACATTGTTGCATTTGGTTTAACAGGGGAAGAACCAGAGCCAATATCCATTGTACATTTTGATAATTAAATTAAGTCAGGCTTGCAAATTATTTTGCCAGGCTGACATGCATACAAATCAGCTTGTCATATTGTTTTAGAAATACAAGACCTTGTCAAACTCGAATAGAGCAATAGAGAACAATATTTGAATTGTTTATTATCACAAGACTCTCTACTGGTTTTGCTGGTAAGCATGCCTTAAAGCTTTGCATTAAAATATTTAAAGGGACAGAAAAAAAGTATGTAAGAAATTTAAGCTACTTCATATACGTAGATATAGTGTGTGTGTGTGTGTGTGTGTGTGTGTGTGTGTGTGTGTGGTTTCCATGGTTACTCCCTCCTGAGAGTAGCTGTTCTAGCTAAGTTAAGGATGACAACACAGTGTATGTGTTTCCATGGTTACTCGCGTTCCTCTTTGCACGGTTATAAAGAGAAAGGGTCTTTCCATGTGCACATTCATGTGCATGCGTGTCTGCATATTTGCAAATGCAATCTCATGTGCTCATATTTAACAGACGTTTTGCACAAAAAGTACAATACATTTCCATGAATTAACTTTTGAACGGTAAATGTGCTGGTGCATTGTTCTCCTCACTCACTCTGTACCGTAGCAGTCCTGGTGCAGTTGTAGAGGATGGCGAGCTCTCCGAACACTTTCCCCGGTCCCATGGTGCAGAGTTTCATCCCCTCCTTGGTCACCTCCACCTTGCCATCTGAAAGCAATCAGAAGGTATATCCTTAAGTCCATTGATGATGCTCTGTTCATGAAAGTAAGCATGACAGTCTGGAAATGCATCCATGCCAGTCGCCTGGATTGGAGCGAGCCTGGCCTAATACATTCCAATAACAGTCTCATTTCATTAGGCCAGCAGACATGAAGAGAAAGTTCAAGGAGAGTGGGGGAGGTGAAATGACTGGTAAAGGAACAAGCTCTCTAATGTAATGGGCACTGAGAGAAATAGGCCAGTGAAAAGAGGAAAAAAATAAAGTGGAGGATTAGCAAAATATTATGCCTAAACTATTAGATGAGATGCAGTGAAACCATACTGAGAGGGCCTGGGACTGTTATTTCAGGATTAATGCGCAAGACACACGCAACTCCTCTGCGTTAACTCATGGGAAATTCAACAACAGGCTTGGCTGAAGAGCTCATCTGTCACCTCATGCAGTTTTCGAATTATACCAAAGCTTCCGAGGGCCCTACTTAGAATAAAGTAGGTCTGAGAAAACACTTCAGGCTAAATGCTGGCAACAATAAGGTTGTGACACTTCTATATTAGGGCTGAGAGAAATACACATACTTTATTTTTCTCATGTGAAGGAGGATAAAATACTGTAAAATAAGTATAGGTATGATTCAATTGGTTTCAGGCCCTAGTTGAAGTTCTCTGTCTTTTGTATGTGGGACTTTTATGTTTGGGGCAGAAACATCATGTAGTTGGCAAAATGGACTTTTATTTTGACAGGAGAGCACCTTGGAGGAGGAAGGCCTTCTTTTCTAGAAAAGGCCAAGCCAGGTTTTGGCAAGACAGCATGCATGTTAGGTGATCCTGTATGGATTAATTACCCATCGAGGTTCAAGAGAAGACTTGGGGTTTTTGGTATTTTGGTTTCATCACGTTTGGAGGATTATTACCATTTTTTCTGGACAGTTTGATTCATTTTTTGGGCTCAAGGACTAAGGATTCACGCATAAGGACAATACTTCTCACGCATGGACTATTTGATCAAGGACTCTCGAATGAGTGTTAATTTTTCTGATTTCACCATTGAGTTATCAATATACTTTGTTGGTTAACCTGCTTTTTCCTATCTTTGTCTGATTTATTGATACAGTTTTTTCTCTTATTCACTCATGCCTTGTGAGTGCCCTGAACTTTTAAGTGACAATTGGTTTACTTAAGTTGCAAGCCAAGTTTGTTACAAGGTAGCAAGTAAAAGCAAAGATGTTTATGCCGATATTTACAATCGGATGTTATTCACATAAAAGGCAGTTTGGGGGTGATGAAGGTTTTGTATAACACAGTGTTGCGGTCGGAAGATTGGCATTAGAGATACACCAGTCAGCTGGACATAAAAATCAGAACCGATTTTTTGCTCCAAACATGCTTCCAGACTTGCACACAAACTGCATTGCAGTCATTTCCCAAAATGTAATTTGTGCAGAAATATTAAGAAATCTCTAAACAGAGAAAAGAGAACAGAGACACACCAGCAGAGCAAAGGCACCAGTGTTGGGGGTAACTTGAGTTTTGTAATCAGATTACATTTTCAAGTAACTAGTAATGCATTTCTTTTAAAATTGACAACAAAATATCTGAGTTACTTTTTCAAATAAGTAAGGCAAGTTACTTTGTTTTCCCATTTATTGACTGACAACTCTCTTGTCCCCATGTTGAGACAAATTAAAGTGCAGAGGTGTTGTGTGTAAACATGACGGTTATTGTAGTTCTAGACTAATGTGAGCATGCATTTTCTCATCTTACTTGCACAAAAAAATTCAGTATTCCTCAAAATGAATAAAATCAGTGAAATGCAGAATCAGAATATTATGCAAACCTCCAATAACTAAGTAAGTTAAATAAAACATAGATTTGTATGCATTTAATCTCACTTTATTGACCAATGTACTTGCTTCTGACCTTCAATGATTCAGTTAAAATTAAGCAAAAATGACTAGACAAAAAAAAAAAATCAATTTATTGGTAAAATAAGTGTTAAACTTTTTTTTCCCTGCATCCTATTCTTCCATTATCCAGAATGGCAGAACAGCTGAAAGGTTTATTTGAGCTGCAACCTCTACTGTACAAGCGTGAATTTGCATTTCCTTCAGCCTGAGGCTTATTATTTAATTTTTGGTGTTAAAGGGTCTTTACATTTGCCCAAAAATATAACTTGTTTGTCATAAAAAAAACAAGCCCAGCCCAGGTGAAAAAAAAGTAACGCAAAAGTAAAGTAACACATGACTTTTTCTAAAATAGTAACTAAAGGGTCTTTACATTCGCTCAAAAATATAACTTGTTTGTCATAAAAAAACAAGCCCAGCCTAGGTGAAAAAAAAGTAACGCAAAAGTAAAGTAACACATGACTTTTTCTAAAAAAGTAACTAAGTAATGCAATTAGTTACTTTTTAAGGGAGTGACACAATATTGTAATGCATTACTTTTCAAATTAACTTTCCCCAACACTGAAAGGCACCCGGCACAGCAAACTCGCAGTCGAAATATAGGAAGAAAAATTGGGGGTGGGGGTTTATATGAATGTACCATATTGTTCCGAATTCAAGACTTTGTTATTTCCTTGGAAATACATCTGAAAACATGGGGTCATCTTATATTCGGCGCCTAAACTTTTACATGTCAATAATACACCCGCACCAATAGGTAGTGCCAAATACGTGTAAATTGAGTGTTTCCCCCAGGACTGATAAACACAGCGGAGTCAAACTACTCTCATTAAGTAGCAAAGAAAGACGCTGTGTCAGAGTGTAATGTTAGAAGATGACGAGCCCAAAAAGAGTCAATGAAAAGCTTACCACATTTCTAAAAGCGGCCGCTTCGAAGAAACTGACAGGCAAGTGTGTCAGTAGGCCACATAGTCCTCATCCAGCTGAAGGCACTGGAAATCACCAAAGAGCTGAATTTACCCACCAGTGAGGCGCATCATTTCTCATTTCGGTACTGATGCACTTGCCTGTCAATATCCTCGAAGCGGCCGTTTTGAAGCAGTGTAATGGATTAGCACTTGCCCTCCGACTTCAGGGAGAAACTGCTGTCTTTTCAGCGTTATGTGATCGGCCAAAGGACAAAAAATACATTCATATCCCCTGGATCAGATAATGCGGATCAAACACCTGTGTTTTTTGACATGCCAGCATTTGTCACTGTCCATAAAAAAAGTCATAGTGAAATCTACTAAATGAGAACTTCAGGTTATTTGTATGGTAGCTATGCATTAAAGTGTTTATTTTTGCATGTGATTGTTGTTGGTACATTTTACCAGTATTTATTTACCATACTTCAATACAAAAATTAAAAATGTAAATATAAAAAATTATTTTCAAATAAAGTATTTTCTTTTAAAGACAAGATCTGGTCTTCAAAAAGGGGGTTGTCTTATATTTACTATTTGGAATAATTTTTGGAATAAATGTATGGTGTTTTTTTGGGTCTCTTAAAAATCAAAATATATTTATTAAAAATAAATATTATGAAAAAAATAGTATGAAATATTATTACAATTTAAAAGAACAGTTTTCCATTTGAATATATTTTAAAATGTAATTTATTTGTCAATGCGAAGCTGAATTTTCAGTAGCATTACTTCAGTCTTCAGTGTCACATGATCCTTCAAATATCACACTAATATGATATTTTGCTGTTTAATGTTTTCCTGAAAAAAAAAGTATATATATATATATATATATATATATATATATATATATATATATATATATATATATATATATATATATATATTTGTATTTGTATTTGTGGGAACCGTGATACTCTACAATACACTATTCAAAATCTGGAGCAAGTAAGATTTTTAAAAAAAAGAAATACTTTTATTCAGCAAGGACACATTAAATTGATCAAAAGTGATAGGCATAGTTAAGACATTTATAATGTTACAAAAGATTTGTATTTTTTTTTTTTTAAAGGCAGGTCCATTCATCAAAGAATCCCGAAAAAATTGGACATTTGACACTGAAGACTGGAATAATGGCTGCAGAGAACGCAGCTTTGCATCACATGAATAAATCACATTTTAAAATCTATTCAAACAGAATACAGTTATTTTAAATTGTAATAATATTTCACAATAATAGTGTTTTTCCTGCATTCTTGATCAAATAAATGCAGCCTTGGTGAGCATAAGAGACTAGTTGTGAGTCAGTCTCAAATTTGAATCAGCTGAAAACAAACAGTAAGGGTCCTCTCCACAGGGGGAAAAAATGCTTATCTTCTTCATCATACTTCTTGATAGGCTAGTCTGCAGCTCTGATGCTATCAGCAAGGCTAATCCAAACAGGCTACAAATACACTGGTCCAGAATCAGTTTGCTGTGGTTCTATTCTCCTGCCACCTGGGGTCTGTCTAATGACGGATCTGAATCACCACTGGCCATCCCGAGCTCTAACAGCACGGAACAAACACATCCACTTTTAGCCCACCATGCACACCAGCCAACTCACTCAATGTGTGCATACAATGCTAAACTTATTTTAAATGTACAATTTAGATTAAAACGGAACATCTGGAAGACATAAGTTGTATCAGTCGATTCTCACATCCTAGACTTTGACAATCAGGTTTGAGTTAGAGGCTGCAGGACTGAGTCAAGCCAAGTTGTGGGCTTTGGTCTGTAAGTCTTAGTAAATATTATAAATAAAGGAATCATGTGGATTTCCTGCACGGTTGTGGCTAGAAATACAGATCATGAAGTAATTTTATAAAAATGCAACAACCTACAATGGATAAAATCAGGTCACACACTCATAAAAAAGTGATTACCAAATACTTCACAATCTGACCCAGATTCATTGGCTCAATGACTGTAACAGCTGATTTAGAAAGAGTCAAGTCAAAGCTACTGGTTGGCATTGGCAAGCTAAAATTAAATTGTTTACTAACTACGCAACCATAACTTTGAGTTTAAAATGCACAAAAAAAATAAAAAAATCCAGCTTTGATTCAGGAGTTAAAGATATTTCACATAAATATCACACAAAGGAGATGCATGTCAATGAACAAGTCAGCCTTGTTCTACATCCCTATATACACATCTGGGATAATATGACAAATTCTAAATCAGTTATCTTCACGGACGGATGATGATGAGACGTAGAGGATCTTAAAATGCGGTGTGAACTTTATTAAACAAACGTGTATAGTCCCACATAACGATAATCCAAAACAAGGGAAAGGCAACGTAACAGCGTGTATTAACACAAACGACACCAGAGGAACTGAAACAGAGGGCATTAAATACACATGAACTAATGAACTAATGAGGGAGAGGTGTGAGAAATCAATCAAACATGACTAACCCTGACAACATAACCATTGGTGCGTCTCAATCAGCTCCCTAATTCAGTAGTCAGGGCACTGATCCATTTTAAAAGCATTGATACTCACCATGCTCACTTTGAAGCACGAAACTTAAAGCTACACTGTGTAATTTTTTTAAGTTGATTCTTAGCAAAAAACACTTTCAAAATGATATGTGCTCATTAATGTGTAATTACTTCTACCAACTAATCAAGTATTCTCGTAAGCGTAGAATCTGCCATTTAGAATACATACGAGTGAGTCGCTCGAATGGTGGCAGCCATGTTGCGCCTCCATCTTGAAAATACATTAGCCAAAGAGGGACATACCAGGAAATTCAAGCTTTGCCTTTCGCGTTATTACACTCAGTGGCACCGTGACGAATGCGAGGGGGAGATTACTCGCGACTGCCGGCGGATTTGAAATAATACGGCCACCGTAGGAGTTAAAACGCCCTCGGAATGGGAGGGGCTAGAAAGTAATATTCAGTTGGTAGTCATAAACAATTTCACCGCTAGATGGGAGAAAATCCTACACAGTGTAGCTTTAACGCGAGACACTACAGGTGAATAGGGTAACATTTTTAACTAGCAGATATCACCATGAAACTTTCCCAGTTGATTACCTACATTAAGATGAGAAAAAAAAATGTATTACAAGTTTTCTGTAATTTAATGTTTAAATATGCAATATGCATATATTTTTAAAAACAACATTGTTTTTTCATTGTGTTCACATATTAGATGGGAAAAAATTACAGAGGGATTTATGGATATCTACTTTTGTTATCCTGTAAATCAGAATATACCGTCAATAGCCTTAAAAAATTTGGGGAAAAAATTTGGGAATAAAATGTTACATAAATCAGGCTAGGAATAATATATTTACAAATCCCTCGGTAAATGTCTCCATAATATAACTAGGTACAAGACTGGAAAGTTTGGTGTATATAGGTGCTACTGAAATGGAGATTTTGGACTTGGAGTATGAGAGAAACGTCATTCTGAGAAAATGGCTTTAAAGATTTATATCAGGCAATGAGATTGCGCATTCAGCCCTTTTACTTTCACGATTGGTTGCTGAAAAAAAGGAAATGACCATATTTAGACAGCATTGTACAGGAGAGAGAGAGCTTTCTAACGGTGTATGTGATGACAGGGTGCAGGCAGCGATCGCGGAGCAGTGGAATAAAGAGAATTGGGTTTATTTTAAAACCAGTTAACTGTTGCATTATTTACAATTTAATTATGCTTTTATTCTTGCAATTCAGCAGGTTGTATGTTGTAGTATTTCAGTGTCTGGGTTGTAATTAAATCTAATAATTTAAATAATAGATACAAGAGATACTTTACTAATGTTATTTTAAACTATAACTATTCTAAAGTTGTAATAACACTAAAATATGATTGCCTCTGGTTCAATAATGTTCTCATGTAAGGACCCTGTTGCTGACAACAACTTAGATGAGCTTTTAAGAACAGAATAATCCAGGATTGTGTCAAATCATCAACAATTAAATACAGCTAACTCAATTTCCGACACGGAAGAATGGTACCGTTTTATATGACATCCAATTAGATTTTGACACGCAAGTTGGAGTCAAGTCAAAAGTAACAGCAACTCGAATGTCAATGTCAAGTCTCAAGCTTTGAAATTCAAAGTCACACGTTTTGAGTCCACAATGAAACCAGCACCACATAACACATCAAACCAAAGGTCCTGCCGCCACTGTCTCCTCTTAAAGCATAAAGTTTTATTCGATTTCCATCATGTTCTGATGGCTTTATCTTGGCAAGGCAATATGAGGAATGAGACCAGGCACAAAAGGAGGATGTTGGTATCAGGGAGCTGTGACTATCAGCCTATTTTCAGGCAGGTCATGCTGACTTGTGCTCTATTATCACTGAATCCGCAACCAAGGGTAATAACCTACTGTAACTAGGACGTAAAATGTGGTACTGTATGCTTTAGGGCCCGGAGACAACAAGATGCGCATGCAAAAAATAATGCTCTGTAAGCTGATGCTATAATATCTGCACTTTTCAACTGCACAAAAGATGTTTTAGTGTGGAAATAGGTTCTTTCGACTAATGAAGATATTTTTTATAAATCTGAGCCAGTTCTGTACTCTCCATTGACAGCTACCAACTACCACTTTGACGCTTCAAAAAGTTCATAAAGAGATCGTAAAACTAATCCGTATGAATTGAGCGTAGTTCAAATTTTCTGAAAAGACACAATTGCTTTACATGATTAACAGTAATATGCAGTGGCGTACCGTGGGGTTTCAATCAGGGCCCTCTGTAACGATCTCCACTAGGAGACGTTCTGTCACTACGCATCAAAATTTGATTGGCTGACAACACACGTCAGTCAAAGTTATGATTACATGGAAAATGGCAGCTTCAACGGAAGGCTAGCTATACTACTAGTGCTGGTCCACGCCACGGAGCTGCGTTTAGATGACATATGGGAAATCCAGCTCAGCCTCACAAAACCATGTTCTTTCTGGAAATATAATCGTAACGTACTGAAATAGACAGTAATTGAATTTAGACACGTTCAGACACACATTAATTAATTTAATTTAATTATGACAGGGCTGGCCCTGATGGCCCACCACTGGTAATATCCAAATGTCCTCCGCTGTTGTATAAGTTTCAAATGATATAAAACTAGTATGTTTGCATAGCGGTCCTCTTAATGTGAGGATGTGACATCTGTAGTACAATACAAATATAATACAAATTATATTTGTATATTGTACATTATATTACACAAATTTAGTTTTCCCTCAATTTTAATATACATTGTATATTATTTCACTTGTTTGCACACTTGAATTATCAGTAACTTGAATTGATATTTTAGTATTGTAGTACTGAAGTTTAATGTTTTGATAGTGTATCATACGTTTTGGCAATAAAAATAAAAAGTTTGCTTATTAGCAGATCAATAAATATCATGTAAGAAAGCAAGTCATACAGGTCTGGAATGATGATGCTGAGGAAATAAGCAAATAATGACAAAACATGCATTTTTGAGAAGAAAAAAAACAACAATCCTGTCTCGACAGACTGCTAAAAAAAAACTGGTGCACAACAACTACTGAAGGTTTCGTTGCAGCTGAACAATCTAATTTTAGCACTTTTGTGAGCAAAATGTATCAGTCTGTCAATGAACGGGTGGTCCAGGCTCAGACGAGATCTATTGACCCTTTAATTCTTCACATTTTACACTGATTTGGGGGGGAAACAGCATAATGACTATATAGTAGACGCAATACTAGGAGTGTGAATCCTTGGGTAGAAAGGGAATCGATTTGTTTCACGATTCATAGGTTTTTTCAATTCGATTCAGGAATGATTTTTGCAAATTCAGACCGATTTGATTCACAAAGAGAATCAATTTGTTTCAATTCTGATTCGATTTTGTACTTAAGTATGTTCATAGAATTAGGTAAATGTGTCTAGAGAGTAAAGGAAGTGGCGACGGCGTTAAAAGCTTTTGATGCAACCGACCAGAGTTCGAATCCACCTTTTTAAGAACTCATTCCTCTCCCTTTTCCCATCGTTTATTTAAAATAAGAAAATAAATGAAAAGTTGTAGGTTTAAGGGTAGGTAGGGGTGGGCTTTAGGAACAGTGACAAGTAATGTCCCAATAAGGCAGCATCCAGTTATGATTTTAATAAATATCTGAATTAGAATTTCTTGATTGTCATTGTATGCGTACAACTCTGGCAATTTCAATACGTGCAGTTTCCACACTAGATGCAATTAATAAATTAATAAAATAACAATTTACATGTTTAAGCGACTTACAAATTAGGACTAAATTAAGCGAGTCATCGTGAAGAGGCAAAAACAACGCAAGAAGTGCTCAAAATGCGAATATAAGCCCGATAAGCGAGGATTTAAAGGAAAAGGAAAGAATTATTTATTTTTTTTGATAAAACATTCTCTGTGCATTTCATCAAATTTGCCTAACAATTCAAATAATAATAAATAAAAAAAATTACAACACAACTAGATAAAAAGCTTGTTGGCTTGATTCAGAGCGTCAATGGCTCTGGGAATAAAACTGTTCCTCATTTGTGAAGTACGAGCATAAAATGCCTCATACTGTAACACCTCCCAGACTGGAGTAGTTCAAACATGTAATGACATGGATTTGTAGAGTCCTTACAGATGCTGATATAATATAATCATATACATATGTTGTTAATATCGCCTACTGTTTTATAATAGGCTATACTACAATACACTGAGGTTCAAATAATATCTACCACTATTTGCACTTGGTACAAAGAAAATATTGCTATTTTCACTTAGTGTAAATAGCATCTATTGCTATTTGCACTTATGCAGAGCAGACCATGCATCTCGCCGGGAAAGCGTGATAATTTCAGATATTCCGTGTGACCTGAGGCATCTCTGATGGTTTTGTGTAGGAGTCCCATTGCAACGCTCTCATGTTAAAGTGCCACTGTGTTGGAGAAATTCGAGGAAGAGTGGTGTTGATCGATGGAACGGCCACTCATACTTTTAGTCTGTACTCAAACCTGTTTGTTTCATCTCACCCTGAACACGCTCCCCTCTCAAGAGCATATCACATGAGAGAAGAACAAGAGGGCAGCATCTCTTTTCAGCACACTATTCTTTTTTTAATATATACCATATGTAACCACCATATGCACATACATCTCATTTCATACAGTAGAACAAAAGAGGTATGAACATGTAAAAGACTTGAGCATCCGAAAGCCATGTTGATAAAAAAAAAAGGCTTTGTATCTAGGGCAGGACTTGGGTCCTTCAGAATGATAGAGGAATTATCACTAGAAAATACTCTGACAAAGGTTTTGTTAAGGTATTGACCATCATTAAAGGCTGTCAGTTTTTAAAAAGAAGACATTATATTCTCAGTTCATGTTTGATTTGACACTCAGCTGATCTAAAACTGATAAAAAGAAAAGTAATGAAGCTGTGAACTCAAATAAAATTCAAATATATTTGACAAAATTATATTCAGTTTGTTTTTGTTCATGGACTTTTAGTTTGTAATTCTTTAGTTCCTGGTTTCCTTCTTATTCTTCTTATTTGTCTCATTTTCCCACCACACCTTTGTTACCATGGTCACTGTTATTAGTTCGTTTTAGTTTAATCTGTGTTTGATTAATTATCTTGTTTTTGTACGTTTACTTGTTTCTCTACCCTGTTGGATTCTTACTTGTCTGGATTATTATTATTAAAGGTCCCGTATTATGCCCCTTTTCACAAGATGTAAAATAAGTCTCTGATGTCCCCAGAGTGTGTATGTGAAGTTTCAGCTCAAAATACCCAACAGATCATTTTTTTACAGCATGTGTAAAGGGATACTTCAGGATTTAGCATTAAGCTTTGTATTAGTAGAAAACCTGTAGTATTTTTGAATTACCATGCTTTCCACCCTCATATCCCCCTGAGACGAGAGATTTATGTATTTTTTGTCTGGAAAAAATCCTCCGATGACGCAAAAATCATCATTTTGCGTCATCGGAGGATTTTCTGGCCAGAGGCTAAAGACTACAGCCAGTAGGAGGGGCTGGTCCGCATGTGTTCAACCCGCCCATAGAGGGTGGGATCTCACTCACAGAATGTACACACAGTGTCAGCTTTGGAAGCTAAGCTAGCAGGCTCTTGTTCTGAGGAGAAAACTGAGTAGTAGGAGAAAGCTGAATAGTAGGGGTTACCATCCTCCTTTTCCCGGACTTGTCCGGCAGGCGAGATCGTTCAAAATGTCCGGGATTCAGCTTTTGCGTTCTGCGGTCGCCATTCATTGTTTACATGCACACCTTTTGTTTCAATCTAGCTGAATTCATTCTGATTGGTAAGTCTGAATGTAGTGTTTACATGAACGCTAAACAAGTGATCGGTTGATGTGCGTTTTACCATTGCTAAGAAAATTCCCGCTCCTCCGTGAGAGATGCGAGACCCGGCGCGTCTCAGTAATGACGCCACCGGCCTCGCGCCGTTCTCCCGCGGCCGTCAGCCTCGTCCTGCTCGCCACAGTAAACATAATGAATGGCGACTGTAGAACGCAAAAGCCGAATCCCGGACATTTTGGGCTATCTCGAAATCACGGGCAAACTCGTCACGGAGACTCACTAAGTTAGTAGCCTAACCTTCTTGTTGTTTTCAACTGCGCTCTCTAACTGGTAGGCGTGGCCTCCTAGGGCAGCGAAGCAAGTGCATTCTGGGAGTTGTTGTCTTTCATCCACATAAGCCAAAAATACATTTTCTGGCTTTTCTCAGGCTAGAAAGCTCCGAATTAAAAACTTACTTCACATTTCTTCTACATAAATGACCTATTTTAAATACACATTCATCTTTCCAGAGGTGAAGTATCCCTTTAAATTGTCATTTTTGGGGGCTCAGAAAAACACGCTGTTTTAGTGTGTGCCCTTTAAATGCAAATAAGCTGCTGCTGCACGGCACAGGGGGCGGAGCTTCATGAGCTCGCGCTCAGTCTCTCAGGACAATTTCATCTCACGGAATGATGATAATATCAGAAACTCTCAGTAACGGTGTTCATTTCGACTTTGAGCTTTATAATTTTACAGATATTATTTATACTCTAACAACAACATTACACACTAACTAAAGTTTGAAACATGGGATCACGAAGAACGGGACCTTTAAACTTTGTGTTAGACCTTATTTATCATCTTCGTGCCGCCTTCTGCAACACACCGGGACAATATCTGAAAATTCAAATATTCAGACAAATATTCATAAAAAATTTATCTGACAGCAAAATTACTTTAAAAAATAGTTAACATGGGTTTTGACATTTTCATCATTTTGCACATTATCATGATATGGATAAAATTCATCAATATATGAAAATGAAATACTGACTAAACATTGTTTTCAAACTATTATAATTATACTTAGTTATTTTTGAGATCCTCTGCTGACTTACACTACCATTCAAAATTTTTAGGTCAAAAGTTTAATGTTTTTAAAAGAAGAGTCTTATTGTTCACCAAAGTTGCATTTATTTGATCAATATACACTCAAAAGTACTAATAAAACAAATTTAAAAATGTATTATATTAAACTACAGTATATCTTTTTACATATTTTTATTTTTTCTGTAATGGCAAAGCACTTTTTTCTTTTCACAATTTGAAACATAACATAACATCCTCCCTGAATCTGTGCTTTCTTTGATTGTATTCTACATACACTTCCTCATCACAGAAGTACCCCTGGGTTCTGTCCTCGGACCACAGGTTTTTTTATCCCCTATCTACTAGATCACATCTGCTAGATTCCTTAATTAAAACACATGCCTTTCCTATCAATGTTATACCCAATTCCAAATCTAATATCCTCTTCTCTATCTCATATCTCAGCCAGTTTTAAATTAGATTAGAAAGTGGATGTGAACTAAGGGTCAATTTTTGCAAGACTGAGCTCATCCTACATGACGTCCCTCACACAATATCTTGTTTGAATGTCACACAGGCATCAATACCCAGTCTGTTTTGTTTTTTCTTGATGAACAATTGACATTCAATGGCCACGGTGCAGTCACTACCTCTTTAAAGATTTCTCTTCCACTTGAAATCCATCAAAAAAAATTGGTTCTTGCAATTGTTGTCATCAAGTAGGCTAAAGTAATGCAATATTATGGCAGAGAAAACATCAGTTTGAACATTGTCTAAAAAGCTTAAACCAAAGCTAGATCTTGGCTAATGGCTATGACCTGAAGATCTATCCAATGTATTGGCTCATTATCTCAGGCAGGGAACACACAAATGAGCCTGTCAGCAAGGGCTCCAGCTGGACTCAGTGGTTTGGTTCTGGTTCAGCGATGACCTGTAACTGTGGTTGATGCCAGGTGTAGAGCTGACATCCACCAATGGGGTTTATGCACCTCCTGGATGCTCTCCAGCTGATCCCAGCCCTTCAGACAGCCGACAGCCCTAAATCACATGTGTCATCTGCAGACTGGCAAACATGGCAGTGAATTTAACCAGCTCAGCCTCTGGAAAAAGCTGCCGCAGTGTCATGCTGCTTACGTTTAGCGTCATGGTCTTGTGGCTGTCCAATTACATTGTGTTTCAAATCTGGCAGGGCTGAGCAATTAATCAATTAAATACAGCTGCCACAATTAACTTTCACATTCCATTCTATTTGGTCCCATTGCGTCAAAAATGGGTTTCAATAGAGAAGTTGAGCATTGTAACCAATAACAGACATATCCATTGAGCACAATGCATTGGTGCCTCAAAGATTTTATCGGCCAATATGAGCCTATTGCAGATATATCGGTATCGGTGTATATGACGCAGATATGCACCCATTTTAATCAGTGATGTTGTCTACACTGGATGTGGCGCGGCGCGTGGTTACAGCTCAAATGTATCATTCTCATTCTATGATTCACCCTGCCTCCATTACATATCTTTGTCACACAAGTGTTTGATCACCACATTTGAGTGATCATTGCAAAACGTGTATATATATATATATATATATACAGTGAGGAAAATAAGTATTTGAACACCCTGCTATTTTGCAAGTTCTCCCACTTAGAAATCATGGAGGGGTCTGAAATTGTCATCGTAGGTGCATGTCCACTGTGAGAGACATAATCTAAAAAAAAAATCCAGAAATCACAATGTATGATTTTTTAACTATTTATTTGTATGATACAGCTGCAAATAAGTATTTGAACACCTGAGAAAATCAATGTTAATATTTGGTACAGTAGCCTTTGTTTGCAATTACAGAGGTCAAACGTTTCCTGTAGTTTTTCACCAGGTTTGCACATACTGCAGGAGGGATTTTGGCCCACTCCTCCACACAGATCTTCTCTGTCGCTGAGAAACACGGAGTTTGAGCTCCCTCCAAAGATTCTCTATTGGGTTTAGGTCTGGAGACTGGCTAGGCCACGCCAGAACCTTGATATGCTTCTTACAGAGCCACTCCTTGGTTATCCTGGCTGTGTGCTTCGGGTCATTGTCATGTTGGAAGACCCAGCCTCGACCCATCTTCAATGCTCTAACTGAGGGAAGTTGGTTGTTCCCCAAAATCTCGCAATACATGGCCCCGGTCATCCTCTCCTTAATACAGTGCAGTCGCCCTGTCCCATGTGCAGAAAAACACCCCCAAAGCATGATGCTACCACCCCCATGCTTCACAGTAGGGATGGTGTTCTTGGGATGGTACTCATCATTCTTCTTACTCCAAACACGTTTAGTGGAATTATGACCAAAAAGTTCTATTTTGGTCTCATCTGACCACATGACTTTCTCCCATGACTCCTCTGGATCATCCAAATGGTCATTGGCAAACTTAAGACGGGCCTTGACATGTGCTGGTTTAAGCAGGGGAACCTTCCGTGCCATGCATGATTTCAAACCATGACGTCTTAGTGTATTACCAACAGTAACCTTGGAAACGGTGGTCCCAGCTCTTTTCAGGTCATTGACCAGCTCCTCCCGTGTAGTTCTGGGCTGATTTCTCACCTTTCTTAGGATCATTGAGACCCCACGAGGTGAGATCTTGCATGGAGCCCCAGTCCGAGGGAGATTGACAGTCATGTTTAGCTTCTTCCATTTTCTAATGATTGCTCCAACAGTGGACCTTTTTTCACCAAGCTGCTTGGCAATTTCCCCGTAGCCCTTTCCAGCCTTGTGGAGGTGTACAATTTTGTTTCTAGTGTCTTTGGACAGCTCTTTGGTCTTGGCCATGTTAGTAGTTGGATTCTTACTGATTGTATGGGGTGGACAGGTGTCTTTATGCAGCTAACGACCTCAAACAGGTGCATCTAATTTAGGATAATAAATGGAGTGGAGGTGGACATTTTAAAGGCAGACTAACAGGTCTTTGAGGGTCAGAATTCTAGCTGATAGACAGGTGTTCAAATACTTATTTGCAGCTGTATCATACAAAGAAATAGTTAAAAAATCATATATTGTGATTTCTGGATTTTTTTTTTTTAGATTATGTCTCTCACAGTGGACATGCACCTACGATGACAATTTCAGACCCCTCCATGATTTCCAAGTGGGAGAACTTGCAAAATAGCAGGGTGTTCAAATACTTATTTTCCTCACTATATATATATATATATATATATATATATATATATATATATATATATTCTGTTTATGTATACTGTGTATTCTATATGCAGTACCAGTCAAAGGGGGTATTATAATATACACAAAAATAATATCGGCCGATATATCGATATCAGGCTTTTTTTACTCCCTAATATCGGTATCGGCCCCCAAAAATCCATATCGGTCAGGCTCTAGTCTACATAATAAATTATTGCCTTACATATACCAAAAAAAAGCAACTTGGGCATCATGACTCAATATTTTCTTTGCCATCAAATCTTTCCATGTTGTGTAATGCCATACCAATGTTTATGCTTGCTTTTTTGTCTTTGTCGGTCTTTCTGTCTGCTGGCTTCAGACCTTTTCTGCTTCTTCGGACGTACAGATACTTGCATGATAATAACTGTTCCATTGCCTAATTTTTGATCTTCGCATCACCAAAAAAAGCAATACTTTCAGAACTACTGAACCAAGCAAAGCGAATATACTGTGCTTTACTACAATGACTGACTCCAACACTCGATGCCATTACTTACAATGCCAAAGCAGAAAATTGCACTTACAAATCATAATTGTGCCAGGTTTCCTTTCTCTAAGTTGAGTTCAGGCTAACATGTGAAGCACAAACTCAAAGTAAACATAATCACAAAGAGGACAATTTGCTTTAAAGCTTTTTACTGCTCCATGTCAACATAACAAACATGATGAGGATAACAACGTTACAGAAAAGAGGTTTCCACATGGGCTTAAAAGCATATTCATAAATGTTTCAAAATTCAGCATTAAATACAATTATCTCTAGATCCAGGATGCTTTGTAATTGTGTGTGCGTTCGCCTACAGGAACTGAGAACGATTTTAGTTATAGGAGTGAATTTTCGGGGGACTATATTAGCTCCTGCTTAAGGTCTAACCCAGCACAATAGGAACTACCAGTGACGTAAATGTACGTTGATAATGAACACATGCAAAACACAGGCATCCGCCATTTGTAAAAAGCAGAGTAAACACACAGTTTATAACCTATATAGGGGAACTATATGGTGTGAAAGCTCCTAAAGATAGTAATACCAGTCATTTTTGACCATGTGGGGACATTTTTTTGGTGCCCATGAGGAAAAAAGTATATAAATCATACAAAATTATGGTTTTTGCAGAAAGTTTTCTGTGATACATGAAACATGAAAACGTGTGTGTGTGTGCCTGAGACGAATAACTTTTCAAAATATAGCTGAAATAGTAATCTTTGCAGTCAGATAAACAATAAAAGGTAATGGTAAATTGGCGTACTTAATTTATCATAAAATACTGCAAAAATAATGTTATTTTATGAGAGGCCGTACAAGCCAAAATCCATTCTTCTACTTTCACACACATACATTCTCCTTTCACATACATACATTTCTACTCTCACACTTATACATTCTCCTTTCACATACATACATTTCTACTCTCACACTTATACATTCTCCTTTCACATACATACATTTCTACTCTCACACACATACATTCTCCTTTCACATACATACATTTGTATACGCACACACACACACACATTCTCCTTTCACATACATACATTTCTACTCTCACACACATACATTCTCCTTTCACATATACATTTTAGAGGCCGTACAAGCCAAAATCCATTCTTCTACTTTCACACACATACATTCTCCTTTCACATACATACATTTCTACTCTCACACTTATACGGCAATTCACCATGACGTCACAACAGTAATAGACGTTCTTCCGGGTGGCAATCGTGAAACGTTCCTATGGCAACGCTAGTAAATTGCTTGGAAGGGAGACCCACCGTCGACAGTAAAAATGTAATAAAAATAAAAAAAATAATTAAAGATAATGCATTTTTTTTATCATAATAACAACTGTGTTTAATGATATAAGTAAAAAATATAATAAATATGTAATATAGTAGGCCTACACATAATTAGCAAAATACTCTCTATAGCTCTTTTTTCTAGCCAAAATAACATGCTATATAGCCTATCATGGTCATTAAATGGCTTTCCTGAGGTAAATGTTATGTGACAATTGTTCTCCAGCTGTTATATTGACCTTTGCGCGGTTGAAAAACACAGATTGGTCGATATTATGTATGAGGAATATACATTTCGGTAAGTTGCGTGAGAAAATGGATGTGTGGCGTGAGAGCATGTGAAAAGTGATAATTGCGTGAGTCTCACGGTGAATGCGTGAGAGTGGGCAGCCCTCTTTTACTTCAGGCAGTGACTGGCAATGAGTCTCTTCATCAAAAGAGACAAGTTTACTAATATTAGTCTCGAATTTCCCCTGCGGAAGATAAATGCTCTGCTGTGATTTTGTAGATGGACCGTTTAAAATACACGAAGCAGAGTTGAAGGGCGAGCAGGGTTGGCAGCAGAAATGTAAGCGTTGGATGAATCATATAATTTAGGGGATCGTTAAGATTTTCTACTTTTGACGACACAACGTCGTCCACTCTCTATAACCTCCTCACCCACAGGAAATCGATGAAACCCCTACACCTTTTGCTGTAGCTGCTATATCTGGCAGCGCAACCCCAAACACAACACATTTTCATCATCGTTTCAACTTTGATCAACAACAATGTTTTTAACTATGTAACTGTTGCAAGTCGCCGGCTGGATCTCTTCAGTTAGTCAGTGGAAGCCGCTCGCGTTCTGCCACCCGGAAGTTACTCGGTGCCTATTGTTTACAAACATTCTGAAAAGGCCTATACATTCTCCTTTCACATACATACATTTCTACTCTCACACACATACATTCTCCTTTCACATACATACATTTCTACTCTCACACACATACATTCTCCTTTCACATACATACATTTGTATACGCACACACACACCCACATTCTCCTTTCACATACATACATTTCTACTCTCACACACATACATTCTCCTTTCACATATAGCCTATACATTTTACTCTTATGCAAATGTATTCAAAGTATGCATTTAATATTATAAATAATAAATGTATGTAAGAAGAAAATGTATGTATGTCTGAAAAAAATATGTGTATGTAAGAGAATAATGTATGTAGGCTATGTGTGAGAGAAAGTATAGTGGAAACGGAAGGGGTATAGTGGAGAACGGAAGGCGTATAATGGAAACGGAAGGCAGGTCTGGCGCGATCGGGGTCACCGTAGGCTACTGTGGTCAAGCCAGCCGCGGTTTGAAAATACACGGTCAAGCCAGCTGCCAAAAAAATGGGTGTGCGCCATTTCACTGCACACAACAAACGACAGCCGTCTGACCGGAAGTCATTCATTTCCAATGGAGAGTCGTACGGGAGCTGCGTGGAGTTCCGATGTCGTGTTCAGTGGAAAGGCGGCTTTACTGTAATTACAGTAGCCTAAATTCAGGAACTGCAGCGAGAGAACTTTTTTCATCCGACTAACGTTAGCTACTTAGGAGGCGGATGTCCGCGGCCGCGCTGTCGGATGTTGTGCGGGAGATCGCGACTTGACAATGTTTAAAAGAGGTTAATTTTCAGTGCACTCAATGTTTTTGTAAAGAGAGTTTACAGTTATAAAGTTAAATAGCTATGTTAAGTGCTTGTATAGAGTTGGTGTATGTTAATTGGGCTTTAATTGATTCTGATTACTGAAATGTCAGTATTGTTTTATTTGCTGGAATACACCGTTTCATTTCTGTGACTATAGGGTATCAGATAAATGTGTAATGAGAGTTTATTGAAAGAGCTTTTCACTTTTTGACATGAAGTCACACTGCCAGCTATTTCTAGCCTGGCTGCGCCCTCCTACGCACTTCCGCTCAATTTTATTTTCCTCCAGTACTACGTCTGGGACTGCTGTATATTCTTAGATTTCCAGAAACCAATTTTTTGTAGGACCAATCAGCGAACAGAGGGAGTGGCTGAGAACAATGACGTTGATGTAGTGCGTCAGTTTGAGTTCAGTAATGGCAGCGGAGAAAGACGTGAGAAAAGCTATTCGGTCCGTTGTTGCAAAACTGCCGAATATATAGAAGTTAAAGCCCGAGCTAGAACAATGTTTGCTAAGTTTTGTTGGTGTCCATGATGTTGTGGCCCTCCTCCCCACAGGGTTCGGGAAAAGTTTGATTTTCCAGCTCACTCCGCTAGCGGCGAACGATAGGGATGCAAAGCCGATAGTTGTTGTCGCCTCCCCTCTTGTTGCACTAATGGAGGACCAAGTGAAGGAGGCAGAAAAGTTAGGAGTTTGTGCTGGGCTCGGCGTGCACGATGACCGTGACCTTTTGGACGGTGATCACAGCATTTGCGGCAGATCCGAAACGACCGCAGCGGCATAGATATACACACTAGATGTCGCCTTAAAGACATTCGTTCCAATGAACTGCCGTAGACAAGGCGACTTCTAGTGTATATATCTATGCACCAGTCTGCATACACGTCACACACCAGGATGCGCGCGCGCCCTCAGATCACTTGGACGTGGTTGTGTATAAGAGGTAAAAACGAAATACTGTTCGTTTTCTCACACAAACCGCTCGTTTCGTGTCTTAGGCCATCAATGTGTACTTACGATGGGGAATTGTTTTAATTTGGACTCTGTGCTTGCTCTTTGAGACAGTGACCACAGACCTGCATTAAATGACTGACAGACAAGAACGGTTTGACCTAAAAATATAAAAATTGAAACTACTGCGGAAAAAAAGACACCTACATCTTGGATGCCCTTGAGGTAAGCTAAAACATACCAAAATTGAATTTCAAAGTGAACTATCCCTAATGATTAGACCCAGCTTCGACTGTTGTTAGTTGTTAGTTGACTGGATACATCACTGTCCTTAGTGTCAAATATACATTTAGAATTTACAATTGTTCCTTGAACTCTTAAATTCGATGAACAAAACCTGCAGCTCTCGTTGACAGACATCTTATTCTAAACATAATCCTCTGATCATTCTGACTTGTTGTTTCCGGCCGGTTTGGTTTCGGTGCATGACATACGTCACGACCACACGTTAGCGATTGGCTATGGCAGATCCTGAGTGACTCTGGGCAGATCCAATAGTTTTGAACTTTAACAGAGAACCCGCCTACAAGGAAGTAAACGTTTCTCAATGGAGAGAGGCCAGACTCTCTGTACAAATTAAATGTACGAGAGTCTGGTAGAACCAGGCTAAGCTATTTCAACACTGTGAAACAAAAACAAATTTTTTGTTGAATTTGCAGATTGTACAGTGTGTGTGACAGAAATAAAAATTATATGTGCCACAAAACAGTCTCTTCTGTGTGTGCATCAGGACATAACTGTTCTCAGACCTGATTCTTTGTCTGGATTCATAAGCAGTCCGCTCTATTTCTTGAATCCTCAACAAATCTTGAGACTGACAGAAATCCACATAGGGTTTGAATGTGATCACAGAGATCTCAATGCAGCCTATCATGCACAAAATAATCTGTTTCTCTTTGCATTTGGTCAATACATTGGTCAGCACATTATTAAAAAAATGTCTGATTTCATGTTCATTGCTACTTACTCCAAAAAGTAAAAACTGTAACTGAAAAGAAAACAGGATTACTTTGAATAGCATTAGCATCATTGTAAAGTGATGAAGAGCTGAGCAAGTCTTGCATGTGTATTTCCGGGTCTGAGAGTGTATGTATATGAAAGGAGAATGTATGTGTGTGTGAGAGCAGAAATGTATGTGTGTGTGAGAGTAGAAATGTATGTATGTGAAAGGAGAATGTATGTGTGTGTACGTATAGAAATGTATGTATGTGAAAGGAGAATGTATGTGTGTGTGTGTGTGTGTGTGTGTGTGCGTATAGAAATGTATGTATGTGAAAGGAGAATGTATGTGTGTGTGTGTGCGTATAGAAATGTATGTATGTGAAAGGAGAATGTATGTGTGTGACAGTAGAAATATATGTATGTGAAACGAGAATGTATGTGTGTGAGAGTAGAAATGTATGTATGTGAAAGGAGAATATATGTGTGTGAGAGTAGAAGAATGGATTTTGGCTTGTACGGCCCCTCATATTATTTGGAAGCTTGGAATACACATATATATGAAGGGTAAACTACATAGCCACAAAATACTGCCCAGTAATGACTGAATACAAAATATGGATAGTCTCTCTTTTTTTCAAGTTTTGTCTCATCCCTTTTATTCACAGGACTAATGATATCCTGTATCTGAAACTACAGTGAGATGCCCGCTGACTTCCTCCTTAACTGTGGGAGCTGAAGTACAGCCAAAAATGCAAATCCCAATGGGTCCATTTGCAAATTATCTGATCCGCGAAGAGAGAGGAATCGACACTGGCGCGATGATGCTTGTTGTGCACAAGTAAACAAAACGTCTGGAAATAATTCAGCAGTCTACCCCTGATTTAGCATGACATTTCAAAGGAAGCCACTTATTTTTCATCCAGATGTTCAAGTGTCAGACACTCTAAATCACATTTTCTTCTCTAGGATGATGAGTGGTCATGTATAACTTTGATAAATACAATGCTGCTAACCCAATTTGAACATAAACACATGGTGGCTACAGTGCAATAGACAAAAGGGTGTTAGAAGACCAGCGGTTCTCAAAGTGACCAATAGCCAGGGGGTCCGTGTAATAATTTGCTAGTCTACCATATTTTCCGTACTATAGACTAGGTCTCGTTTTTTATTTTTCTTGTTAATATTTGGATTAGTGCTGAATGAGTCACTTTCACTTTAAATAACATTTATTTTAAAGCCTCAACAAATTTCTTTGTAATTAATTATTTTTTTAAAATTACAGGTGACCATTTGCACAAATACAAAAAGCATATTGTGTTCATTACTCCCACCCACATTATCTTTGTTTTTGTTTTTCACTGTTAGAAAGAATTATGAGGTAGGTCCCTGGAAAATGTTCGGGTCCCTGGCCCTAAAAAGTTAGAGAAGCCCTGCTCTAGACTCCCTTAAAACTCATTTGTTTACTTAACTTGTCAACTAACAATGTTCAACAGTGTAGAATTCAGTATTTTTCTGAATTTTCTCTTAAACTGTAATGAACATTTCCACCACCATCTCAAATCAGCTTGTATTTGGTGATGGAAAAGGCAGATTTAGAATAAAATGGTTTATATTGTATTGCTATGGTTAATTAACTACTGTATATCTGAATTATACAAAATTATATATTTTTTTTTTTACTTTTATGCGTAATTTGACAATTTAATACTGATTAGATATTATATTAAATAAAACATTTTGTTCATAAGTGATATAATAATTGATCTTATAAATTGTGGGTTATGGTGTAAATTATGTCATTACCGAGGAACATGTATCATTTGTTTGTTTATTACAATTGATGGTCAGGGCAACATTTACATTTATTCTTTTTGCAGACGCTGGAATCCACTTTTACAAATATACCATTAAAGTCAAATATTATGATTATTGTGAGTATAGCTACTTTAAATATATAGGTGAAAAATACAGCCATCCCTCGTTTAATAATACATCTCCTGAGCATCTCCTTTGAAAAACATAAGCCTGTGTTATGGTTTAACATTAATATTCATGCAGTAAATTTTACAAATGCTCAGGACACTATGATGCAAATCGTTGATTTTATGATGAACATTTGCTCTTTGTCCCCGTCTCATAAAGAAGAAAACTGCTGTGACTCCTGTATTGCAGGAGGTATTGAAACTTGGCTTTTCTGGCTGTTTATGGATTTTTAAATGAATATTTTCACCAAAAATGAAATGTCCGCATTTACTCTCATGTCATGTCATTCTGATCCTGTGTTTTGTTTTTGTTTTGCTTTTATCTTTGTTGAAACACAAAACAACAGAATGTCTCAGAAATCCAAAATAATAATGTTTATATTTTACAATCATGTAGTAATGCCAATTTTTGATAAGAGAATGTAATACTTTGCAAATGACTGTTTTGACATTTCACTGTTTTTTCTTTTCAGTTGGAACTTGCAAACCAAAAGATAAGATTATTCATAAATGAATGAGTCTGAAATCAGAGCAAAAATAGTAAATATAATATTACAAATCTGATTGATGAGCTGCATTTGAAGCCATTATAATATAACAGTTCCATTACAACATAACGTCAAAAAAATTCCATTATGCCATGACCTATTCATTTAATAAGAGGATATTCTTATGTTCTGCACTTTGACTGAGAAAATGCAATACATAAATCAGCAACACAAGGTCACATTATTCATTTATATAGCTTTATAATTTAGATTATAGCCTTGCTATTACTAAATATTAAATTTAATTAAATTAAAAGCCTAGCCTGTGATCATTATGACAATTGTATGAATAATACTACTATAATTAGCTGCATTTAAAAGGTTAATATAAAATGTGGCAGTGAAATCTCGTTTATCCAGCACTGAAAAATGTCTTCCTTCAAAAAAATATTTCACTGGTGCTTTAACAATACAGTCTCATAGTTGGACAAGGTCAGACATTTTCTGAATAAATTCTTGCATAACAGTTTGTGTCACATAATATAGTTAATCGTGTACATTAAGTTTAAGTAGTCTGGTTTCAATGTTTTAAAGAAACCTGAAATAAACTGGCATCATCTCTGTCTCCAAGCACAATGAAGAACATAATTCACAAAATATGGGGGATCTTTGTGAACACTAAAACAAGCAATATTTATTCGGTTCCAGTCCGCCTGCTCTCACTGACACCTCCAGAGCATTACCCGTAGCAGAGCTTTAGGCTAGATTTACTCTTCATTTGATTGCAAAATGTTCATGCCTTTGGATTTAACCTTTACATTAGTGGTGCCTGCAGTTGACAAAGTCTCTCTAATTGACACTTGATCCTCGAGGAGGAGGTCTCACACATTGGCCCGAACAATTATGAGTCAATCAGAGCATGAAAAGATGAGGTTGGATCTAGTACTGCAATAAAGTCCAGTCTGCAATATTCAACTCCCACACACCAACTTGCACCAAATGCCAAACACCGCCCACTTCGGTCTGAGATATTACAAAATGGTATGACATACTTAAAACACATCATAAAAGCAACACTTAAAAAATCTACATCAAACCGCATCTATAGTTCCCATGAGAGTCTTCACCCCAGAAGTCTCTCAAAACTAATTAATCTGTTTTGGAAGTGTATACATTGTTTTGCTGCCCCCCCCCAAGGTTCTGTTTCCTGCACATCAACAACTTGTTACAGTCTGAATGATTAAATTAGTCAATATTACAATATGAAAGCAGCATACACTGATTGAGCCTCGTTCATGAAATTAACAGAATCATTTCTATGAGATTGTTTTTAGGAACTTACTTAAGATGTACATTGTTTTTCAAGTAAACAATGTACATTTCAAGTAATTTAATAAATTACTGATAAAGGTATTCAATAAAATTAAAGTGGTATATACACATTTACGTAATGCAGGTTCACAACAGAGATTGGGTGGTGAATTTGCACAAGAAAAACTCTTAACACTTTACATTAAGATTCCATTTGTTAACACTAGTTAACTATAGTTGTTACATTAGTTAACAAACAAAAATAATTCCAAAGCATTTATTAATCTTAGTTGGTTAATATCCACATTTACTAATACATTATTAAAATCAAATGTTGTATCTGGTACTATTATTTATCGGACCTGAGCTAACATGAACTAAAAATGAACATTTTTATTTCTATTAACTAATGTTAACAAAAATGTATAAATACTGTAAGAAAGATATTGTTCATTGTTCAGTTAATGCATTAACTAATTTCATTATTGATGTGCTTTACACAGTTATTGAACCAAAATAAATCAACACCGATCTGATTCATTTATTAATTATATTCTCAACTGTTTAGTGACTGTTTACTATAGTCTTTTAGAGCTGCTTTACAGCAGAATTGAATTATGTTTCCATCATTGATGTTACGCTTATGTTCAGAACGCCTGTCTGCCTTTTTGTTTAAATAAACCTTGTTTATATCCTGTCTTCAGTCCATCTTCATCTTGTGACAACTGAATCATTTTCCTGTTTATCTCTGTAAAGCTGCATTGAAACAATGTGTATTTTGACTTCACTAACTAATGGAGTTACCGCAAAACATTGAATGCGGTTGAACTTATCAGGCAATAGAGTGGCATAAAAGAAAAAGTAGTCTTTCTTCAATGAAGGCTCAAGGGGTCTAAAGAAACAGCAAATCTGAACATTCTGCCATCATTTACTCATCCTTATGTCATTCCAAACCTAAATGTTCCACAGAAGAAAGAAAGACATACAAGTTTGGAACAACATGTGAGTAAATGATGACCCAATTTTCATTTTGTGATGAACTATCCCTCTACCCTGATATCATCTCGCCTGGAATAAAGAATAATCACAGAGGAACATTCATCTGGGCTGGAAACTACTTCTCTCTCTTAACATGACAGTCAAGGTCATATTGTCCAAAACGTACAAAATTTCTGGATCACTAAATGATTGACTTCATTTTCCTGATGCATTGTCCCAATTCCTAATAATTCCTAGGGCCAGATTTACTAAACAGGGCAAATTGGCGTGAGAGCATAATCCCATAAAAGTGCCGATGGGAAGTGGAAAGTTCAAGTTCAAAATGGGCATTCATTTTGTGTGTATTCTAGGGGTGTCAAAATGAATCGTTTCTACGATGCATCGCGATGCAGACGAGGACGATTCGGTATCGGTTCAGTAATAGACCATAACCGATTATAATGTACTGACAATTTTCTGACGTCATTTGTCGCGTACGTGCTTTGTCGCGGTAGCATACAATGGCAGAGGGAGGTGAGACGCGAGTGCGAGAAAATTTAAAATGCTCCAACTACTTTAAAAGCCTACATCTGGGCACATTTCGGCTTTTATGAACAACCTGGTAAGCACGACCTGCAGAAGACACGCGCTGTGTGCGCTCATGTCACGCACAAATAGAATATGCTGGAGGTAATACCACTAACTTGATAAACCACGTTAGCCATTTTCACCTCGAACTGTTAACGCCTGGCAGAGTCTGACTGCTTTAGAGTAAGCGGATGAGCTCCAACGTCACCTGAATCCGCAGCCAAAAACAAATCATCCACCAGCCCCAATAATTTTCTCTGATTTAAGTATCTGCACGGTCAAATTACAAATTGGCTAAAGCCCCACTAAAACGGTCTAGAACTGCCACTGAGCGGAATTGACAGAACAGCAGATTATTTCAGTTTTTTCCCCTCCGTTTGGCCTAAAATACTGTGTTTGTGGTCATTCAGTTTGAAATGTTGACTACAAACATGGAGGTATTTCGCGGCGTTCTCTCCATATTTACAATTATTTGCACCCTTTAGCCACTGCCTACAATGCACTGGATCCTTCACTGGAAACTTAAAATAACTTGCTCCCACTAAACTTTCACTCTTTGAATTGTTGGAATAATACAAGTCAACACAATTATGACTAAAAGTTTGCTAAGAAGTATTTCCTACTAAAGCAAGGCAGTATTTTCCTCTGGTAAGCATATCCATAGCAGACTGGTGGGAGTGGTCTTGGACGGCAACATGCCTAATGCATTATGGGTGTTCTTACCTATTTGGCAAAAGGGAAGACAACAGCCATTTTTGGCTTAAGTACCCCTTTAACTTGTTGGTTTTTGGGTGCTTTTATACGAGTAACAGACTGAAATTTAAGTCAGTTATCATAATTTTTACTAAAAACCTTCTTTACCATTCCATGGAGAAAAGAACAGGAGTAGTAGTTTAGAACAACATGAGTGTGAATAATGACAGAATTTCCATTTTGGAGATGAACTACCACATCATGCAACAGTTTACATGAGAATGTATGTGCAAACCAATCAGAGAAAAAAATGAATGAGCCTCTTTATGTGTTTTCACAGTAACCTGGAATTGGATCTGTCACTTAAACAGTGAGATTCCCAGACAGCTAACATGTTTTCTCACCATATTCACACATATTGTGCTCCACAGTTATACCCCATGCTGGGTTTGTGGGGCACAGTATATTAATGCGGATGTAAATAAACTACCCCAGGTGAGCCTTCATGCGGTTGCTATGCAACCATCGGCATGCAGGGACAGTTTGTGGCAGTTTGGCCGAAGACTGGTGAAACTGTTACTTGCTGTTTTCTAGAGCAGAGATCCGCTGCATCTGCGTCTTTCTAAAAGTAAACGTGGCAAATCATGCTCTCAGTGTTCACATCTCACATGGCTAAGTATAGCTCAGTTTTATCATCGCTTCTGTCAAGGGGGCTTTTCCTGTTTGGATCACACTTACTTGCGTGCTGGAAATGTAGTGGGTCTCTTGCCAACTCCTCACCCTACGTAAGCAGGAAATTTTGTCATTATTTTACGTCACGTATGGTCATCCTGAAACATGTTTTATAATCCAGCACTACTCATCATTGGTATGACTTGGCAGAACATCAGTGAATTCTAATAAAGCTTTAGTGTGACGCATGAAACCACAGATGACGGCCCTGAGAGAAGCCTGATAGCTAAACACTGGTCTTCTTCTAAAACAACATGGAGGTGATTTTATTGACAGTTTACTTAAATTGTAACTGATTCGCCAACTGTTAAACACTTTGACTGTCTGGGAATAGCTGCAACAATCTGTTTTAATGAATTTTTCTGTCTGGATACCAATCAAACTCCATATGAAAAGAAGCGCCAAGAAAAAGGCTAGACTTCCTGGTTTTAAGATGCGTTTCGGTCGATCGGATCACAAGTGGACGACACAAAATACAGTTCTAAATAGGGTCTAAAAAGTTTTGAGCTTTTGACCACTTCCAGAGGTAGTCGAAAACGTATTCGACAAGATTGCTTTCGTAGTGTAGACGCTCATGTGATCGAATGTGTTCGAACAGCCACAAAAGACCGCCTACTCTCCTTCCTACTGGCCTAATGTGTAAAGACAATGGGAAGTGTGCTAGCCAGATGGGATTTTAACTTTATCAGCTGGAGACCCAAGTTGTAAACAGGGCCTGAATGCCAACAAACCCATAGTGTTTCTGCCAAAACTTGGGGGTTATTATTAGCCTATTATTATTATTATTAAATTATATAACAAACATATTCTAAATATACGGATGCATTTCAAACACCATATTAATATGGGTTTTTCAAGAAGCACCAGGAAAAAGGCAAGACCTTAGGGAAAAGCTTTGATAAATCTATGTCACCAAAACCCATAGTGTTTCTGTCAAACTTGGAGGATCATGGTTATTAATATGATCTGCTTGTAAAAAGGTTACATGTTTAACCCCAGTAGAAGTGACCCACAGGCTGGAGATTTATTAAGATCATAACCTTTCCTACCACCTCTGAGCACAAAACACTTAACCCCAGCAATCTGCTTGATTGGTTCTTCCGTTTCCATGTGTATTGTCAAAAAGGGTCTGCTAAAAGGATTAACTTTTAAAGCTAAAGCTACCATGCTTAAACGTAGACCACGATACATGCATATCACCAATGCACGCATTGCACACAAAGAAAATAAATATCAGGAAGATATGACTTTGATGTAATGATGCAAATTTCCTCACTGACAGGAAGTACAACAGAAAGTACACTGTCTACCAGTACTGGACTAACAGAAGGCAGTTTGCTGTCTCCACTTCTCTTCTCTAAACAAATTACCGCACCTCGAAGGAATCCTCTGTTAAAATTCTCAAATTTGCAGATAACACGACGCTGATTGGCCTAATATGTGACACCGGATCTTTTTATAGGAAGGAAGCGAAACACCAGGTGTCCTAGTGCAGTCAGAATTTATAGCTGAATGATCTGAAGACAGTAGAATTTTGACTCATCACAACACCAAATATCCAGTCAAAACACCATATATATTAGGGCTGGGAATCACTGGGTACTTCGCGATACGATACGATACGCGATACATTGTTCACGATACCGATAATATCACGATATGGCGATACTGCGATAATCGATATATTATCAGTAATAACTCACAATATATCATGTTTTAAGAAATAAAAAGTTTTTTTTTTAATTAGGAAAATGAATCTCCATTTATTTTTTTGGATGAAACACAATAACAAAAACAACTTGTGTCTTATCAGTTGCAACAAAACAGTCACAGACACTATTTTTGTTTTGCTGCAGATGATTTTTTTCACTCGGGAGAAATCAAGTGGAATCGGTGATGCTCGCATGGTGGCGGCTCGCAGCATGTGAGAGGAATTACAAGCCGAGCCGAGCACGTTACGAGCACCTCCCGACCTCCCGATAATTTTTAAACATGTTTTTTCACCAGCTGTCCCCTATTGCCAAATCATACACAACCACGTCGATGGGGCTATACCTCAGTGGCAGCAACCATACAGCGTGCACATACACTGTCACTGTCACGTCACACACACACACACACACACTTTTCTCTCTCTCTCTCCCATTCGCAACATGACGGTCTCTATGTTTAGCGCGAAAGCCCACGTGATTGCTGCCGGCTCGGGATCAAATTCATGCAGGACAGTAGTGCCGTGTACCAGTTTGGCGCGATTATCAGTTAAACTGACTCGCAACGTGTGCAATATCTCACGACCTCCCGAGTGTCCGAACTCGCACCGTGTACGCCCGCCCTAGCGGCTTTTAAGATCGATACTTGGCAAGAGCGCATCGAGAATCGATCGCGGGAGAAAATATCGCGAGATATCGCCATATCGATATTTTGGCGCACCCCTAATATATATATATATATATATATATATATATATATATATATATACAGTGAGGAAAATAAGTATTTGAACACCCTGCTATTTTGCAAGTTCTCCCACTTGGAAATCATGGAGGGGTCTGAAATTGTCATCGTAGGTGCATGTCCACTGTGAGAGACATAATCTAAAAAAAAAATCCAGAAATCACAATGTATGATTTTTTAACTATTTATTTGCATGATACAGCTGCAAATAAGTATTTGAACACCTGAGAAAATCAAATGTTAATATTTGGTACAGTAGCCTTTGATTGCAATTACAGAGGTCAAACGTTTCCTGTAGTTTTTCACCAGGTTTGCACACACTGCAGGAGGGATTTTGGCCCACTCCTCCACACAGATCTTCTCACAAAAAAATCCACAATAGCATTTCTATGACTTTACAACATAAATACTGAGAGATTGCATTTTTTTGGTTAGAAGAGAGAAAGATTAATTCAAAGTAGCATGCACACACCCATAATCACTCAGACAGGTTCTTGATCAAAAAGAAACTAACAAAAAAGAAGCTATTCATGCTACCAGAGACATAGATTAACTTGCAATACTTCACCAACAAGGTCTTGTATGCCTGACAAAGACCTTGGGGTTGAAACTTTGCAAGTTAGCAGTGTGCCTTTTTTTTGTATTTCAGCTAAATTTGTTTAGGTTACATGTCTCAGCCGCTGTGTTAACTAGTTTTGTGTAATTTTATGCTAATGTAATATAACACAAAGTGAAATGTGTCATCAGATCACAGTCTTGTAGTAAAATTATAATAGTCAGGCAACCCACCAATTAGACAATATGAACATCCCTATTAAAGAGGAAGTAAGTCCTGAGAAAGTTCAAGAACTTCAACCTGCCACTGGAAGTGATGGCCCAGTTCTACAGTGGCATCACTGAAACTATCCTCAAATCATCCATATCCATCTGATATGGATCTGCCATGGTGCTGGATCCAAGCAGGCTGAAATTCATTAGCTGCAATCTGCCCTCCCTCCTGGACCTTTATGAGTCAACGTCTAGGAATGGGGCAGACAGAGAGCCCTCACGCCCTGCTCACCACATCTTTCAGCTGATGCCGTGCAGGAAGCACCACATAACTTTAAAAACAAATGTCCAGGCACAAAAACAGCTTGTATTGCTTCACCACAGAAACAGAACACTACAACACAAAGAGATAACAGACTTCAAGCACATACTATACTACTACACTTCCTAGAATGTATCAAAGATTAGCTGAATACCTCAATACCAATTTAAACCCCAAACGAATGAGTAAAGAACAGATTAGATAAAAAAGGCTTTAAAATCAGTTTATATGTATTTTATTTAATTAAATCAATCATTTCAATCTGTCAGAGGATACTTGGACAATATAGCTAAATTTCTGATTGTGCTTAGATTTATCTGATATGTGAAGCTGAGCACAAGGAATCTCTAACGGTTTTTCATTAACAGCTGTCAGATTAATATGTTCCTAACCTTGAATTCTTTCATTTGCTTCCCAGAAAACCCAGTGACCTGTTGCTTCAAACGCGTAATTACTTAAAATTCTGTGAACCAAAGGCGTCTGTTTGAAATTAATTCAGCATATTAACAAAAAATAAAGAGATGGTAGAGATTAAGGCGTGTGTAAATTGAATATCCATTATATTTTCTAGCCATTTAGTAGTAGTTTTGTTGAGCTATTGAAGATTACTGTATTGGCCAGTTAAGGTGAACTGTTTTTCTCTCTGCCATTCTGATTGTTTTTTAACAGGTTTCACAAACATTCTCTCCACCTACCATTGGACAGAGAGTCCCGCCCAAACTCACGTCATTGGTTAAGCCACTGTTGCCGGGCTGGTCAGTATGCGAAAAACAAACAGAGCAATGTTTTGAAAGGTGAACTACAAACTATGCCCCTGCAAGTTATACCTATATTACTACAAGTAGTAGTGCAAAGGAACAATCATGGATTTTATTGACTGAAACAATCTTTTCAAGTACATTTCATGTTTTATGTATGAAATATTTGTAAGGCTAAATTACATTGCTTTCTAATCTTATGAAGTATGAAATAACAGCTGCTGGTAAAACTAAATAAATTATACAAATCAAATATAAACCAATCTGGTAATTATAGCTAAAAAAATAAGATTCACTTATAAGTTTCATAATTAAAATACTTTAAAAATTGAGGAAAAACAAAAAGGATGTGTTGCTCCATCTGGTGATCTATTTATACAAGCTGTATGCCTTATCACTAGGTGGCAATAGTGAAGATTAAAGGTGCTGTATGTACTGTACGTTTCTGACTGTACTAAAGCATAAAAATACCATAATATGTTTGCAGATATTTAGGAAACATGCCGAGTTCACATACTTGTTTCTCTGAAAAACAATGCTACAGCCAGTTATTTTACTTTTAAATGTGCATTCCGTGTTGGAATGTCTGTTTTTGTTTTGGTCTGTGCTATACCGTATTTTGCCAATTTACCCAATAGTACCACAGGTTGCCAGCTGGCGGCAAACACAGCATATTGCAGCCATGGAAGCCAACTTACAAACTCGGTCAGAGATCGCAGATTCTACCCGACCTAAAAAGCCTCCGCACCCATCAAAAAATTTCTATGAATGGCAGCATATTAAAACGCGATATCAACTCATCATAACTCAACTCATCAACTTACAGTGCAAGTAAGTCTCCGCACATTCCATTGTCAATTGTGCTCGTTCTGGCAACCCGCGTGAGCGTCGAGTCTGAGCAGGAAAGGGGCGGGGGAACAACTCTCTCCAATATTTTGAATTTGGACTGCAGTACCCATTTCAACCGCTAGCTGTCAATCTCACATACTGCAACTTTAAAGCAAGCAAGGAAGTGAAGTAGAAGAAGAGTAGTACCAGTGACAACATAAGCGATTCCAAAGGGAGGGGCTCTAATGACATCCCCTAATTGGATATTTCATTGTAGGAAGCGTAACTTGTAGTAAGGGTGTGGTTTGTAAGGGTGTGGTTTGTAGGGGCGTGGTTTGTAGTACATTTTACTAACCTTTCAGTTCGGCTAAACACAACAGCAGAACGGATATCAGGGCAACAAAACAAGTGTTTTAAAGACACTTTATATTAAGGAATATTATCGATTTGACTGCACACTGACACTATCAGATGAGAGCAAAACTTGATTGCTAATAAGCGACACCTGTGAGACGCACCGGTCTCGTATCTCTCACTAGCTGCGTTTACATGGACACTTATTATCGGATTGATGGCTCAATCGGACTAAAAAACCTTCATGTAAACACCTTAATCGATCCGATTGAGCTCGATCCAAATGAAATTTCGATCGGATTGAAAGGGGTGGTTTATCCCTTTTGTAATCCGATCGAGAGAACATGTAAACACTTGATCGGATTGAAAACCGAAACTGAAAGGACTGCGCATGTGCAATGACGTTAACTAGCGTAATGACGTATGACGCGCGGAACGAGCTGTTGAATAAAGTGTCATATTAATAAGTTTCCTGTCATTCTAAAATTCTCATTTCACTCTCGCGTCTGTGAAGTGAAGCAGGACAACGTCCCACCAGTCCTTGTTTTGGATTCTCATCCACAGACGTCTGGTTTTGGCCGCGGGGAGGGGCATTTTTACTGCGTGATCAATAAGCAGCACGGCAAAACGGTTAATATGCTCTAAATTATGACCAGAGACGAATTAATATTACGTCTGCTGTTTAAAACAAATAAAGAACCAATAGAGGAGAATATTTATGCGCGAAAAGTGGGAAACTCTGTATATTCGTGCAGTGTGTGCATGTCAAAACATCAGATCCGATTTGAAACTTGTGACATATAAACGCGCACATCAACCCGATTACTTTATTTATCATTCATGTAAACACCTTGTTCGGATTCATCAATCGTATTGATTTCATTCCGATTGTGTCCATGTAAACGTAGTCGTCACTCCTCCTTTTATGCTTCCGCTCCTCCGTGAGAGATACGAGACTGGTGCGTCTCACAGGTGTCGCTCATTAGCAATCACGCCACCGGCCGCGCACCGTTCTCCCACGGCCCTCAGCCTCGTCCTGCTCGCCACATTTCATAATTAATGAATTTTGCAGCATCGACACTGTTATTGAACAGAACTGAATCAACTGACTTCAGCTGAATGACGGCACAATTGCCTTCTGTAAAGCTGCATATAGCTGAATTGAACTGGTTTCATAATCAATGAACCTTACACAGATATTGAACTGAACTGAATCAATACGGAACTGACTTTAGCTGAAGAATGACACTATTGTCTTTTTAGTTCAGCTTTACAGCAGAATATAATTGGTCTAATTTTTGATGAAGTTTGCATCATTGATTTTGTTCTTTGGTAACACTTTATTTAAGGTGACGCATTTGCACGTTACTACATGTACTTACTAGCCTGACATCATCATACTCAGATTCTAGTCAGAATACTGCTCCATTGGGCTGTGATTATGGGGCGTGTTTCAACCGAACCAGGAAAGAAAATGGCTCTGCACTCAATTTGATAGACCGACAACCAATCAGAGCAACGGAGTAAGTGACGCATGTTCTTCATTCATCTATCCGATCGGCAAATGCCTTGATCGCGGTTCTCTGTTCCTCTTTTAAAAAGAATGCGCTGTCAATATCTTCTATAACAGACGCGATGGCAGAATCTACACATCTCAATTCTCCAGCGGCAGTCATCTTTGTTGTAAACAAATTCAACCCAAGCGCTCTTTGGTGACGTGGATGATTACGTTACTGTTGATCATCTGTCCATCATCGTATAAAGCCCGCCCTGACAATTTGATTGGTCCGAACAGCTCTGGTTCGAGCATAGTTGCTCCACAACAGATCAAATCCAGACCAAACTTCCCGACCTCAAATACTGTGGGCAGGGTTAATATATAGTAGGCTATGTACTTACTATAGTAATAACTGTAAATTATGCATAAATACAAGTAACTAACGCTAAACCAAACCCTAACCGTAACTATATAGTAAGTACATGTAGTTAATTAATATTACTTGAGTACAATGTAACTACGTAACCTTCAAATAAAGTGTTTTATAGAAGTGTAATATTTAAAATAAAGGTCACTTGATTGATGCCAAAAACGCTTACTAAATACATTAGTGAGGTGGACCACAACCAGTCTTAGGGGTTTAGGAATCAAATAACTGGGCCAACACAAAGGCAAGGCAATACATTTGAGGAAATTAGCATCTCTGTCGCCAGAGGCGACTAGCAAGACTCTACAGGGACAACAATACACCAGGATGAGGTGAGCCGCCTGCAGAGTGTACATTACTGGGAGCAGAATGAAAGGTTTAGAGGTAAAGAGCATACCTCCTTAGGCGACTGGCAGGGGTTAGTTTGGAGAGGAAAAAGTGGATCATGGGTGCAGTGCTGTAAAAAAAAATCACCACAGTAAGTGGCTCTACTTAACAGAATGGTACATCTGCCTCACTTGAATACCTATTCATAGCCCTTCACAGGATATTTCCACTCTATTTTTGTAAATGCCAAAATTCTACAGCGCTTGATGATGAATTTGAAATGTGACTGAAACATTTTGGAAGCAATCTTTTCTTGCAACACATCCAATGACCCTTGAAACTGTTAAAGCAAACTCAGTTTGATTTGTTTTATGTCCATGCTATCAGTGGCCAAACAGACTAAATTAAATCAGCTCAAGAGACATATTCAAGGCTAGAAACCATCTTAATAATGGTTAATATTTTCAAAGTGCAACTTGGAGACCAATTCGGCACCATACAGTCTTTTTTTTACAAGGTATACTTCACAATCAACGTCAGACTATTTTCCACACAGGCCATAAGTGAACTTTTAAATGCTTTGAGAGACCGCTGCAGCACAGGGGGTGGCCATGCATTCAGAAAACCCCCGTGGCGTCTGAAACCAACAATGTGAACAACTGAACCCATCTGAAAGGACCTTTGTTTGTGGTCAAGAAAACAAAGGAGGTTTTTTCACAAACGGCATAAGAACCTGCGACAGACCGCTCAGAAATATAATATAACAAATCTACGTGATGTCTGTGAAAAGCTAAATTGGAAGTGCATTAAATCAGGCTACGGTTATTACTCTACAGGTTCAGTTCTAAACCAACGTTCAAACAGCATCAGCCCTATTTCAGAGAGCTAAACAGGGTTCTGTTCACATATTGTTTGGCTGTAAACTACAGAAACACCAAAATAACTGAACCGACTCTTACATTTTCAGATCTCGTCTGGTGTGTGAACCCGTTTCCTCTACTGTGGCTACAAAAAAAATAATAATTGTGAGCTACTACATGGAGTATTTCCTTTTATAACGGTCATTAATTAAAAAAAAAAAAAAAAATGGAGTGGGCCTTTGAGAACTGTATCCTCATAAAATCTAATTTACAAGTGGTAATTAATCCACACAGAGCAAAAACCAAACACTAAACTGTAGCTATAAACTGCTTAATCGTCTAGAAATGTTAGGATTAAAACGTCTTTTCCTCCAGAACTCCATGTGCTAACATGTGAAATATTCCTCACATTATTCAACCAAAAAAAGAAAGATATGAGGAACAAATTCACAGTCTCTTGAATTTTTAATGACATGTTTCATCAACAGAGACTGACAGTAACACTTTATAACAAGGTCTCATTTGTTAACATTTACTACGTTAGTTAACATGAACTAACAATGAAAAATACTTATACAGCATTTATTAACCTTAGTTTTCAACATTTACGGTCAAAAGTATTGGCAGTGATATACATAAATTAAAAAATAATCTACAAATACTGGAGCGGCAAACTTTGCGAAACAAAATTTATGTCACTGCCAATACTTTTGGCCATGGCAGTACTAATACATATCAAATACGTAATCAATCTGTTAACCCCTTAACGCCCACTGTCGCGAATTTGCAACAAACCCCTTCCATTCAGACTGCAGGCGAGATAGCGTGTGTTTTCCCCCAATGCCTGTTTGTGCACATTCGATACATACCTAGGAACATTTTGCACGCACTGGTTTCTCGTAGGAGCGGTCGGAGTGGGAACTACTTCCGGTTCACCGAAGCTAATATTTTGGTTTGCAAAATGTGGAGAAATTGCCCAAAATGAGTTAAGTTGTGCTAAGATAAAAATATGTACCAGCTTATTGATTGCTTCTATAGCTATGTTATTCATATAGACTTCATGTGACGAATATTTTTTACGTACTTTGTAGATTTCTGTTTGTAGCAAATTTGCGACATTGGTCCATAACGGCTGGATTGGGCTAATGGCTACATATTATAATAATGCTGTATTTAGATGGTTTCAGCCCAAAAAAATTTTTTTATTTATTTATTTTTTTCACAAAAAATAGCATGTTAGGATATAACACTATAAGAATATATAATGTATGCACTGGAGAAACAAGGAAAGAGTTAAACAGAGTGTAACATGGAATGTATAAAAACTACTGTCAATGTTAGGGAGTAGGAGAGTGTTTTGTTTCTTGCTGTTGTCAAGATTCATTAATTTGTCAATTAAAGTTTATAAGTTCTAACAACTTTGTGCCATGAATAAAATCTACATACCTGAGATGGGAAAATGTGTTTTATTAATTTTACCATTTTGTAAAAAATATTACCCTAAATGCCCGTTGTCGCAAATTTGCAACATACCAAAATTTATATTTATTTGTTGTGCAAAAGTGAAATTGATAATCTCAACATTATTTACCATCTACTTAAAGGCAAAAACACACATATTTTTTTTTTTTATATACAGCTATATAAATTCAGGCGTTAAGGGGTATTAGTTAACACTGTGAATTTGCATGAACACATTTTTAACAACTGTACCTAAAATTAACTACAACATTAACAAAGATTAATAAATGCTGTAAAAACATATTTATCATTGTTAGTTCATGTTAGCTAATTAATGAACTAATATCAACAAAACTTGTTTTAAAGTGTTCCCAGCTGTCTCATCTCATGGGGTGAAATGTGGTAAACTGGGCCACTTTTTGACAGTCATTGCAATGTCAAAAAGTGGTTCCATTTTACATTCCATTTTAAATTATGCTAAACGTGTATTTTGTTTAATAATTTTAAAAAAACATGTCTTTTTCAAATTATTTATGGATGGTAAATGTTCAGGATTCAAAATAAAGCAATGCAACACTGTATTACATGGTCAAAAAGTTGTGGCAAAGAACACATGGTAAAAACAGAGCAATATACAGCCCGGTCTGTAAATCATCTGGTACAGTAGTAAAACACAGTAAAGTAAACATATAAGGATAAAGCAAAGATACTTGGACATGACCTACCTTCCATGACATAGACCAGGGAGCCCACATCGCCTTCTTTGATGATACAACTTTCTTTATCATACTCCACAGGGTACATGCAGTCCACAATCTCCTGAATCTGAGACAGCTCCAGGTTCTTCATAAAGTCATTTTCAAGAATGGCCTCTTTGATTAGTTCTTTAGACCTGTGGATAACAAGGATGAAATTACTTACTTTAGGAAAACAAGGATGAAATTGCTTACTTTATAAAATCAAAAACAGATAAAGTAAAACAATTATTATTATTTTTTTTAAACTGGAAACAGTCCCAAATCTCACACTATCGCACTAGCGTTTAGCTCACTGATTCTTGAGATATGAGACAATCAAGTCCCACAATCTTACTGCAATGATTAATAGAATAATAACTTGTTATTTCTTTCTCTCTTTTTTAAATTATCACTAACTCAGCTAAATATCCAAAGATAACCAAGTCTACTCAATCAAATTGTAGGTAAAACTACAAATAAAAATAAAAAAATACACCTCTTTTATAAAGTTTCCTAGATGTATCCTTACTTTTTGTTGATACTCAGCTAACAACAAGTAAGAATGTTTGCTACCATTCCCATTAAGTTATGAAAATGTTATTTCTGAATGTTCTCTGAAAGTTGGTTACTAGGGCTGCAACAAACGATTATTTTGATAATCGATTAATCTAACGATTATTAGAATGATTAATCGACTAATCGTCGATTATTTGCCGACTAATCAGTAAGTTTTAGAACGATTATTCAGCTTTTTCAATTAGTTAAAACACTCTAAAACATTAGTTATACATATTCTAACTATAATATAAAAAAAGAAAATCACTTCAGCTTTTGAAATGGTTGTTTTAATGAACTTTGAGCAACTAAACAGGTCATTCTCTTTAAGTTTTCAGATTTCTGTCCAACTCAAATCACACACAAATGCTCTCTAAGCATTGGTTAAATATTCGGTTCTTTTTCAATAGAAAAAAATCAACAAAAATGAATCAGCTGCAATACAGACAAACTTAATCTGCAAACAATTATTATAAGTTGACATGAGTTAAGTTGATATTATAAAATTGACATGACAATTGATCTAATAGAGACATTCTCATTCACCTTTTAATTTACAGTATGAAAAAGTAACTGACACGATATTCTTCATAACATCTCCTTTTGTAAGTCTTCATGAATATGGAACAAAATACAGGCAAGTGATAAGACTGTAATACCTAATAGTGTTACAATAATAAAAACAGCCCTGACTCCTAAGCTCGATCAAGCTTTATTCTATGCAAAAATAAATCATCACATTACTGTAATAATTATATATATTATTCATATTATTGCTATTAGTAGTAGTATTGCATTCTCTAATAAAGAGATTTACTGCTAGTTATTTAACGTTAGCTCCAGCTGGAGAACATTCACCTCTCACCGGCTCGTCTTCTGCTTTTACATGCATGTTATGCTCCCGTGAAAAGCAAGTTCCACCTAGCATGTATTGCACACGACAGCATTCTTGGTTTGAAGTTTTGTGAAACTTTCACACACCTTGCTAGTTCTGATTCGTTTAGACATTCTAGCCGTTTCTCAATACCAAGTACGCAAAGTTCGGATTCGAATAATTCTGATTCCAAGTACGAATAATTCTGAAATGGAACAGCGGCGTACTTGATAACGTGACTCAGCTCGCTCTGGCTACTCCGGTTATCTCTTTTATGTATATCTAGACTACAAATAAAACAAAATATGTTATAAACCACCACTCTGGCTCTTTTCATTTTCATTTAAAAAAATCTTAAACATAATGTCCACACAAATGTGGCTCAGGCAACGCAATTGATTATCTTCACTGCATATTTAGAACAACACGAAATATAAAGCACAACCCTGACTCTTTTTGTTTTCATTTTAAAAATATGATAAATAAAAAAACATTATAATATTGATCATTAAAACTAACATTTAGCAAAAAGAGACAGGGCTGTTCTCGGCGGGGTACATGAGCACCGAGTGTCCGATTGCCTGGTTCTCACAACTCCGAAAACGTCAGATCAAATTTTCAAATAGGCGCTATCTTTATAAATAAACCAAAGATTTGAGCTTTAAACAACTACATTCTCGCCTGAAATACTCTTAAAACTACATTTCGTGACACATTTACAGCAGTATTTTTAAATTACGCGGGGTTTCTCCTCTGCTATTGACGCTTGCTGGTTGGTGTGAGATGCATTCTGGGATACCTTGCTGTCTCAAGTCCGCACAAGTCACCTCTTGATGCATCCTCGGTAAAAGGGGCGGATCAAGTACACATCCGGGGATTTGAACTGGACTTGGCTAGATGTGAACTTTGAATTGGAACAGTACTAGGGCAGCAACTGATGACGTTTCACAAGTCCACAAGAACACAAGTACAGACAAGAACGCATATTGAGAAACGGCTTCTGACTCCGTCATAATTTGCGCTGTGTTTTCTTCTACCGCAATAGCATTTGTAACGGCTGCATTACTCTCTAGCGCTACAGCGCCGTAGCAGTCAAATCGCGATATTGCAGGCCCTTACATTAGGTCACGTGGGATCAAACGACTACTCGACAACAAGATATTTTGTCGACAATGTCGACTAATCGTTTCAGCCCTATTGGTTACGGGAACATTCCATTTTATAATTTTGCAAACATTATGGGGAATGCTACTTTTGAATTTTCTCTGGACATTCTGTAATAAGTAGTAACACTAAAAAATGCAAAAATGGCATCTGAACGCGCCACTGAAAACGCGCCACTGACTTTAGACTAGGTTTTTCCTGGTCTGTGGCGGAATTGTTTTCTGGAACTGCAAAATAGCACCAGGGAACGTTTGCGCCAGAACACGTCTCCTCTTTACGCTGAACCGCCCCCGGGAGCGCAAGTTCATTCCCTAATTTACCGACGTGCGTCTGTCGAGGGAAAAGTCCGCTGTGCGTCGAGTGCAAAATAGGAATGATACATGCGTCTGTGTACAAAGTCAATTGCGCTGGGTGCAAGATAGGGCCCTAGGGCTGTGTTTCTCAAAAGCACCGTGAGCAAAGTTGATCGTATAGAGACCATTGGTGGCAATGGTTCTACGATCTACTTACGATGCTTTTGGGAAATGCACCCAGATAACTTTGAAAGAACATTTATTTAATGTTACTGGAAGAATGTTTGTTCATAACTTTGATAGAACCTTGCAGAATGGTAGTCAAAGTTCTGAGGACTGTTATGGTTTGCAGGGAAGTGGAGAGTTAAGGATCTATTCATTGCAAGATAATCCAAATGAGAAACCATATACCCAAACAGGAAGACGAATATACTCCAATGGGGAAACGTAACAGCTTTACAACTGGGCTGCGTTCCAGTCCACTTTTAGACACGCACTTGCGAACTTCCCTGAGCACTTCCCCTTGGGGGAATCCCTGCCGCCATTTTGAAGTGCGTTCCACTTCGTGAAGTGGACTAGGGAAGTTTATATGGACATTGATTTTGACCGAGGGAGCGAGTCTCTACTTCAGGCACCTATATGTCTCACAATGCAGTACGATTGTGACTTCACCACAGATCTTGTCTAATCACCACAACAACAAACAACTCTATGATATATTAATTATATTTTTTTAATTTAAAACAACCCAAACACACCTATAAACATTTGGATGCTGCATTAAACAAATTCTTAAAGGGAAAAATATATAAATAATAAATAAACTCCATAGATGATTCCAAGTGATCAAGGGATCAAGGGACGTTCCAATTCAGCCCATTGCAGTTTCCGCCAGTAGTGGGCAAAACAATGACGTACATCCGAGTGAACGAGAAAGAGGGAAGTTAGCGAGTGAAGGGCATGACAATTTTGGACTGGAACGCAGCCCTGGATGCAAAGACAACAACCGACAAACAAAAAATGAAACAGTGGTATATACACACACAGTCTAACAAGGGTTAACAAGGCACAGGTGTGGTTAATCAGTTGGCATGATAATCAATAATGGTAACTATGGTAAAAATGGTAAACAGGAACAAACCACAGGAAGAGAACACAAAGGAGACAATGGAAACATAAACAACACTTCAAAATAAGAATCCATATAACAAAGCCAAGAAACACAAAACCAAGTAACATGTAACAAGAATGTTCCCTGTTAGCTGGGTACTTATTAAAGCATTTAAAAAGCATTAAAACTAGGCAATTTCTAAGTCAATGTTCTTCCTGAATATCTTCTCTCTGTATTTATAAAATCAAAAAGAGATAAAGTCATTTTTGAAATTGCATGAGCAAAATCAATCTGAAATATTGGGTTCCTCTAAGAGAACTGAGTCACATGCAAATCTATAATTTTTTCTTGAGATCCCAGACACCTCCATTCAACACCACAGCATGTGAGATTATTCACAGAAAAGTGTAAACTTCTGAAATAATCAGAGAGAATCCCCTATAGCTGGGTTTTTGAATGCAATCAATACCTCATCATGTCAATGGATGAATTCCTTCGTATGGAGTGCATCTTGGCTTTGCATGATGAGTCATTTTCATTGACAACACAGTTCATTTGACAGTGCTTGTCAGATGGCCTTGCTTGTGCTACTGCATTCCGAGTTCTCTTTCACAAATCTATTTTTTTTAATAATGGAATGGGTAAATGTGATGATTTAACTATTGCACAAGCAGGTCTGCTTGTGAAAATGCTGCCTTGCTTTTCTCCTTTGATTAGAAATGGCAGCGTGGCAGAGATGATGTCAAGAAATGGACCATATGTGCAAGAGTGCACAAGTACTGGAGTCCGAGGAGGACATGGAGCGGACAGATGACTGCTCAGATACACTGCGTTACTACCACTCACGTACTCCTGCTGGGTACTAATGTCCCATGGGCGGATGATAAGACCTCAATATCTGTGGATCTGCCTGGACTAATGACATTAACAATCAGCGCAGTTTCTGATTTGTCATCCATGTGGGCACCAGCGCTACAAACAATGGCGTTTTGTATATGAAACAGTCCTCCCACCAAACATAAATCACTGATTCTTGAGATATGAGACTAAACATGTCCAGTGATTTTACCCACCATTAGTTTGGGAAACAACCACATTTCTCCAATGAAATTAATCAAAGATGATCACTAGAATATTAAATTATTTTACTCTGTAAACAATTTGTAGGGTTGATTCCACTGTCATAGGTTGATAGCAAACAGTCATCACTCAATGGCTGGATGTCTAAGTGGTGTCTGGACAATAATATAGATGATATAGATGTCATAGACAATTGGACATGTTTTTGGTCCAGACCTGGCCTGTTGAAAGGTTAGGAAGCAGACAGACAGGCTAAACCGACTGTCTTCTAGCCGCCTCACATCACAGACGTCCGATAAATTTCAGCACATAGAGATTGTTTAACCTAGAAACCTTAATATTAAGACTGTGTCTGTTCCCCAAGCTAGTAAAAACCCAAAAAAATCCCAAACCCATTTAAGGGTAACAATTTACTTGATGTTCAAAAAAATAACAATAAAGATATAATAAACAAATGATTAAGCTTGGCTTGCTGAATATTAGATCCCTTTCTACAAAAGCACTTTTTGTAAATGATATATGTGCTGGATGTGCTAGGCATAACCTAGATGGGCTGTGTTTGACAGAAACCAGGCTAAAACCAGACAATTATTTTAAGTTAAATGAGTCTATACCCCCCAAGATTACTGTTATTAATCAATGTCATTAGGATATGTCCCAAAAACGTTCAAGCTGGCTGTTATTAAACCTCTCATTAAAAAACAACTTGATCCTAGAGAATTACTTCATTACGGATCGATCTTGAATCTCCCTTATCAGTCAAAAATACTAGAAAAGCTATAAAAAAGAAATGGTATCTGCAAGGATTTCCCGTCAGGATTTAGACCGTATCATAATACTGAGACTGCTCTCATTAGAGTTACAAAATGATTTGCTCTTTTCATCCAGTCGTGGTTGCCTTTATATTAGTGTTGTCTATATTAGTGTTACTGGACCCAAGAGCTGCATTTAATACTATTGACCACAACAGCTCTAGATTTCTCCGCGGCCTGATGAAATATACCAATTCACAAAACTAACAGAATACATAGTTGAAATAATGACTAATTTCCTACTACTTGATTCTGAAAAAGGATCAAAAACCCACGCACGTAATAACCTACAATACTTTAAAACACTTAATGGCTTCTCTGCTCTGTCTTCAATGTCAGTTAGGAACCTGGGTGTGTTATTTGATAGCAGTCTTTCATTTGACCATATTAGCCTGGTTCATACATTTTAAAATCTTGCAAATTACTTACTCTCTAAATGGTTTAGCACCTCAGTACTTGAGCGAGCTCTTAACGCATTATAGTCCTTCACGTCTATATATAATATATCTATCTCAAAATAATTCTGGCCAGTTTTTAATACCTAGAATATAAAAATTGACAGCGGGCGGTAGGTCCTTTTCCTATTTAGCTCCCAAACTCTGGAAAAATCTTCCTAGCATTGTTCTGGAGGCAGACACACTCATTTTAAATCTAGCTAACAAAAAGACTAAAGTGAAGTCAGTTCAGAGTTGATTCAGTTATGTTGTAAAGATCATCAATTATTAAATTAGTTCAATTCAGATATAAAGCAGCTCTGCAGAAAATGTCATCGTCCAGCTCAGTTCAGTTCTCATCAAATAGTGTCAGTGCAGTCAGATCAGTAATATTGTTGAATATTAAGTGTCCCAAACTAAGCAAGCCAGAGGCGACAGTGGCAAGGAGCCCAAACTCTATCAGGTGACAGAAAGGACAAAAAAAAAACCTTAGGTGAAACCAGGCTCAATCGGGGGACCAGTCCTCCACTGGCCAAACGAAGCAACATGGCATGGTTTAATTCCAGGCTCCATCACAAGTCAGAAGTCACATTGTGGATTGGTGTCAGTCAAAATATTTTAGCCAGTTCCTTCTGCTGTTAGCTAGCATCACCAGAAAAACTAAATATTTGAAATATTTGAAAACATGTTTTTCCTCAACACCAATAATTTAAATAATTTATTTTTTGCAGATTGTTTTGTTTTTGATGGTGTTGGCATTGAGTTGGAACAAATGTTAAAAACATAATTACAAATAATGCCTTGATACATTTTGGTTACACTTTATTTCAATAGTACTCTTTAGACATCCCACTAACTATTGAGTGACTTTGCAACTACATATCAACTGACTCTCATTAATTTGCAACTACATGTGAACTCTCTCTCAGAGTATTACTGTTAGGTTAGGGTTAGGGTTAGTAGAATAAGTTGACGCACTTGCAAAGTTACTTATAGTCAGTAGAATGTCATTTGAGGGACCATCAAAATAAAGTGTTAGCATATTATTAAGCAGACAGTCGAATACTCTAATGACTGCTAGCTGACATGTAGTTGCAAAGTTACTTAGTTAGTAGAATGCCTAAAGTGGACTATCGAAATAAAGTGTTACCGAATTATTTTTCTCTTTTTTGTCCCAGTACTCAGGAATCAGTGAACTACTGATCTGAAAAACGACCAAATCCACCTCATGTGAATCGTGTTTTTCTGTTAGCCATACAGTTCAAACCAGCTGATAAGACGTTTGAGTGATCACTGCTAATAACTGTTCAAATCAAACTCATAACGACAGCAGCGGATATGCACGATCATTTGTATGCATATGAATTCCAAAGGGAACATGAGACTGAAAAAAATGGAACACTTACAGGATTATAAACTAATTTCATGTGTTGTTTTCTTATCCCCCTGATCGTGCAATTGTCTAGAGAAATATGGCCTCAATTGTTCCTTCTGTCTGACGCTGAATAGGGGATTAACGACAAATCATTCCACGTTTCATACTTGATGAGGACATAACAGTGAGACAATCTATTATTCACACACAGAGAATGGGCAGCCATTGACCAACAATAATGAGAGGTGTAATAAAAAGACGAGGGGACGGAAACAGAAGCCAGATGAGGACTGATCACTTAAAATGGTGCAGGTGCACTCTAAGAAAAGTATGTAAATATAAGGAACAATGTACTGTGTGAATATGTATTGTATTGTGTATATAGTATTGTTAGGCGTTTTACCTGTATTTTGAATTACGCATTGCATTGTGTCTGTAAAATTAACAGACAATGTCCTGACAGAAAATGATCAGTACTTCTTTTGTTTGGATTTTATTTTTATTTTCTTACATTGTGATGCTGTACCATTAGCTCACATTCCCAAATCAAACATGATATTAAATGACATTAACAAAAGCATTTCAATGATTGCTAAAGCGTATCACGGTTTCCACTAAAATATTAAGCAGCAAAAACTGTCTTTAACATTGGTAATAATAAGAAATGTTAAACCAAATTACAATTTTATGATTTCTTAAGGATCATGTGACATTGAAGTAATGATGCTGAAAATTCAGCTTTGCAATTATTTATTCATTAATTATAGCAAAATGTTTTATATTTATTATATTTAATATATTAAAAAAGTATTGGTGATAATTCATTTTAGATGATGCAATACAATTTTGAGTTTTGAATCAGTTCCCTAAAACTGACAGTTAATTACAAATAATTTACAAAATTAATTTAAATCATTAATGCAAACTTCATCAAATATGAGACAATTTCAAATTCATTATTCAGCTCAATTCAGTCCAGTTCAATAAATGTATAACGTTCACTGCTTTGGTGAAACAAGTTCAGTTCAACTATTTAAGCAGCTTTACTGAAGGCAGTATTGTCGTAATTCAGCTGAAGTTAGTTCAGTTTTGATTTAATAACATTGACGATGTTGTCAAATTTATAAGCCCTATTCGCACTGGATAAGTATTACCTGGTGACCTCTACTCATCTGTAATAATTGCGGAGGTTGTCTGTGATCTTAATCCCGTGCGAATCGGCCATGTCTGTAATTTGTAAAGTAAAAATTCCCCTGCAAATGACCAACCATATTTCGTCGAACACTGAGGTCCTGTGATAATATTAGTCCCGTGCGAATCGGCATCTCTGTGATTTGGCAGGGTCGTATATAATTTTTTCAAGGTTTTTGTTTCCTGTGCGGCTTTTTATCCATCTTTCGCGAAGAATGGAGGCTGTGTTGGAGTGTTTTGATAGTATTTTGGGTGCTGGGCCATATCGCTATACCTACACCATACAACTATACAATTTGCAGCTGAAAACCACCAGAAGAGCGAAAACAAAAAGAATGATTAGATGGAGAAGGATGACATTGTCACGATCGCTAGCGGAGAAATGGGTGGATCCAACCGCAGCAACATGGTAATCAGGGCAATCCAAATAATCGTCATCCATACAAGAGTCAAAGTCCAAATAATCAGAATCGTAGTCCTCCATGCCAGTGTCGAAAACCATTTAATCAGTCAGATAACGAATAAACAAAACAAGCAAGAACGACGACGACGACGACGACGACGACGACGACGACGACGACGACGACGACGACGACGACGACGACGACGACGAGAACAGACTTGAAAACAGACCTTAGAGTTGACGAGTGACATACAATAATGACTTCCTAACATGAACTAACACAGACAGGGTATTTATGCACAGACACTAACAAGATAAATGGGAACAGCTGGGTGTAATCACAAGTGATGGGAACAAACAAGGATTATGGGAAATGTGGTTCCAGGATGAATGGAGACAGGAAGGAAGGGACCTCTAGTGGACTCCCAGTGGAAACACAACAGACACTGTGACAGACATGTATCGCAGCATGTGGTAAAGAACATTCTTCTGTTTATGAGATATCTTACAGCTAAACTAGACCTATAACGACAAGACATTTCCAAGCAATAGCCTATTGAAATCATATCCGGGAGAAGACAGTAAATTCGAGCAAAATCACAGGCTTCGCTTATCCCGTGCGAATGCGCCACATGAAATTCAGATGTGGGTGGGTCATTTCTAAATCACACGAGGTCCCCAGAGGTTTAGAAACAAATTCGATTCAGCTATAAAGCTGCTCTACCTAAGATAACAGTGTCATTATTCAGCTCAGTTTTTTTTCTCAGTCCAGTCAAATTGGCATCACTGAATATATTATGTAATCAACCAGTTCTAGAAAGCAGGACTTGCTTTTATTTGGGAATTGATTGCATTGTAAAAAGCAAACAGGGTCAAATTTTATTTCATGTTGACAAAGTTTCCACTCAAAGTTTCCTAGTCCAAGCGTCCCACGCGATAATCAGACCGTTGGTATCATGACTTATTTTGAATGGCAAATCACTAAACCATCCAATCTTGAATCCAATCCAATCATCAAGTATTCCGCTAGCAGATCATGATCAGAGCCCAGGTCACATTCACAAGCACACTGACATGAATGAAGGCCGTCGATAATGTATCTTACGTTGTAACAGTCATCTCGTGCAAGAGTGCAATTCCTTCACGTTTGCCTAATTTTAGCTCCTCAACTCCCAAAGGCTCATTTACCAGAAACAGTCCATGTGGACTTAAACCTACACGCTGTTCCAGAGGAAATTAACAGTGCTGACTGAAATCAAAACGATGCTTTTGAAAATAAAAAATCAGACACTAAAAACAAGAAGCTGGTGGAATATAGGTGAATTAGCAAATCATTATCCCGTGATCAATGTCAACCCCTGTTTCCTCATGTTCATTAACGCAAACTAAAAAGCCATCACAGCCAACTTTCTCTTTGAGCTGCTGGACAGGTTTTCAGAGTCTTCAGAGATGGGCAACACTACCGCTCCAAAGGGGTTACCATAGCAAAAAGCACAGAAAATACCACCTCGCAATTTTAGTCTTTGATATTTGAGGCATCATTATGGTGTCATGGTAGGCCACTCGGTGGAATGCCAGAGTGATTTTTAGGCCAGATGGAGCATGGCTTTGTTAAGCCACGCTGAATAACTTCAGATAGGCTGGCAGATAGTGTAGATTGGCACACTTGCAGTATGTGTGCTGCCATCTCCTACCTAACAGTCCTTCCCTCTCAGCATGCTTTTTACAGCTCTTAACCCACTCTCCACTCTTTTGTTTAACAAAGATTCATGTCTGCCCAGACACGGAGAACAACACTGAGTGATTTCCTTAAAAGGAGAAAATATGCTCTTTTGGTCGGAAGCAAGATGGATACATTCCGCAAAACTGAACAGGGGCCCCAGAGTGGGAGATGACAATGTGAAGACACTCATGGTTGTTCACCGTGTCTGTAACAAACATTAAAACAAATGTCAGGTGTCCCTGCATTTCATTTGAAAGGTCAGCGTTGTGCATCAGTGCAATAAAGGACAAATGAAGAAAAATTGTAGCCTTTGTATGTTTGTGCTTTAAAATATTCCATGGGGAGCGTATTGTTTAATATTGAATATTCCTTTAATTTAATATTCAACAATATTATTGATCTGCCTGCACTGACAATGGCATCACTGTTTTCTCCAGAGCGGCTATATATTTATATGAACTAAATTAATAACTTATTTTACAAGAAAAATTAACCATCGCTGGACTATGACACTATTTTCTTCTAGACACAAACGTTGTTGCATTATTTTCCTGTTCTCTCTGTAAAGCTGCTGTTAAACAATCTGTATTGTAAAAAGCGCTATAATAAAGGTGACTTGACTTGTTGCGACAAAAGCCAAATGTCAATATTGCAACCAACCCCCAGTTTCAAAAACTACGAATTGTAAAAAAAACAAAAAAATCTATGCATGATGTTTTGCGCAAGCAATTATGGTCAGATTTTGAAACCTATAGGGTTATTCTCTTTCTTTCAAATAGACAATATTATTCCCATTCTAAATAGCTTTTGATTTAACAAAAATGTAGAAATGCCCTAGAATGCAAAATGAGTCACCAGTATCACTGTTTTTTTGTATAAAAAAAAAGGTCACTGACCTGGCCACTTCATGCGTTTTCTCAGATCGGATAGCAATCTGATTTATCAAAACGATTCCATTTACACCTGGGGCCTCATTTATAAAACTTTGCGTAGGATTTGCGTCAGAAGTGGCGTACGGATGAAACATAGGACGTGCGTACGCACAGAAATATTCGGATTTATAAAACCGTGCGCACGCACATTCTACGCAGTTTTCCCTTAATAAATCACAATCAATTCTAAATGTAGCGCAGCTTTTGCGGCTTCATGTCACGCCCATAGTTGCCCATAAATAGACAGTGAAACGCCCACAAGTTAATATTCATCGATTGCGAAATCATGGCAAACACAGAGGAAAACCAAGAAACGTAACTTCACTCACGCGCAAGCGTGAAGCGCATGATCAGCCATTGTGCGTCATTACGCATTGTGATGACATCATGGCATTTTATTACCATCCATTTGATTGCATCTGACAAGCTACAGATGTGTTATGAGGATGAATTGCATAACATGCTAATATTATTGCAGAACATATTTATATCTTTTTGCAAATATGTGTTAATTTGCATTTCTGTTGTAATCTTCGTTTGATTTTGTTTGTTTTACACTGCAGATCGATCAAACGGGTGTTTGTGTAGGCTGTTAATTGTAAGACTTGCTTTGTGAAGTCTTCATGTTATTTATGAGAGGCAGTATTGCCATTTCTTTTACACAACGATCTACAGTTTCACACACTTTCACGTGTTTCTTCCATCTGCCGACGGTGTCGCCATTTCTCATTTCACCCGTTTTTGTGCGTACGCCTGGGTCAGAGCTTGCGTGAAGGACCGCACATTTTCCCGTCAAGTTTGCTTTTTATAAATACCAATTATTGCGTAGAGAGCGGCGTACGCCGCCTTTTGTGCGTACGCAACGTTTATAAATGAGGCCCCTGGTCACATAAATGTGTTTTTGCGAAACGGATTTAAATCCGATCTTCAATTCCCGCGCTATATGCAGATTTAATGGAGTGCACGTCACCGAAAGCAACAGATATGAGCTGCATTTTACTGATCATCAGCTAAAATTTGAAAATCAAAGACCGCAATAAGAGAGAGCGGCAACAGCCCTGGTAAGATCATTTCGTTTCTTTACTTTTAATGATGATGATTGTGTGTTAAGCGTCTGCGACTTACTTTCACTTTGATTTGAAATAGTTTGCACGTTGGCTTAATGAATAGATGCTCAGCTTCTCATTTGCGGTGATGCGTGCTCCAGTAGCGTCATCATATCTGGCTATAACATGACATATAGCCTATAACACGCTCTCACACGTTTAATTTTTTTTTTTTTTTGGGAGGGGGGGGATTTTTGGGTGGAGTACAATTTACATATGTGGTTTCAACCACCAGATGCATTTACACTTGTCCAGTTTTGTCTGGAATGCGATCCGATCCGATCTGATCTGAGAAAACGCATGAAGTGGCCAGGTGTAAACAGCCCCTATGATAAAGTAGATGTGCCAAGTTCTAAGAAATGTAGTCTTGGTAGTCATGTTGGTTTCATATGGTTTTGATAAACAAAATAAAGATTGTTATCTAATGGGGCTTTATGTAAGAACTTTCATGCATTAATTACTTTTTTTTTAAATGAGAACTTCCCTGATTTCCTAAGTTGCCTATGAAAGCCTGTTTTGATTCCACTTTGAATGATTTTATGTGAAGGACTTTTTTTCGGGGGAAATCAGAAGGATGTGTTGGTTACGCACGCTCTCGAGGACCTCTCTTCGGTTCAGTGACACATGAAATGAATGTTCAGGATAATGCCAAAAGAGCTACTGTGTCATGTAAAGAAAAGGTATTCATTTAAACTACAGTCTCACATAGCCAGATCTATAGTCTCAAATATACTTTATAACAAAACTATCATAACTGCAATTTTAATGACCTCATCTGTCCACATGATGCCGGTATATTACAGAGTTGGTGCAAACAAATCCACATCGCTATGATCAGATGCTTTCTTCTTTTTGTGTTTATTTTGTTATTGAGAGGAAAGAGCACATCACATATTTATATATTCATCTAAATGTCACTCTCAGCTGTGTGGACAGCGTTGGGATGTTCGTTAAAAGTTTTTACTTCTAAACGAAGAACTAAAAAGAACTTCGCTGTGAGTATATTCCCTGTGCTGCAGTCTTGCGTAACTTAATGTTTAGATTTATGGGTAGGGTGTCTGAGTCAAAAAATGACCTAATTGCTGTGTTAACTAACCCTAGACGAAGTTCTGTAAGACTGTCGTCCAGACTGTGGAACCATTGGGGTACATGTCTGTATGTTAGACATTGAACACGGTGTGTTTTACTATGTATGTGTTTTTGTGTATGTGTTTTTTAATATGTATGTGTTTTGTATTGAATTATGGATCCCTCTGGGTCTGGAAATAATAAAAGTTTATTATATATCAGAGCACTGAATCATGTTCAGTGCACGAGTGCGAGCATGAGCAATATGTTGCTGGCTGCAGTTCACTTAACGGCCACTGGTGTCGCTACTAAGAAGATTTTAATGAATTCTACATATAGCTCCTTTAATTCAACTATCACGTCAAAATTAATTACACATTTTACTTGCACCTTGAATAAATGTGAGAGTACACATCTTAATTATTTTTAAAATGAAATATTATATAATAAAAATTAAATTATATGTATGTTTGTTTGTTTGTTTGTTTGTATGTATGTATGTATGTATGTATGTATGTATGTATGTATGTATATATATATATATATATATATATATATATATATATATATATATATATATATATATATTTAGGGCTGCACAATTAATCGAATTTCTAATCGCGATTACGATTATGGATGCCACGATTACGTAATCGTTCAAAGCCGCGATTACAAAAAAAAAAAAAAAAAAAATCCACTCTGCGTGCATTTAGAGCATGTTATGAGAGGCAAATCACAACTACTTCAGAAAACCCAGCACAATAGGAAGGAACTACCAGGCAGCGACGTATGTGTACGCTGAAATAAAAAGTCTTTCACCTCAGAAAAACGGACGTTCCTGTCATGTCAGCCGTTATAGGCTACTGTGCTCGTAGCGCACACTCTTCAATTGCACGCGCAAATGCGGCGGCGCGCGCTGTGTATAAAGTGCAAAGGAAACTACAAGCATGCAACGTTGTTACGTTGTAAATTGGTAAGTCACGAAAGTAAAATACCAATAAATCACGTTACTGGTACGTCGTGTGTTAGCTGAGAAGGATTTGCATGCAGGGATGATTCTCATTCTATTCACCAGGAGCAGTTTCCATGTTTCATTAACAGTTCTTGTTAGTATTGTGTATCACCATGGTAACTGTCGTTTTAATATTAACCCACTGATCTATATAATGACATTCTATATAGATCAGTGTATTAACCCCAAAATGCCACTTTATTTTCACTTTGTGTTATTTTTTATATTTTAAATGACTTTGGTGGCTCATACCAACATTGTATTAACAAAAGCTAGTTTGGGACTGATATTTAATAGCTTTAGCATAAGCCTAATGTTTATTTCTTAGTAGTCTTTACTATTAGTCATATTATTACAATTTATGTGTATGTTAAGTAAAGGGGGACAGTGTGTGTGTTCACAATTTTTAAGTAAACATGTGTATATATATATTCTATATATATTCAATGTAAATTGTGATAATCGTAATTAATAATCGCAATTACAATTTCAAGGGAATAATCGACAATTATGATTTTTGTCATAATCGTGCAGCCCTAATATATATATATATAATATTAGGAGTTATTTATAAATATTTTTATAAATATTGCATTTTTGAATCACACCACATGACATTTTACATCAATTAAACTTGCCTTTTAAACTTTTATTTTTTCTGCAAATTTAAAAGGGTCTTGACATGAGAAATCAAATTTGCCATGATCTTTTGACATTTGTACCATTGTACCATTTTAAAAATCTGCAAGTTTCATAGCTTGAAACGTCCTCCTCATTATAAACAAAGCATTTATTTAATCAAGCTCCAAAAATGGCTTGTTTTCATATTGGGTGACCTATGATGTCACACGATAATACATTTGCATAAGACTGCTTCCAGCGTAAGACATCGACAAAAAGTTATACATCATCGCCCACTGGCATTCAGTCGCTTACCGGCTGACATTTGCCTACAATGGATGCGACCATCACACCAAAATAAAATAGAACCCATTATAAGCACTGACGCTGTCTACACTGGATACAGTATACAGATGCGCGTTCATCTGTATGGATAATGGATTATGGATAATGTTTTCAAAACGCTTAATTGAAAGTGGGTGTTTACACTGTATCCGATGCAATGACGTTATCCAGTCAACTTAAAGTCTTAAAGGAGGGTCAAATGAGGGTAGAACATTTTTGCTTTCTCTCCTATATGTTTTTTTATTTGTTTGTTTGTTTTTTTGTATTCATATATTATATATATTAACTTTAACAATATAAGTGAACCTCAAGGAACATATTAAAATATTTTTAAAAATTCATGTCATGGCCCCTTTAAACCTTCAATTGGTAATTTCTATCATGCTCAATGCTGTGAAAAACGTTGTAAATAGAAACATTTGATGTTACAGGAGTATATCTAGGTACAATGTGTCATACCCTCTGCACATCCAGCCTTCATATTAATAAAGTAATGAATGTGAAATAAAAAATAAATCAGTATGGGCATGAATCATCAAATGGTTTCATGCACAGTAATTGTTTTAGTGAAATTAGTCTTGCATGTACTACCAGTGTTCATGAATACCAGCACAAAGAATGTGATATCTTCACAAAGATGGTAGACATCTGGCTCTCGACCAAAATCCACTCAGCAACAAAAGTAAATATTCACCAGACATGAATACAAGGAGTATTGAAATGCTCACAATCTGTGAAAAAAGACAAGAGTGTAGGGGGGAGATAAGTTGCAGGAGAAATGATGGCATTGCTGGTGAATAAGGGAGGCTTTTGGATAATACTGCTATAGAGATGCAGCTGAGGAGAATATGAAAAGATTCTCACTGGTGCAAAGAATCTACTCTGCCTTTCAGTTGAGTGCATTTCATTGCAGTTCATATGTTTCACTGAACATGTACGCCTGTGTGACTGATAGCATGATTTGAGACATTCCGCTTCAATGGAAGCAATAAAATCTATGATCAATGTCACAAATACACTTATTATTTTGAGTTTTTGATGGAGAATCTTAAATATTTATTCTTCAATTTTTCATTTTCCAATTTTTTTCAAAACCCTAAAACTACCTGTTTATTTCCAGGTTTTGGTTTCCAGATGGTCTCATACTTTTCCCCTTATTGCATTTCTGCACATTACACTATTCTGAACTGAATTATGTACTATAAACCATGTCTTCTGCACAGCCAATTGAAGCTTATTTGCCAATTTGCACTTTGCCATTTTATATTTACGGTGTGCTATTACAACTCACATGTCTGGTTAGATGCTTGCAAGCACAATCAAGTTGAAACTAATCTAATAAAATATTTATGTTGCAGAAAATAATATATTTTGAAATGCACACGTTCTCTTCAGAAAACACTGTGCATGAACTGCATAATCTGCATTTGCACTTTTGTCCCTTTTCAAAAGTTGATAAACAGAATCAACAGGTTGACCGGCTGTGTGTCTATCTTTATGATAGCCTACATCACATTAGTAAAGCAATGAAGGTAAGGTCGGATATGGTTATGATTATACTCGCACCACAAAACTCAAGCTGTCCCAGTGACTAAGATCACTTGCATAAAATGAGAACAGCGCAATTGCATATGCAAAATGGCATTAGTAATGCAAATCATCAGCACTTTATTCCTGTTAATTTGATGGACACCTTCAAAACAACATTGATGAGATATAAGTGGCACCTACTGTGGGCTCTTTGGGTAGAAAGGCAGGGTGACATGACTGAGTTCGTGAATATCAAAGGCTGTAGGTTCGGCTGAGATTGCCTGTCTCTTGGTCCTCTGGTGCTCTTGAAGGACACTCTGCTTGTGGACTTGTTGCGTTGCCGGTCTTATAACTGATCGGTATTTGTCTAACTCATTCTGAAGCTTCTGGATGAGTTCATCTTTCTGATCCAGCTCTAACTCCAGTTCATCAATAAGCGCGTCTCTCTGTCTCAATTCTTCAATCTTCTCCTGTAACGCATACTGGAGATCTCGTAAAGTGCCCATTTCTCCCCACAGTTAACGATCCGCAGCCGCTACCAACTTGGCGAACGGTCAGTTTTCGGTCATGAAATTAAAACAAACCGCTTTTGCTCGTATGTTCCGAGACAATGTCGCCGCGCCAATCCACCGGCGTGCTTTCAGATTACTTATACCGGAGGAATGAGCGGGGAAACACCCACGGCGTCTGCAGACATCACATTCGGGTGACGAAGTTTCACAGGGCATTCATTTTTTATTTTTTTTGGTCCAAATACGTCAGTCGCAGCTGTGGAGCGCGTCGAGCGCGAGTGAAACGCCATGAACGCGCAGTGAACGCGCTGTGAGAGCAACATGCTCGCGGCTCCCAGACGAGCCAATGGGGAAAGACTCAAGCGCACACCTTCAACAACCGCTGAGAGCTCTCGTGTGCTCTACCTCTCACGGGCACATGAGCACATTTCAACCATAGTTTCAATAACAGTTCCTTTACCTTAACCTCAAAGCGAAACTTTCCCCAATTGAATTATTTATATTGTTTAGCTTTAAACTCCTAAAATGTACAAATCAGACATCAAATTAAATACACACACTGACACAGAAAATGTGCAACCTTAGCTGTTTTCTCATCGATATCTCAGTGGTTAGTAGTTTGCAAACCTTTTTGTGAAAGGCTCATTTAATCAAATATTTCATAAAACACTAAACGTGCTTTTTATATTTTTTAAGATACACTGTAAAAAAGTTTGTCATCATCGTTGAACATTAATTACATCTACTTTTGAGTTTCAACTTGTCATCTGTTATTAAATTCCTGCAATGTCAAAATAGTCACTGTGAAGAAATGAGTTGGCTGTTGATAGCACAATCACATTTATTTATATTGCCAGTTAAGTTAAAAACCCACCACAGGGTGTCTGGTAAGAGACTGGTCAGTAATGTCCAATATTTGGGAATAACCCGTTTATTTGTCACCACATCAACTCAGATAAGAAAGCAGTTGTCCTTAATTAGGGTGTATAAGTGGGTGTGGTTTTTCTATAAAAACAGAAAATGTAGACAAGTATAAACATACATGATAATAACATTAAGTGTTTAAAACAGGATATGAATATTAACAAATTAAAGAAATGAAATTAATAATGAAAGAAAAATAAACTTGCTCTGTCATAAATTAAATTAAACTGGAAACAGTTTTATCTGTGTCACATAGTTTGTCAGCGGTGCTCTGTCTGGGCTTGTTCCACGCACGCGCATTAAGTTGTTTACAACTTCAGAATACCTCAACCGCAAACTTTGACAATTGAAATGCACCAAACACAGATGAAATGTACATAAATGACATCCATATAAACAACTAAGCATAAACACACTGTCAATGAATAAGAGAAGATTACTGTAAACATATATTATGAAACACAAAATACTGTAGGCTATATGACCAAAATGTCACTTTTAGTGGTGAAGTTTGGTGAACGTGATTTCACCACAACATGTTCCAGGATCAACACCTTTGTTGATTCTGCTGGAACAACATTCCAATCAACCAATCAGATTTGAGGGAAAAGTTTACAGTTTATGTCAAGTTTAGGCTTACAGTCAGATTAGGTGCTTCTACATTCTTATGGGTTGGATGTGTGTGTATATGCGTGTGCACGTATGTATGTGTGTGTGTGTGTGTGTGTGTGTGTGTTTTCACTTTTAACACTGCTGAAAATATTCTTCAAAGGATCTTTTTAAGTTAATATATTAACATCACTGCTGTATCTCATTGATGTGCATTTACTGCAGCCTCTCACTGTCCAGTGATGATTAAATACAACACTAATGATGCCCATTATTGTTTAACCTACTGCAGCTTTACCTCTATACTTCATCAGCACAGAACATGATGCTCTGGTGTTCTAACGCATGATTCTTCTTCACAGCCCCTATAACATCATCTGGATCCTTCCCATCAATAGATGACTGGGGCTTCATTTCACCTCATTAACTGCCCCACCATCTGGTTGGGGGGGAAAATCTAACAATGTAACTGAGAATTAAATTGCTGCACTTGTCTGCCCTCTTGCTGTGTATACACTATCAGAAAGCCTGTTAGATAGAAACCTGTGGAATCCTGGAACATTATAATTACAAAACAGGGTTATTATCATTAAATAAAACTAAAAACTAAAACCATAAAAATCTAATTTTATTACTTGAAACAAAATAAATGTTAACTGAAATAATATATATATATATATATAATTTTTATTTCAACAATTATCATTTTCGTTTACTTTAAGTTGAAGTACTAAAATAGCTAAAAACTAAAATAATAATTAATAAAATAAAAAAATACTACTAAAAATGGCCAAAAAAACACACAACAAAATTACAAAAAAAAATGTTACTAAATTTAAAAAGAAAGCAGAAGATGTAAAAATAAAATCTAATTAAAACTATAATAGTATGATTAAATAAAAAAATAAAAAAAGTCAACACCGTGCTCTCTTGTTTTGTATATTGTCTCGTTTTGTGTGAATCTTTTTAATTACATCAAGAATTCATTTTGTAATTCACACTGGTGTTTCCCTCCATGTGTTAGATAAAATAACAAAAGATTTTGAATGTTGAGTGTGAATCACAACCGAACTCTTGGTGTTGGAATTAAAACAAAATTTGATCAAATAAATAAATAACAAACAAAAAAACAACAGCTTCAAAAGAACTAAAGGATATATAAGGATATACATTGAAACTTTTAGCTTAATAATTATTAGTGTATTAATACACACACACACACAATGTATATATAATTAACGGAAAGAACACACAATCTTTAAAAATAGGATCAAAAGCGTCCTCTAGTGGAGAAAGTCTACAACACCCAGACAGAGATGAATAAAGATTTAACACGAATTGCTGCAAATCGCTACAATAACATCAGTAGTAACATAAAGGAATTGCTTTATGTAAGTATTATAATAATATGAAGGTTAAGCTGTAGAAATTATGTTTGCAAACTGTTATATTTGTCTTTTTCACTGCACTCTGTAGTTTGCACAGTAAGCAACATTTCTTGTTTCATACACCATTCTGTTAGTTTGATAGAAAGGATGTTAATAAAGTTGTTAATAAATGTCCTGAATCTTGAAACCCACAATGTAGCACACACACCTCACTAGGGACATTATTCAGTATCTAGTCCATGCCTTCCTTTTAACTGATTTCCATGAGCACTGTCCTAAATGAATGTGAATCCCATTTATCATGCATAGCAGAAAAGACCAATTAAGCACTATTGATGATGAGGCTCTGTCGTTCTCGCAAACCATTTACACGAACTGCAGATCAAAGTGTCTGTGCCAATGTGGACGTGAGAGACGTGATGCTAATGTGGAAGGCCTGAGCCTGTATCTGCAGGACAAGCACAGGAAAGATAACACACTTTCCATTCTCAAGTGCTTTTCAAGCAGCTTGTTGATTATATAAGGAGTTCTACATTAGAACACACAGGATCAGAGAAGAGGGTGGGCAGTATTTGTCAAAGAGATCGCTTTCTATCAGTCGCAAGAACCTGATATGTACAGTGTATATGACGCTATATTAAAATAAAAACAAGTTAAACGTTTTAAAATGACAATAATATCGTGCAATATTACTACCATTTAAAATAACTGTTTTCTATTTTAATTTATTTTAAAATATAATTTAAAAATATATATAAAATATAATGAATATGCTGATTTGCTGCCTTAAGAAACATTTCTTATTTTTTTATCAGTGTTGATAACTAATTTTTCTGCTTAATATTTTTTCTGGAAACTCTCCCATTCAAAAGTTTGGGGTAAGTATATGATTGAAAAGAATATAATAATAAAAAAAATAATACTTTTATTCAGCAAGGACACATTAAACTAAACAAAAGTTAAATTAAAAACATTGATAATGTTAAAACAGATTTATATTTCAAATGAATGCTTTCGTTTTGAACTTTTTTTATTCATTAAAGAATCATGAAAATCCATATTCTACAAATGTTACATGTTGAAATATATTAAAATAGAAAACTTCTATATATATATATATATATATATATATATATATATATATATATATATATATATATATATATATATATTGATTTATTTTTATTTTTGAAATGCCATAAGCTCAGGTGATCTTTAAACTCAAACACCAACAGGAAAAAATAGTCAATTTAATTGAGATTTAATGTAACTAACATACCTTATATTTTATATACCTTGGTTGCATATATATATATATATATATATATATATATATATATATATTAGATGAGCTTTATTTAAAACTCATTACACCAGTTTTTTTATTCCTAAATTCATTTTTGAATTTTCTTTAAAACCGAATCATGTAATGAATACTCCAGTGATAACAGTGGCTTAGAAAAAGCTTTTTATCCGTCAACCGTCATGATGGCCGCCATGTTGAGATCACATACTACTCACTCAATAACTCTCTGTCACTTTTAATTGCTGAATAAATTATTTACACAGTCATAAATATACATGTAATTGGAGCATTATAATGGCATCATGAATTAATACAATTTTCTTTTCCATCCACACTTCATGATGGGTGTCAGTAACACTGTAAGCCCACTGTAAAACAATACAGAGGCTGCGTCTGAAATCACATACTCTCTTATTTTGAATGAGTACGTACTTTGCAAGCACTTACACAACTATATTCTATATATTATGAGTGTGTAGTATGAATGTAATCCGGTCAGACTACATTCACCATGTTGTCAGTATCATGTGACCTAACAGCGTCGGTTGCGTTGCTTCACTGCCATTCACAAATCCTGTCCCGTGGCCTCATGGGATAGTAAAGTGTCCATGATATGCACACTTCAGAATCTCGTCGGAAGTAGTAGGCCATCCGGGTACTTTTTGCCTACTCTTTTATGAGTACTGTGCATTCAGACATAGGTTAATTATTTTGTCACATACTGTTTTACTATATAGTAGGGAAGTGTGTGATTTCGGACACAGCCTGAGTGCAGCTTTCAGTGCCTGTCACAGATTCCTCACTGTTTTAATATCAACCCTTCAAGGGGTGATGACATTTTACTGACATCTAGTGGCTACTAACAGGAACTTATTTTACTTTTGAGTCATTTTAAACGGCAGCCAATAGTTAAAAGAAGTGCCAAGACTGCTTAATATCCCAAAGTGTACTTCTGTGTATTATTGTCAAATGCAACATAAAAATGTAGCATAAATCTCAATCATATTCAGAAAGCCACAGCTCCCTCTGCCCCCCGCAGAAGTTAATAAAGATATTCATTTACTGAAATGGGGTTTACTCATTCCCACTAAATGTGGCACATTCCACGAGTTTCCAGGAAAAGTTGAAAGTTATAATATGTGAATCCTAAATATAGCAGTGAATATCTATGACATTAAATATTTAACAACCAGCATTAAATATTCAACAAGGTTAGGGTTGTACAGAAGGCCTATTAGACATTGAGGAAGAGTGTGAAAGAGTGCTTTTATGCCTAAAAGCATTAGACCAGATGTGAACTTTTATGTGAATGCATTATATTAGGCATTACAACCAATAGTATATATTTTAATGTCAGCTAATTATGATGCATATAGCTTGATGCCATTGCCATGCAAAAATCACTTTAATAAACAAAAACATGAAACCTGCATCTCATTTGATCCATTGCATTGAGGCAAAACTGGTGAAAGTTAAAACAGAAGCATTTAAACCCTAACCCACAACTCACACCTTTTTTCGGAAAGCACTCATTTAATTCCCAGAAAGTTGCATTTTAAAAAGTACTGAAACTTGGAAGAAATATATAGCAGGTCATTGACAATACACTTAAGTACTCATGACTCATTACTTGCTTCTAAGCAGATTCTAAGAACTGAATTGTCCAATGAAATACCATAGTGATGCCCATCTGCAATACAATCAAGTACAAAAAAAAGTTTGGCAACCACCACTACTCTGCACCTGTCCACATATACTGCACTGCAACACGTCTAACAATCAATTCATTATTATACAACAGATCATGGATTGATTAGTTTGACTCGACTGTTCACATTCAGAGTGTGGAAACTTTTGTTTGTTTGATATTTATAATCAAATCAAAAGCTTAAAGTAATTTTTCTCAGTTCCACATTTAATATTCTTACCAGGTTTAGGCCAATATAGTATAGTATAGTATAGTATAGTATAGTATAGTATAGTATAGTATAGTATAGTATAGTATAGTATAGTAGCCTATAGAATAGTATAGTAGTCTATAGTCATAAAAAGTGACAAAATCTTGCCTATAGTTTCTAGTCACGTGTAAAATTGTATTGGTATAACAGGGAACATTCTCAGAACTTCCTTAACGTTCTGGCAATGTTCTCTCAAAGTTATAGGAACGTTAGCAAACGTTCTTAGAACATATTTTTGTTAGCTGGGATAGTGTACTGTCATATAGCCACGTGTGAAAATCTAATCTTGATCTAAGTGGAGCAGTATTAGTAGGCTACTATAGTCACTCACACCGCGGGGTAACAGAGACTCGACTCGGACGGAGACCATCCACAGTGATGACACCGAGGCAAAAAGCACACGTCTAACAGATAGTTGGCTAAATGAAGGGTTCTCACCTGTCCGACTTGGGGTGTTTGCGTAAAGCTTCGCTTGTCAAGTCCTGGAAAGACTTGAATGTCTGCGGTTCCGCGGAGATGCCCTGCGCGCGCCTGGTTCTCCTGGGTCCAATAGCGCTCGGCAGAACTGACTGACATTTGTGCAGCTTTCTCTTCAGTTCATTCACCTCCTGCTCCTTTGCCGACAGCAGCCTCTCCATTTCCTTTATCCTCTCCTCTTTTATGAGCAGCATCTTGGCAAATTCTTCGTCTAATTCACTCATGTTTGAAGTTTGAACAGAAGAAGACTGCCGCGGAATGATGTCTTAACTCTGTCAGTCAAGATTCACTTTACCACAGAGCAGCTGTGCTCCGAGCACACCCTTCCTGCAGACTGGGACGATTGTTTCATTGAGAAACCAATTAGATGTTCCTCTCCCTCCTTCCCCAGAGAGACCTGATCATGATCACTCCGCTCCAGTCAAACGCTTTCTAAACACACGATCTCGAGCCTCAAATAGAATCAATGATCATATATGATTGGTGACGTGCCTTATTGTGTAAGTCCAACACAGTAATGTAGAGATGCAGGATAGACAAAGCCTTCTTGAAAAACAACTATAATCCATGAACATACTTTATATATATATATATATATATATATATATAGATAAATACATAAACAAAAATATATTATTTATCTTTCAGTAACAATCAAAAACCACACAAACTACTAAATGTTCATGTCTTTGTTTGTTTGTCTATTTATTTATTTAATATTGTAATTATTATATAATAAATAAATTATTATTTATATTTCAGTAGCAAACAATAGGCTAATACATTCCAAATTCTGTGTGATTGTTTTTGTTACTGAACTATGAATTTATTTAAATAAATAAATAGTATTGAAATGATTCTTTTGTGTGTTTTTATTACTGATATTTAAATCATATTTTATGTATTTATTTATTGTTTGTTTGTTTGTTCCTATTGATGGATTGTTAGTTTTAGCATCTGAGTTAGAAAGTTGCTTCCTTAAACATCCAAGTTGATTGTACTTAAAAATTTAAGTCATTTAAACTTAAATTACATTAAACTGACTTTAAAAAATGAGTTGAATCTTTGATATTTTGATGAGTTAAAGCTATGCAAAAACATGTGTTGTCATAACTTATTGATCATATAATTTTTACAGTGAAGTTACTGTATGTTTGTTCTGGCTTCTTCAGGTCTACCCATATAGTTATGTAACTATCTAAAAGTCACTGACGCAAAATATGTGATATATGAAATACAGGGTGATTATTATTTTTTTCATTATGATAATGGTGATAATATTTCACTTTATCTGGTGCATGGCCTATAATACAATCAAACTTTTTGCATTCAGCGAAAGCAATGAATAGACCTCTGAATAGAAACACCTCAGATATCATATTATGCATATGTTGGTCTTCTTGGCTCAGTCATCCAAGAAAAGCTTAAGTTAATCTTTACAAACCCACTGATCTGGAATATGGAAAAGAAGATTTCACTGTTCAACCTTACAGATGGTAAAGACTAATACCTTAGTGCACAACAACTGTTACTGGGTACTAGTTTTCAATTTTTACTTTTTTTATTTGTTGTCAGCAAAGTTTCAGCAAAAACAATATAGTCATTTTTGTTTGTTTGGTTATTTTTCTTCTCCGTCTGACTGATCAGGTCACCTTGACTTCTGTTCTCTCTCTGCTTTGTTTATGTCACACAAGACAAAACCTGCTGTGATTCACAAAATTTGAGCATGGTTGGTTATCTCATCCCAATGAGGCAATGCCATCCGCAGCTCTCCAGGGGAAGGAGTATCAGCTTTCAGACAGACATTCAATGGTCTGACAGTCAATGGTCTTCCTGTAATGCATACGATTTCTCTCATCGAAACTGTAGAGCGTCCCTAAGTGAAGACAGGATGTTGCAAAATCAATGATGTTTATGTCATCATGCGCCTCGACTGCTGGATTTATCTAAATGGAGGAAGGAGGAGACACTGCCTGAGCTGATGTTGCTGAGAGACTGTGATGGAAAGGAGGGGGCTGGGAGTCTTAAGTGCAGATTTACTCAACACGAATGCAGAAGAGCATTTAAAGGGATAGTTCCACCAAAAGAAATGTATTTACTCACCCTCATGTCCATGCAAGTAGTCCACAACAGAAACAGGGGCTTCATAGAGACAGGAACTAAACAGGGCGTTGCTGACAGACTGGGAAGAGAGGAGCTGCAACAATGTAAAATATTATAAATAATGTGTTTTTTGGATATTCAAGCATGAAAACCTAATCTAGTAAACCCCAAAACAAATTCAAGACTTTGAAAAGGGGAATGACTGGTCCTCTAAGCCTCCAATAGCTTTTTCAGTCTTTGTTTAAAAAACATTTTCCCTGAAAGTTTGAGTTAGTTTGCAAGAGCGTGATTATGAACACAATGAAGATATGAAAGCGGACTAATGCGTAGATGAGTTTTCCTATTCTGTGTGATCTGCAGTCCCATTTAGCCAGTTACTAGAAACCGCCTTTTTCAAAATAAGTAAAAGTCTTAAAAAAATCACAGTATCTTGTAGAATAAAACATAAAAATGTCTTGAGCTTGTGTTTACCACAGACCTCATTTCAGACATTTAACCATTGACATCAGGACGATGGATCCGGAAGTGCTACAATGCTAACTTGCTTTTGGTCTAAAAAAATTCAGTCATTCCTGCAGCATGGATTTGGACTGTATGAATGGTCCTTTATGGGTTTTTCTGTTCTCTTTGGAGCTTGACAGGCATGTATGAAATGTTGAATCCAAGAAAGCTGCATGAAGATTCTTCAAATATTCTCTGCATGGTATTAAAGTGAGTGAATAGTGACAGTTTTTGAACTTTTCCTTTGTACCCCAGAGAGAGTTGATGAAAGAAATATTTCTGGAAGTCATCATGATGTGGGCATTGTTTGTTATTTTGCAGCTTTTCAGTGGGACTTCAATGATATGGGTTTATTTTTAGGTTTGCACCCTCACTCTAATCTCTTGTGGTGGAACATATTTCTTCCTTGGCTGCTATAATTACCAGGGAATGAAACTCGTCTTTTCAACACCTCTCTCATCCACTGATCCGCAGCACTCGGATCTCGCTCCTGCCAGGATGTGATTATCAAGTGCTCTCATACAAATTCCCGGAGACTGGACCCTGCTGACCGAACCCACAGAAGATGATGCCTCTTTCCTGCAAATATTGTTTTGTATATATCAAAGTGCTGTTTCTCTTTATTTTAATTTTATTTATTCCTTTATTTATTCAATAAATGTATTTATTATATCTATGTGTAGCGATACATAGCTATGCAGCAAGCTTAACACTCCTCCAAAAAGTACCCAAGATAGAGCTGACTTCAAGTGCATTTAATGGATGCGGTGTAAAACTGCAAAAAACAACAATAGAAATACAAGACGAGCATAAACTAGTGAATAAATTTTGCCCAAATTTTGAAACATTTGAAATGGTCACTACTTGAAATGTTCATTTCAGCTGAATCATGTGTTTCTCAAGAGGTTTAGGGGTAGTGAATAAGATTTAGGCGTAGGAATATCTTTGTAAACCATTCACATATGAGGTCCTTTCTAACATCCACTACCGGTCAACATTAAATTTTTTACTGTATTTGAAAGAAATCTCTTTTGCTCACCAAGGCTGCATTTATCTGATCAAAAATATAGAAAAACAGTAATATTGTGAAATATTATTACAATTTAAACCAACTGTTTTCTATTTTAATATATTAAAAACATAATTTATTCATGAAATGGAAAGCTGAATTTTCAGCATATTTACTCCAGTCTTCAGTGTCACATGATAATTCAGAAATTATTCTAATATGATACTGTACTTTCTAAGGGTGTGTGTGTGTCGTGTGTCTTGAGGCTGTGCCAAAATTGTATGCAAAACAATAACTCTGAAATTCAAATGTAATTTTTTGCCTCACAGAGCTAAGAACGAACAAATGGGTGGGCAACAGATGGCCATTTTAATCATAAACCAGCATATGTGTACTCGCAACTCCAAAACGTTCTCAGCCCTCGGGCTGTAGAGATATTCAAATTCAACAGAGGTCCTTGAGTGCCTGTCTCACCCCCACCACTGTGTCTATATCCATGGAGCGAGTGTACGGATGAAAAGGTCATGGTACTTGAATCAGACTAGTTTCGACAAAACAATAAGAAACTGTCAGGATAGGTAAGCTCCTGTGTGTACCACCAGAAAAATGGTAAGAACCTCTTTAAGTATGACATACTGATACGTCGAATGGTATATTATAAGATATTACAACGCATTCTCATACCCAAATCGTCACTTTCTCGTCACTTTCTGACATTCGTCAATATCCGACGCACAAAGCACCCTTTAGCGTCCATATGAGACGCATAACCCTACCACAGACCTAAACCTACCCATAACCGAAGCGTCTCATATGGACGCTAAAGGGTGCTTTGTGCGTCAGATATTGACGAATGTCAGAAAGTGACGAGAAAGTGACGATTTGGGTATGAGAATGTGTTGGATATTATGAATCAGATCTGGTCCAATTTTGGAAGGAGATGTTGGATCAGCTTTGTGATGCAATTATTATCAGACATGTGACAAGTGAGCGGGCTGTAAGACGTGTGCTTAACTATATTAAATGTGCACTTCAAAACTTAAAAGTATATTTTAAAAAGCTGTACTTACAGATAATATAATGTTATTGAAATAAAAGGCCACTTAGGTGTGCCTAAAAGTACGGTAGGTAATTTCGAACAGGCTAGCAATAGCAAGCTAGCTTTGAAAGCATAAGTTTGTACCCTCACTTTAAGCATCTAAAGCCATGTCACCTTCAAAAGCACAGAGCAGAGGCTGCAAGGTACGTCTCAAAGCACATAACGTTACAATAATAATGAACATAAACATCTCAAGATCACTCGTAAACTCATCTCAGGATCACTCATTTAACAGTTCATCTATTGCCAAAATTATGAAAAAACTATAAAAATTGAAAATATTGAAATCAAGAATGTCAGAATTATAATGCGTGGTTTGTGCATAACACATGTCCGTCAAAACCAACATATGTTGAATGATGTTTACTAACCTGGCAAAGTTTTTTAATTGTATTGGCATTTATTCTTTTTAGCATGCAGTGTGAAATATTTCACTCAGTTCAATTTAAGTGAGTGGAGAACAAATTTATACTCACATGCGTTATGTATTATGTACGTTATTGTCTCTGACAGACAACATGTTGAAGCCGCTCTGGCCGCCATTTTTTGGAAATGGATAGGACGAAAAGGACCCCTTCTCGTAAATGCTACCATGGATTGTGCACGTTATTTTTTGACAGACTACATTGTGATATTCAAATTATTTGAAAACAGATCCAACAGGTTATTTCTTAGCTGTCAAGTATTCAGTGAAGTGGCTGATGCCCATGAGTGTGTTACGTCAATGTTTTTAGTTCTAATTTTCCAACCGGCATAAGTTTTTGACAGATGTGATAATATGAGTGAGGAATGAACTGTTTTTGAGTAATAAAACTTGAGATGTTAAAAATACTTTTTGCGTAGTTCATTATACTTATTTTACGGAATGAAGTTTATTTTGTGGCTAAATAAACTACATGTTATTTAGAAACTTATATGTTTTTCTTGTCAAAAATTTTACGTTCAGCTGTCGCAAATTCATTGACTTTTGAAAACCAAATACATTTTTTTACCAGGAAAAGAATGGTTTTGATGCACATTGTTTTTTTTATTGTCTCCTATAACAAAAATCTTTTAGGTAAACCCATGAAAATACAGATCCTGCTGTAAATAAAACTGTTGTTCCATTATTACCTCTTAGCAGATTTTGATTCAAATATGAAATTCCATTTAAAGATGTACTTAAGTACTACTGTCACGATCACCAGCTGGAGTGCCCTGATGGCCACCAGAGGGAATTCCACCCCAGATTATTGCCACTCAATCAACAACTACATTTCCCATAACCATTTGTCCTGTCTCATCAACCCTGATTGTTTACAGCTGTGTCTCATTAGCCTGTTTAGCTCATCCTATATAAGCCTGGTAATCTCTGTCATTCTTTGTGAAGTCTTGCCTAGTGTTATGCTACATTTCTGAGCACTCTTCTGATTTCCTGTTCCATGGGTTTGACCCCTCACTGTTTGCCTGAGTTTCCTGTAGGGATGGGCAAATGAAGCCTCATGAAGCACTGAGGCTTTCCCCTGATTGTTCCGGAAAAAGATTCGAAGCATCAAGAGTGTCGAAAACAGCGCATCTTGTGGCAGGTCAAATTTATAGCAGCCATAAACCCGAGTTCGCAGCGCCGATCTATTAAGCTCAAATAAAAGCCTGATGTTAGGCTAAATGTTCAGTTTTCTGATAATATGATTCACATATTAAAGTGTGGCAGTAAATTAAATGTAACAATTATATAAATATTAACTATAAAAATAGTTGCTTGATGCAAATGGTGGTCTAATTATTTTGTGGTTTCTATGATGTTTATATGGTGGATTATATGATCATGTGACATAGGCTATAGGTGTATTTATAAAAAAAATAAAAAAAATAGTAAATGGACTTCCAAAAACCTGTAGAGTTGTGGTCTGGGTTCAAACATTCCAACACGCAAATTGAAGCATTCACGTGACTGAAAAGAAAGTGAGGCTTCATTTTTCGTTGATCACATGTGTCTCTGAAAACAATACGTGAGAAATTCTTCATGAGAAATTCCGCTGCATACTCGATACGCACTTTGAAGCTTCAGTGTCATATGTAACATCACTAGTTTCCTGTCTGGTGTTTGTGTTGGACTGTTTGCTCTTTGTTTACGATCTCTTGCCTGTTTATAGGACTACGTCTTTGGATTACCCTTTAAAATACTGTATTTGGATCCTGAACCTTTGTGTCTCTGAGCAGTACCGTGGATCCAGCAGTACGTCTCATCTGCCTTCATCTGGGAACTCGCTTGCTTGAGGACCACATTAAGGACTTCCTAGGTATTGCTAATTTCACTGACCTCCCAGATTGTGCTCTCACTGACTTTCGTAATGAACTCAACAATCCATTACAATCCACACTGATCCGTGATGGTCCTCAAGGATCACTGAGCTAGTCCCTAGATTATGCCCTTCAGTTGACTGGGACCTCCTTCACCGGAGCTTGGCACATCATGGTTTCCAGCAAGTCCAGTATTGATGGTTGCTAGTCCTGTGCTCTCAGTGCTTTCCAGTCACAACATGGCCGCTGCACCAGAGCCTGTTCACAAACATGGCCGCCACGCCAGAGCCTCCAGCTGTCATTAATGCTACGTCAGAGTCTCCTGCCGTCACGGATGCCACACCAGAGTCTTCAGCCGTCATGGACGCCACGTCAGTGCTCCCGGTCATCATGAACATTTTAAATGAAGCCATTAAGGCAATCCCTAGGCACTTGAGACTGGCTTCAAGTCTGGAGGACACACCGCTGATTTATGACCTCGGAGGTCATCCATGAACTTCCAGTCTACCTCGACACGACCACAGAGGTCGTTTATGAACTTCCTGTCTGCCCAGAAATGACCTCAGAGACCAACCTGGAACACCCAGTTCCGTTATGACCAGCAATGTTTTGACATGGCCTCTGAGGCCAACCCAAACCTCTCTGTGCTCTGTGTTTCAGTTTCGCCTGAACAGCCATGATGGTCTCCAGTCACGTGAGATCTGCCCTGGGGGTCTTCGGATCCACAGTGGTTGGTGTCAGTTCCGCCAGCTCCACCTTGGTGGTCCTCAGCTACGCCTTGGTGGTCTACGCTGTTGTGGTGGTCTTCTGCTCTGCCGTGGGGGTCTTCAGTACCGTCTGCTCTGCTGTGGTGGTCTTCTGCTCCGCCGTGGGGGTCTTCAGTTCCGTCTACAAGGCTGAGGTCGTCTTCTGCTCCGCCGTGGGGGTCTTCAGTTCCGTCTACAAGGCTGAGGTCGTCTTCTGCTCCGCCGTGGGGGTCTTCAGTACAGTCTGCTCTGCTGTGGTGGTCTTCTGCTCCGCCGTGGGGGTCTTCAGTTCCGTCTACAAGGCTGAGGTCGTCTTCTGCTCCGCCGTGGGGGTCTTCAGTACAGTCTGCTCTGCTGTGGTGGTCTTCTGCTCCGCCGTGGGGGTCTTCAGTTCCGTCTACAAGGCTGAGGTCGTCTTCTGCTCCGCCGTGGGGGTCTTCAGTACCGTCTGCTCTGCTGTGGTGGTCATCTGCTTTGTCGTGGGGGTCGGTCTTCAGTACTGTCTGCTCTGCTGTGGTGGTCTTCTGCTCCGTGGTGGAGGTCTTCAGTACCGTCTGCTCTGCTGTGGTAGTCTTCTGCTCCGCAATGGAGGTCTTCAGTACCGTCTGCTCTGCTGTGGGGGTCTTCAATACCATCTGCTCTGCTGTGGGGGTCTTCAGTACCATCTGCTCTGCTGTGGTGGTCATCTGCTCTGCTGTGGGGATCTTCAGTTCTGCTGAGGTGGTCTTTGATTGAGGCTGCGCCACCCTGGCCACCTGACCTGCCTGCTCCACCTTGGTTCCCTGCTCTTCCTTCGTCTTCAGTTCCTCTTCCATGGACCTGGACCTCCACCCCGCCCCCTGGTCCGCCTCCATTCCGCCTCCATTCCACCTCCCTCCTGGATTTCTCTGACCATATTAGGACTGTATGACATTATTTCTTCTGTGGAATACAAATAAAGATACTTTGAAAAATGTCTATATAAAGAAACTGTTTTGGACCCCATTGACTTTCATTGTACAACCAAAACAGTTTGAAGTTTTTATTCTTTGCATTTATATAAGAGGTCAATCTGTGATATTTGGATCTTCTGTTGGTCAAACGTTTTTTTGCATTTGCTTGTGTATGAAGTGAAGTGAACTTCCTAAACTCATGCTATTGATTGTCAGGCTGGTTTTGATGCTCTAACAAACAGAGCAATATTTCATAGTGACACAGACTCGCTACTTCTTAAAGAAATCTACCAGTCGAATATGTAGGCCCATAGCTCTAATTGGGTCAAGTAGGTTGTTGCTTTAACTGCTTTCAAGTCAAATTAAAAGATAGTAAATTTCCTTTAAGAACAAGAGCAGACAAAGGTGGAAACAGCAAACGTTAATATGGGAGAAGGTAAGAAGTAACAAGGGTTATTTAACCACTAAACAACAAAAAAAAGTATATTTATCATACTACTATCCTACTGATGTGACTCTGGCTTTAAATCATTTCAGTGTTGACACCTACAGTTAACACATACAGTATCGATGCACATATTACAAACCAGGCAAGAGCAGCTCAGTTCTCCTTAAGGAAGCCACCTTTTGAAACATCTCTAACCATGCTAAGTTAATAATTCACATAATGCACAACTGCAGAATAACACTCTTGAAAATAAAGTTAAAAGGTCTTTCCGGAGCAATGCCACAGAAAAAACATTTTCGTTTCCCCAAAGAACCTTTGAGTAAACCATTCTTAAAAGAAAAATATTTTCTTAGTGTGATGAAAATTTAAAAAAACTAAAGAATCCTTTTCCACTAAAGAACCTTTTGTGGATTGGAATGGTTCCATGTATGTTAAAGGTTCTTCATGGAATCATAGATGCCAATAAAGAGCCTTTATTTTTAAGAGTGTATACATAATGCTTATATAACTGGCTATCAAATAGATTTAACCCTCTGATGCTCTTTATTTATGTCTACACTCGTGTTTTTTGGGGTCTCCAGAGACCCCAGACAATAACATTTAATTTTGTAACAAGATAATAGTTTTTTTTTTTACAAATGTAATTTTATTCTGTTTGTTAATGTTTTTACTCAACATTTGTGCAGTTTTTGGAGAATTTATGATATCTTTTAAATTTCTATAAATAAATAAATAAATATTTATTTAAATAAGCTTTTTACAAAAAAACAGCATTTGATGTAAAATTCACTTTATAAAAGACCCAGATTTCTAACTTTCATTCATGGGGATAACATGGATCATTTTAAATGGTTTAATGTAACATTTTTGGAAAATGCAGTAAAAAAAAAAAAAAAAAATCACTTTAACCACTAGTTGGCCATAGAGCTCCACTATATGCTATTTGCTATTTGACTACCTGAAAGATATCTTTTCACAAGTTGGATTCAGTTGGATTCATATCTAAATATTATAAAATCACAATTATAACAAAAATAAAATATTTTTGTCAAAGTTTAGCATTTTTTTGTACTGAACCCTCACCCCCCCCCCCCCCCCCCCCCATAATTTTGACAAATTATAGCCCTACAAATGTTCCTGTGTGTGTGTGTGCATGTGTGTGTGTGTGTGTGCGTGTGTGTGTGAGTGTGCACATTTTCAATGTGTCAGTGTCACCAATTTATTTTTGTGGTGGTACTGCATTTTGGATGATTTTATTTGACAAATGATAAGAGAACAGTTTTTATAGTCTCAAAAATGTATTCCTCTATATGTGTGTGTGTGTGTGTGTGTGTGTACGCGTGTTGTGAGCAAAATAATTTAGCATTGTGGATGTTTTTTGCATTGGTGGAAGTGTGCCACTTTATTTGTGCCATTTCTGTCGATGTGTTCTGCGTTGTTTCTGATTTTGATGATGAATTTTGTCTATTTTGATTGCGGGGTCTCCAGAGACCCCGAAGACCACGAGTGTCACAATTTTTGTCACGCTAACATAAAAACAGATATCATTCCAATTTAATTTTTTTTTTGTAGATCTAGAAAGTGTGAAGAGCCGTAGAAGGTTTCATACCATTTGGACAAAGGGAACATTTTTTTTTAATTTGAGCAAAAGTCATTTGGGGTCAAAAAGACCCCGTAAACCACCTGAGGGTTAAAATCACTTATTATATTGCATTATGGCTTTCTTCTTATCATCTGCCTATCAGCACACAAGCAGTATATTTAACCTAAATTTAAATCAGATAAAGGTGAACTCATGGTATTTCAATGCTGATCTGATTTGAGAGAAACGAAGTTCACTCCCAGCTGATCTTCCAACAGTCATGTTTGTAATTGAGTCTTCTTATGCTTATGAAGAGGGAGCTAAATGTATTAGTTAGCATTCTAGTGGGAAATGCTTCTATTAGCTATAGTACACTGTGTCTGGGCATAACAGCAGCCTGGTAGAGAGGATTGTAATGAACAGCGGTTATCCTCCGCTGAATTTCACTATGGCTAAATGAATGAATAATGCATGTAAGAATATACAATATACACAAAACAAATGACTGCCAATATCTCCAAAAGTGTTGGTTTTCTAGGGCTAATCAATGTAAATAGTTATTTAACAACTGTAATATAATTATTTCAGACATAATTATTCATAACCACTTACAGCGGTGTTCAAAGATTAACGTTTTAGTGCAAACATTTTCTTGCACTCATAGTTGTGTTTACAGTACATTATATTGATAACATCCATTCTGGTGTTCGCATATCTAGCCAAAACAGTTTAAATATTTCAATGCTCCCAAAGCTCAAAACAGATCAGAAAAAAACTCATATGGACCAATTTTATTGTTCTTTATTATTTTTTTGAGTTTTGCAGCATAAAAAATAGCTCAGACATTCTGCCTAACATCTCATTTTGGAGTTTTAGTGAACTATTTTTTTAAATGATGAGGTCCCTATGACATTTTTGCTGACTTTATTCCTGTTACACTACTTTTTATGTTTCCAATTATATAAAACCGCTTTATTTTATTGATCCACTTTAGACATTCTGCTACCTAAGTACCTAATTAGAGTATTAGTAGACTGTTAGGTTAGTGGAAAAAGTTGACGTACTTGCAGAGTCACTGTTGAGGGACCATCAAAATAAAGTGTTAGCAGATATGAATCAGACAGTCTACTAATACTCTCATGACTGGTAGTTGACATATTGTTGCTTACAAAGTTACTTAAGTTAGTGTGTTTTTTAAGCCGTTCGGTTTATGAGATGTCCTCATAAACCATGTTTATGTTGTAATACCCATGTCATTATACACATTTGTGTCCTCATAAATCATAGAACACACACACACAATAACAGCAGGCCCTGACAGGAGGAGGACAGAGTAAAGGTACACAGGACCTACAGTTTCCACACTTTTATTAGCCCCGGGTGCAGTGGATCCGAACATCCTGTGTGTAATATAAATGTGTAGGGGGGTGTACAGTGTGTGGTCATTGAAAATTTGTTCAGATATATATTCTTCACAGAAAATGAGCCAAGGCCAATGAGTCTGAGTTTGAAAAAATAATTAATCGTATTATTTTTCTTTTGATAAAAAATGAAAACAGGTCCTACAGACCCGAACACAAGGGTTAAAGGCTCTGTTTACACCTGGTATTAAGATGTGTTTTGGTCGATCGGATCACAAGTGGACGACGCTAAATACAGGTGTATCCGGGGTCTAAAAAGTTTTGAGACTCTCCACTTTCGTCCACTTCCAGAGGTAGTTGAAAACGCATTAGACTGGATTGCTTTCATAGTGTAGATGCTCATGTGGTCGAATGCACTCGAACAGCCACAAAAGACCGCCTACTCTCTTCCTACTGACTTAATGTGTAAACACTATGAAGCGCGCTAGCCAGACGGGATTTGACTCTGAAGACCCAAATTTGGTTTGAAAAACGTACCAAGCACAATGTTCTCTCATCCTTCCTGATTTCTAACACACACTCACAGCATTCCACGTGGTCTTGTAACTATCAGAGCAAAAACGAAACCCTCTGCTCTCAACTTTCGCGTTCATTTGTAAATTGTGCAAGCTTATTTCGTCCATTAGATAGAAAGATCTGAAAAAGCCCATACATTTACCCACCCATAAAGCCTCCCCTCAAAGAAGTCAGGACAGAAGTGGTTGAAAGACAGAATAAAACACCAGGTGTAAACGGGAATGGGTCTCCCTCGTCTATTTGTGATCCGATTGACCAAAATGCATCTTAATACCAGGTGTAAACAGGGCCATAGTTAGTAGAATGTCTAAAGTGGTCCATTGAAATAAAGTGTTAGCAAAAAAAATCTTTTTAACTGCATAACCAGGGTTCTGAACTAATTATTTTTTCCTCCCAGTGAAGTGTCAAAGGTCATCAAGCAGAGACGGAGGCGAGGAGAACACTGTGTGACTGTGACTGGGATTGTGTGCGGCTGCTGACAGAGTTTAAGTACAGAAAGCCTAATTTACACATGGACCGAACTGAAATCAATACTACTCGGTAAAAGAAGCTATTTAAGACTCAATAGCTCTCAGGCTTTTATGTGCTGCATATATCCTTTTTGTTATCTGTGGAACTGTTTTCAATATGTCTATGACAATATGTCTATCCACAGCCACATTTGCATTTAAAGAGGCAACGAGTTGTATGAATCACTGAATGAATCACCATTCAGACCCCTGATTGTCTGAATCTCACATATACAAAAATAATTCAGACAGTAAGTGTTTTTCTTCACAAGGGGGCGCTATTATTTATGAAACATAAAAGCTAGAAATTTTCGGTCTTCACCATAGACCAATCAAAAGGATGCCTCCTTAGATAATACACAAATTAACTTCACTGTTGGACGTCAGTTATGGCTGTATTCATGTGAAATTCAGGTCAAAAGATGCTATAAAGCACATAGTGCACAGCAGAGTTTGTCCTGAGAGCACAGGGACCATGGGATCACTTGCCCATATCAAAGTCAAACAAACAAGTCGGTAGACAGCAAACAGTGGGCCATGCAAGACATCAGCAGTAGTATGTTTACTTTATCAATACCTGGTGTTGAGTGGAAAGAAAGAACAATCTAGGACAGAAAAACATGGTATTTGGTCAGTGTTTTCAGACTTGTGTGGATGAGTTTTCAGACTCTTTGATGCAAAAGACCCTCAAAAATATTGATCACTTGATGGTTATGTTCCTAAAATTTTAATAATTCATGGTTAAAGACCCATTTATTCTGTGTGAGAAAAATCATAATATTATTATAGGATTATGTAATGTATATGCATGATCGTTTGAAGGTTTGAGGTCAGTAAGATTTTTTTTATGTTTTTGAAAGTTTCTTATGTTCACCAAGACTTATTTGATTTAACAGGAACAGTTATATTGAGAAATATTATTAAAGTGTAATAACATTTACTATATTTGTATTGTTAATGTAAGTTTTATTTATTTCTGTGATAGTAAAGCTGATTTATTTCTCCAGTCTTCACATGCTGATTTGGAGCTCAAAAAACATTTCTTATTATTTTCACTGTTGAAAACAGTTGTTGTGCTTAATATTTGAATAATATTTGTGTAAAACTGTGATGCCTTTTTTCAGGAAAGTTCAAAAGAACAGTATTTATTTTAAATAGAGTTTTAGTTTATCAATTTAATACACTGCTGCTGAATAAAATAAAACTTTTAAACAGCATATATACTGACTTTGAAAGCCCTAGTATGTATCCGTTTCTTTTCTCTCTCTCTTTCTCTCAAATGTTCTATGGTATCTCTATACCAGCCTAATTTCATGAAATGCGTCTTTATAGCTCGAATTGTATTTATCGTATAAATTGCGCGATAAATACAACGCGTGCTATAGAGACGCATTTCGTGAGATCGGGTTGCTCTAGCTCTAAATCTGATGGCGACTAATGGTGCATTTAATCATTAAATGTGACCTTACGAATAGGACATGTCATGACCGTCAGCGGTAAGGTCAACTTTAAAACATCCTGGGCCCTGTGGCAAGGGTGACCCAGAAAAACTTGTCTATATACTGCTGAATTGCTGGGGCTCACCTTTATAATTTAATCTCAGGCCCTTTGAATTCATGCGGATATGTACATTTTTGGTATATTTGTTCGGCCTGTATGATGTGCAGAAGGCCGAAAACAAGAGATCCATAAAAGAGATCAAAAGCTATTAATATTTGGGACACAAAAGAGCAATTCCTTTTGCAGCATGATCTCTGGTTCAGGAGGCACCCTGCTGCAGGCGAACCGTGATATCGTGCTTATCCTGGTCAAAGGGCTGGCCTACAGCGAGAGGCAGAGATAGAGCTGGTTAACGTTTAACCACGCCGGCTTGTAAAACAGCTCCAGGACGGTGAACCTTTGGAGTTTGATATGATGTGATTACAGAATCACCCCAGTGACACGTTGCCAAATTCAGCAGAATGAGGGTCTGAGTCTTCCGGGTGGTGATCTCTGAAATTGCTCAGGTAAGTTGCATCTTTAATACTAAATTGAGACATAAGGAGTCTTGTCAGGTAGTGGCACTAGAAAACACTGTGATCGTCCACATGGCTCTTTTAATGCTTTTTATTGCGCAATTAATCATTTTGCATTTAAACGGTCCAGTATGATTGTAAGGACAAAATACTATAATACTAAACGGGTCACCAATGAATTATACACAGTCATTTGACTTTTTATGTAAATATCACCGTTTATTTACAGGAAAGATCATTCAATTCTAAGATTCAACAGCACAAACTCTATTGTGATAGGCTTCATCTGTGTTTAGAATGCAGAAACGAGCCACTCATCACCTTTAACCTGTCTTCAACTGTGACGTTTCAACATATGTACATGCAAATGTGAATTTCAGTATAGTTTTAAGGAGGTGAGCTGTGACATAAGCCCAAAGCTAATCACTGTTGTTACTGGAATGCTTCAGCATATGGTACTTCGCCATCATACGGTTTCACTAAACACTGCCATGCTAATTACAACCTCACAGATGGTTTTAAACAGTAGCAACAGTGTGGTTGTGGTGGGAGATACAGTGCATATCGTTCTTAAACGCTTAAATACAGAGGCAGGCTGCAAATGTAACATGCAATTGAAGTGCACTTACAAATATTATATTCCCTGCACCTGTGTTGAAGTTTCTGTACAGCACAATGGCCTTCAGAACAAGTGTATTTAGCCTCAGTCAACATGGGCTGAAAAGCAGCCAGAGATCCAGGCATGATAAGCGCACGTCTAGTTATCTTGTTTATGCAAACGGTAACCAGGTTGTCCAGGAGAGAGCAGTGGATGGACCGCAGACTAATGGAGCCCTTTCCCAACTGTCTTAAAATGCTCTCTTTATGATTCCTAATGCTTAGCCATTTCTTTTATCCCTAATGTTTGAGCTTCAAGAAAACCATAATTTGTGATATTTGGTCTCATGCACCATATGGATTGAATAAAAGGCAACATTCACCAACTGCAAAAGTGTGCGGTAATAGCATCTCACCAAGAGAGTCATCTGTTACAAGTCTTTTCAGTTTGGATAAACTCTCTGTGCTTTGCGCAAGCTATTGAATTTGTAGAGGCAAACACATTAGTGCTGTCATTGCTGGTTAGATGCATTGCATTGTAGTATTAATGAAAAGAAGAAATAGACAAAATTTCAAAAGAGCACACAGGGGCTCAATCCTTGCTCACTTGATGTCCTAGGCAAGATAAGACTTGGAAACGGTTTATTTAAACAACTAAGTGCTTCTTTTTATATGTGTAGGCCTAAATGTATTAGAGTACTGGTATAATTTTTGTTTGTATATACAGTAGTGGCAAAAAAAAAGTGATGTCCAGAGGGCGTTTTTCTTTTTTTTCCTCAGACTTTGTTTTCGAGAAAAAAGTCAGAATTGCAAGATATAAACAAGCAATGTAAATTGCGATAAATTGTTACAAATTGCGAGATATAAACACGCAAAAAAAAAGTCAGAACTGTTTGGTATAAACACGCAATTGCATGAAAAATTCAGGATTGCAAGTTTATATCTCGTAATTCTGACTTTATAACTCGCAATAGTGAGGGAAAAAAAGTCAGAATTGTGAGATAAAAAGTTGCGATTATGTTTTCAATTGTTTTATTCCATGGCGGAAGCAAGCTTCCATTTTCCTAGGCCTGACATCACTTTTGGCCACTAATATACATGTATCTATCTATACATGAATATAAAACAATATATACAGTAACTAACAGCTAGCTGACAGCTTTCCTGTGTCTTGTTTGAGCCACTTACAGAGCTCATGGTGTCATCATTGCTGTCATGATTACATCCAGATGCTGAAGAGCTTTGGAAAATGACTAGCAGTCTTGTCACCTTTGACCCCTATTCTGTACTCACCATCTTTTGTTTTCGTCAGCATCTCCCTTTGATCATGTGAAGCTGAAAAAGACTAAGACAAATAGACACTCCACTGATGATTTTAAAGACTCGTGGCTGTGTGATTCAATCACGCTTGATAGCACCCTCATCTCGAAAGAAAGAATAATCACAAAGGAGATCTTGTTATTAGAGCAAGATAAATGGGGATTTGTGCACACATTTTGCTCAAGTCTCCAGCTTGCCCTATTTTTCTCCTCAGAGCTTAGTAATCTTGTGTCTCCATCGGGTGTCCAAACAAATCTCAACAATGTCTTAATTTGTTCTCAGATTTACTGTCTGCAATCAAAAGTGATATATTTAAATGTGAACTTATCATTAAATTAAATTATCAGAGCTACTATTTAGATTTATACTCTTATAATTTGATTTCTCGGAAGGAAAAACATTTATGATATACTGTAACTGAGAAATTAAAGTATAGTTTGAAAAAGAAGATATTCGTTTGTCTTCTAAAAGAGTATACACAGAAGTAGATATTTTGAAAAAGGTCTGGTTTTTGTCCATACAGGGAAAATCAATGGGCTCCTATGTTGTTTTGGACCCCATTGATTTTCATAGTATAGACAAAATTAGTTATAGACATATTTACGTTCCAGAGAAGAAAGAAAGTCATGCAGGTTTGAAATGACATGATGATGAGCGGATGATGACAGAATCTTCATTTAAGATTATCCCTTTAAAGTCTTCTGAGCACTGAGCTATTTATATAGTCTGAGCAATCTTCTGATGTAATAATAGAATTATGCTTTTTTATTTTCTAAGTTCTGATTGAGGGAAGATATTTTCATCAGATGAAACAAGGTGTGAAATGAGGGCAGGGCACAGATGTCCTCCTCTTAAAACACATATGTGACTCAATGATTGTCTGCTGTTTTGATTTGCTCTCTTCAGTTAATAATTACACCACAGTCCTTGACCTGGAGGTGAGGAAAATGTTCCTTTCCCCACTTTTTTTGCCAACACTGTCCAGCAGATAAAAAGCCAACATATAGTATACCCAAAGCTCTCTTCATACTGTTCAAACAGACTTGGATCAGAAACAATGATTAAATTAAGATGTTACATGCCTATATTAAGACCAAATGCTTGTTTCCCCTCCACCTGGATTAGATAGTTTGCTAGAGAGTTTTCACACAATACACTTACATATGAATGAGAAAAAATAGCTATTTAGTAATGGACCAGCGTTGTTCAAAAGGGCATGGTTAGGACATATGAACAACTTACCTTTGAACCTCTCTATGAGCAACACGTCTTGGCTTCTTATCATGTTCAGATTTAAAGCAAGAGTATGCTATCTTGGCCTATCATTTATGTGTGTTTGAACTTTGATTTAATTTCAGTGAGCACCCCTAATTTTGCTGATTTATTGCTGATAATCACTCACAATGGAAACCAATCAAAAATGCGGGGATGGACTGACTGGCACGCAGAAAGAGGCTGCGCTGCGCACTCTGATCCAGCGCACAGGATATCACATACACCAGGTAGGAGTTACCAAAGCCTCGGGTAGCAGGACAGGTGCCATTGAGGAATTATGGGATAGAAACACTTGCTTAAATTGACTCTTACTTGAGAAATTCTGAATTCTGAGAATTCTGTCGCTGGTCCATAGTCCATTTTTTTTACATTTTCACTACTGGAGATATGCTGACAGTATATCTGTCTGGTTTCCTTTAGCAGTTTTAGAATGTAGTATAGTGGCACCATCATGTGGTGGAAATGGAAACTCATTTCTTTCCATCTGTAAAAAAAAAAAGCAGCACATGTCTATGGATCAGTACAATGCTTTGTTCATCCTTGAGTTCTATATTATTACCATAATCATTTATGTTTTTGCTTATTCCTTGTGGTGATCTCAGTATGCACATTAACTTATGTATTATTAGAGTTATCAGTTGTTTTCTCCACAGGAAAATGGCCAGAGGAGATATGGTGGTCCACCTCCTGGCTGGGAAGGCCCTCCTCCAGAGAGAGGCAGTGAGATTTTTGTGGGAAAGCTTCCTCGAGACCTCTTTGAGGATGAACTGGTACCACTCTGTGAAAAAGTAAGGTGGTCAACAAAAATAATATGAAATAAACCATTTAAAATAAATCTAAAAATTCAAAAGATTAATAATGACTTGCCCAAAATAGAAGGATATTGGAAGCCTCTTCCCACCTAAGAATATAAAGAAAGAAAGAAAAATGTAATCAAGACTTTATAAATGTATTTACACTGAGGTGGAGATATAAATTTTAGTGTGGTGTAGCTGTAAAAATGTTAAGCTTACCTGTCTCTGCAGTTCGGCAACATATACGAAGTACGGATGATGATGGACTTCAATGGCAACAATCGAGGCTATGCATTTGTTACCTTCTCCACAAAACAAGAGGCTAAGAATGCCATGAAACAACTCAACAATTATGAAATTCGGTGAGTCATTGTTCAAAGTAGACATCTAGTGGATTAAGCATTTTGAACAATTCTCACACATCTTCACACAGGAATGGAAGACTTCTGGGTGTGTGTGCAAGTGTAGACAACTGTCGTCTATTTGTGGGCGGCATTCCAAAGACCAAAAAGAGAGAAGAAATCCTGGCAGAGATGAAGAAGGTGACGGATGGTGTCATGGATGTCATTGTTTATCCAAGTGCTGCTGACAAGGCCAAGAACCGAGGTTTTGCATTCGTGGAGTATGAAAGCCATAGAACTGCCGCCATGGCCAGGAGGAAACTGCTGCCAGGTAAAACTCAATACAACAAATCATTTAAGTTATACACATATACTGTAATAGTTACTTACTATTATAGTATGATTTTATACTATATCCTGTACTATGTCATGTCCAAAAAACACTCATTCTTCTTTTCCAAATGTACAGACGTTTTTCAAAGCAATTATCTGCTACCAAAGCAAGACAATATTTTATTGATTTCCCTCTGGCTGAACTCATGTTGAGTCCAAAGATACTTAGTTCATTGCCCAAAGGAGGTGAGTGAGAGATAAAATAATAGCCAATGACACAGATTTCACTATCTCTTTCCAGGGAGAATTCAACTGTGGGGTCATCCTATCGCAGTCGACTGGGCTGAACCTGAGGTAGAGGTAGACGAGGACACCATGGCCACAGTGAAGATCCTCTATGTTCGTAATCTGATGTTGCCCACTACAGAGGAAACCATTGAGAAAGAGTTTAACAGCATCAAACCTGGTGAGCTGTTTGAAACAATAAAAAGTCACTTTAATACTCTGGCCTCTGGATATGGCTCAGGTCGATCCTTCTATGCAAGTCTTTAGGATTTTTTTCACCTGTTATATCATCTGCCAGGCGAAAACCGGAAGTGCGATCACTTAGAACAGTAATAGCACACAAAATTCACTTTTCCTATAAACCTGCAGTTAGGATAGGAATCATCAATCATTTATCTGTCATCGCCCCCTTGTCGCTCTAAAGCTGTATGACTTTTTTTTTTTATTAGGAACACAAAAAAAGATATTATGGAGAATGTCAAAACAACATTCAACAGCATTGTTTCGAACAACATTGGACCCCCACTGACTGTATGAAAAAAAAAAAAAAACTCATTTTGTGTTTTATGTTAGAAAAAATTGTCACAGGTTTGGAACGACATGTGGAGAAAGTTTATGGGTGAACCATCCTTTTAAGGTTAGGTTCAAACAATTTTTGAACAATGATATTTACGATGCTTACCTTGGCAAGGACCAAAAAGAACCTGTTTCTGAGTCTGAAGGAATTCATTTGTTTTATGTGATTTCATTGAAATATTTAGAGTGTTTGCTAATCTACAGGTGCTGTTGAAAGGGTGAAGAAGATCAGAGATTATGCCTTTGTACATTTCTCTCAAAGAGAGGATGCCATCAATGCCATGGATGCGCTGAATGGAAAGGTGAAACTAATTGAAATTTAATCTAGAGGAAAATCTAATCATTACGAAATTTTCTGTATAAAAAACTTGGACTTCCCTCCAGGTCATTGACGGTTCTCCCATTGAGGTCACGCTAGCCAAGCCTGTGGATAAGGACAGCTATGTACGGTACACACGAGGCACGGGGGGTCGTGGCGGTGCTCTACTCCAAGGAGACTACGCTTACACCGTTGGCCAAATGTACGACCCCTCAGCTGCCTACCTAGGAGCACCAATATTCTACGCCCCCCCTGCGTACACAACCATCCCTAATCAATTCCGCTTTCCCACTACCAAAGGGCATATAAGTACTAGGGGGCTGGTGCGCTCACCCTCTGTGAGAGGTGGGTAATCTGATTCATTTGTTGAAATTTGTTCCAGATCTAATTTAAGGTGTGACAATCATCTCCAAATAAATCTCATTCTGTAACTGTAAATCAAACTTGTGAATTATCTGCTAAAAAATGCAGTAATGAATATATAAAATTGTTCTGAATATTAATGACCAAAAAGATCCACTTTATGTCGAAAATAAATCAATCAAGAAAGAAAGAAACCAAATGAATACAAGGCCAAACTACAATAATTGAAGTCAACATGAAAAAAATATTCTATATTCATAATGTGAAAATTCTGAGTGAAATGGCATATTAAATGGAAAAAAAACAGGAACCTTATTGATTGGATGAAATCAATAAGTGTGTGTTACATACAGTACATGTATACTGTGTGTGTTACATACAGTACATGTACCTGAATTGAGCCAGGTGGTTGGAGGGAATTCTTTTTATTGTATTTTAATAAAAGAATATGAAACATTTGTTTTATTTGGAATAACTGTGCACAATAAGATCAGGAAGCACATTGAGAACATTTTAATTCCATGTTGACTTTAAAGAGGCCAAATTACTTAGTAATGAAAGATCTTTACATAATGTTTCAGGCAGTTCAAATATATATTTGCATCTTCTTTGCATTTGACTATAAACAATGTTATACTTTAAGTTTGCTTGTCCCATGTAGCATTTGAATGTGTTATCCATGCCTGCATATTACAGTCCAGAGGCAATAATATATTGTTCTGAATGGATGGGGTACAAAAATCAAGTCTGCCAAATCTTTAAAAGTTATGATCAGACAAAAAAAAATCAGAGATGCAGCTTCTGTAATGTGCTGGCTTGGAATACATCTATATGATTGTCTTGATTGAAACCCGGGTGATTTCTGGTGATTTGATTCGAATCAATGCCTTCTTGCATTCCTAGAAATTTACATGAATGTACCTGTAGGGGCAGCGGGCGTACGTGGTTTGGGTGGGCGAGGATACCTTGCCTATGCAGGCGTGGGTCGTGGCTGCGCCACATACCAACTCAAGACAGACAAACGCCCTGATGAAAAACTCTATGACCTTCTTCCTGGCATGGAGCTCACGCCCATGAACCCAGTCACTCTGAAGCCCCAAGGCATCAAACACGCCCCACAGGTACACTCATAACCTCACTGAAAAGATCACTTGTGGAATTTAAAGGAGAGAGTTTTCAAGAAACATTTCTCCAAGGACCATTTTGCCTGTTTTGCAGATCTTGGAGGATATTTGCCAAAAGAATAACTGGGGGCAACCTGTTTACCAGCTTCACTCTGCTATTGGACCAGATCAGAGGCAATTGTTCCTTTACAAAGTCACCATCCCTGCTCTGGCTACTCAATATCCAAATATGTACGCCCTAACCTCTGCTTCAACTATACTCGCATTAACTGTGTCTTAACCTAGTGAACTGCCTACCTAGATAGATTTTTGTGCATTACAGTCACGTGAAGAACATGAAGGCTGCTTCAAATTGAAAATTATGCTATCAAGATACCTCATTACATCAGATACTCACCTTTCATGTATAGTGATGCATTCACGTTATGTTGGAATCACCACAGATGTCTGAGCAAACATGTCCCTCCTGACCGCCATATTATTATAGCCAAGGGAATATAATATGGTGATTGGTGAATTAATGTATTGTATTAAGTATTTTCATCAGCAACAATTATGAAATCAGAGTAGAATCTCAGAGATATAAAAAGAATCCAAATTAAACGAAGTGTAGCCATAAATTAGCTAACACTCTTCAGTCAGACACGACATGTAGCAATGCAGAATCTCACATGAGAACTAATGGTTCCCCTAGGAAAGTTTTCCTGGTTGCATTCGCCAGTAGGAACTCTGAAGTAACGTACGTCACGCTTGCTGTCCTGACTTTTATTTTGACGGCGCGGCAGACTTTTATTTTGACGCTGCTGAGAACTCCAGAGCTTGAGCACATAGTGCTCACATTTTCCGTGTTCATTAGTTTACGATCTGTCTAACAGTCTTGTCTAATACTCTATTAGATAGAACTGTTATACATAGAAAGTAGACGGTAATGAAAAGCTATTAGCATATGCTGTGTGGTTGATGTCCAATGTTGCTAGCTGAGCAGAAATACATAATCATGTTTGGCTTGGTCCCCTCAAAGTTGCGTTGGATTTTCTCCTCAGCGTAAAGGTTAAGAGGCATATCTATCACTGTTTTCCATGTTCATAGAGTTAGTTTCTGGAGTAAATATATAGGCTATAATATGTGTGTTTAATGCAGCCTTTTTAAAAATGGCGGGTGCTGGTGTTTCGCGTGCGTTCGGCCAATCAGCGTACACTAACGTCACGGATAGTTACTTAGTACTGGTTTAGACCCTACTCTGAAGGAGTTCCTAGAACTAAAATCGTTCCTAGTTCATTGCGGTGCGAACACGCCAAAATCCGAGTAGCCTACTTCCGCCAATAGTTTCAGGAACTATGAAAAGGTTCCTCCAGTGCGAAAGCCCCTATGCACACAACACTTCCCAACATACAGAATATCTATACAGTATTTTTTTCAACAGCATATACAATACATTTATACATTTTAGCAATTTATTTTACCACTGTTGCTCTCTGTGACTGTGTGTCCAACCAGACACCCGTTCACCCCCGCCAAGCTCTGTGCATCGATGGATGAGGCGAAGCTGCATGCGGCCGAACACACTCTGCAGATCCTTGGTGTTCAGACAGAGGGCGCTGACGCTTCCGCTGCTGCATTCCCAGGTATGTGAGGTCTGTAAGACTGATACTTATTTTACTGTGATGCTAATTCTGTTATAGTGGAGTATATTAACTCTAACCACGTAAACTCTTAGAAGAAAGGTTCCATATAGAACCTTAAAAGGTTTCTGTCAGCCACTTCACATTTAGGACCTTTTAGGGGTTCCTGGGATGATTTTGGGATGAAAATCATGGGATGATTTTATGAATTTAGTTTTAATTGATTAATTTTGTTTCCATTCATTTTTAATTTTAATTCAATTTTATGAATTAAACAGCTCATGAACATACTTTATCACTAGAAAAAAATGTAAATAACTCAAACATGAATGTATTATGTATTCATTTAAGACATGTCTTCTAGGCTTTAGAATCTTTTTGGCATAAAGTCAAGAGTTCAATATAGTACGCCTTCAAAACTTTTTTCTAATAGGACAGACATATTTTTTTAATTACTCTATAATGTACGTCTGTGGTAAAAAGAATTTCAAATGTAACATAAAATTATTAAATTGAAAAAAAAAAATCTATATATTTAAGAGACATATTTTATTTAAATTTAAATTTGAATGTCGTATAACATTTTACATACTTAAAAACATAACAGAGACTGTAAACTTTTATTAAAAATCCATCCATTTTTAATTATTTATTACTATGGTTTATAAATGAACTGGTCATTTGATATGCATTCTAGGGTTAAAAAAAAACAAAAACATTTTTGCTTTTCAAGAGTTATTTTGCCCTGAGTCTTTTCCTTTTGGCTTCACAGGTTATACAATTACCAGCACCACTGCTACCCAGCTGAAACAGGCTGTTTCTCTGGGTCAGGACCTGACTGCCTATGCAACCTACGAGGGTTACCCGGCCTTTGCTGTGGCAGCCCGTGGGGATGGATATGGAGTGTTTTGATACCCCTAACTAACTGTCTCTGTCATTTTATGTTCTATGTATTCTTTTGTGTTTATTTTAGTAGTTTTTGTTCAGAGTTATAACTTTATTTCTTCCCTAGTGTTTTATGAGCATTTTTGCGATATTGAAGAATACGAGTCAACTTTTGACTTTACTCAGGAAGAGGGCGACCTGAAGGCTGTCCACAACTCAATCCCAAACCTTTCTAGAAAATGTCCATTTTTATGTTTTATGATTTATTGCTGTTTGTCAAGGCATAAATCGCCTTGATTGAAACATTACTTGTGTCATAATTTAGGATCATCCAGAATGGTGACCCAATCAAATTTGAACCGATTGTTACTAGCTTCTAAATTATCTAAATTACAGAAATTTAGGCTGGACCAAGCATCAATGCAATGCAAAGCAAATTCAATGCTGCCTTTAACACTGAATCATTACTATTGAATATAGGTAATTTTGAAACACTCTGTAAAACCCTATTGCGCTAATGACTTTTATCCAGACATTTACTTTAGTAATCTTTGGTATTAAGTTGTATTTAAAGTTGTAGTTTTTGTGTTGGTTTTCTTTCAGTATTTACATTAACACCCAAGTACAGAGTTTTAACAGATCATGCTTTCATACGCCTTATTAGTATGTATCTGCATGTTTTAGGATAATTTTAGATATGTTTGACAGTTTGTGGCTGGTTCTTAAGTTTTGCTATATTTTATAAGATATTTACAGGCTTGCTACTAATATTTCCCTCCTCATTCTTTTGGGGAATATGAGAACACTGTTTAAATACACATTTTTGTTAAATATAAACATGCCTTAAAGGTGACAGTATTAAAGTTTGTGTGGCACTTAGAACGTATTTTTATACCTGAATTCCATCTCTGTTTATATGAACTTTGTTTTTCGATCATAGACTGTTTGAAATAATTTATTGTTTCGATGATTGGCATCGGAATTGGAGGGAGAATTGGATGAGCATCATCAGGGAAAAAAATAAACTGAGAGCTTCATAGTGCTACAGAGTAAGATAGTTGTGAAAATATAATTCCAGTAAATCAACTAATCATCAATAAACCAAATTATCTTTAAAGACACGTCTACTGTTCCAGACTTTGTGTGTGTGTGTGTGTGTGTGTGTGTGCTATTTGTGTGACACGTTTTGAAGTGTCATGAAACCCTAAAACACATTTTATGTTATCATGTACAGATTGCACATTTATCATTAGGGCATTCAGTAGGCTAGTTTTTTAAAGCTAGCGTTAGCACTGTTCCTACCACATTGGTGATAGACGCTGCACTGACATAAACGCTTCAGGAACGTCTACTGAGTTTTATGTAAATTACACTATTAGGGAGTTCCGGTGTAGGAAATGACGGAGTGAGTCACGTTTCTGCCCTGCTCCCAACCTCTACGTTTATAACTTTTCTTACAGTCCAACTAAAGTGTTAAAAACGATCCCCAACATTTAAGTACATTTGACAGGGCATCGCTGCTTAGTAGATCGAAAAAAGGGGACCAGAAAGAGAACGACCCTACGAACACTGTGCTGCCCGCGCTAGCAGATATGCTAGCTAAACACGAGGTTTCTCTTATTACTAAGTTCCAGGCGGAATTCAACACTGCGTTCTCCAAGCTCGAGGAGCGGGTTGACAAATTCCAGAATACCTTACTCGACCACCAACAGCGTCTCTCGTCTTTGGAGACATTTGCTGATTCCACGAGCCAAGACATGAAGGCCATGGAAGCAGAGCTGGCCGCAATATCTGAAGCGAACGCTAAGCTACAGACTAAGCTTGTCGACCTGGAAGGCCGCTCTAGAAGAAACAACATAAGGATAGTGGGCCTTCCAGAGAACATTGAAGGTGCCCACCCTACGGCTTTTTTCTCTCAAGTTTTGGTGGATGTTTTCGGCGACCAAATATTAAACTCTACCCCTGAACTCGACCGAGCCCACCGCACCCTAGCTCCAAAGCCGGGGCCTGGCGGCAAAGCCCGGCCAGTTATCATTCGCTTCCTTAAGTTTCAAGAGCGGGAGTTGGTTGTGCGTGAAGCTCGACGTTTACTGGGCAAACTAAACTACAGGGCCTCTCAAATCCACATCTTTGAAGATTATTCACCCGAAGTGGCAGAACAACGCTCTGAATACCGGGCCGTGATGAAGCAGCTATATGACCTGGGCCTTAAACCGACTCTCCTTTTCCCTGCCAGGCTGTTCATCAGGCCCGAAACCGGACCGCGACGCCACCTCCCCTCCCCGAAAGCTGCTCAGGACTTCATCGCTTCTCATCGTCAAAGCAGCTCGGGAACCACGGAGGACGGGTAACGTAACTCGCTTAGCTCTGTGACGGCGGAGCTAGACCTGCACGACTGGTGATTTGCTGCCAGCTTTACTCCCTTTCCAAGGGCTACTGTAAATTGAGGTCCCTCGGATGTGATCCACTTTTAACTACTGGACAGCTAAGACACGACAACCCCCTTGCTTTATCGTTTACTGAGCTGGTAAGACTGCTCCAGGACTTATAGCCATAAATAGCTAATGCTACCATATACTTTCTGTGCCAATGATACCCCTAAGTTTAGCTTCTCTTCTAGCTCCTTTCTTTATTTACTTCTATTTACCTGTTTATTTATTTTCTTTCATTGGCAATGTTTGTGTTCGATTTTATGGTTGATGTTAGTATTTTTGTTAGGCTGTGGTGATATGTAACTTCATGTATGCGCACGCGCGACCGTATGTGTGTGGTGATGTGAGTATGCACGCGCCACATCCTTTTGCAGCCTATTTTATTTACCTATTTATTTATTTTCTTTCACTGTCAATGTTGAGTTCGATTTTATGGTTGATGTTAGCATTCTTGTTAAGCTGTGCTGGCGGACACTGGAGAAAGATGCTGTCTGAATGATGAGTTGTTTCGTTTTGTTTTGGTAATGTTTTGACACTGGACTATTTTGCTGTTCACGGGAGTTGGGGACACTAGGAATTCACTCGGAAGTGTATGAGACACGCCGCTGTGCAATGGACACGGAAAATATTGTTTGTTATTGGGGTTTTCCAGGCCAGAGTTTTGTGTGTGTGTGCGCGTGTGTGTGTGGTTATCATCCGGTGTGCCCCCCCCCCTTTTTTTTCTTTTTCTCTCTCTCTCTCTCTCTCTCTCTCTCTCTCTTTCTCTCCTTCTTCACCCCCAATCCCTGCTTCGCTTACTCAAGGAATATCAATAAGGTATGTCAAGCATGAACAATATAATTAGATTTATCTCATGGAATGTGCGGGGGGTGGGTAGCCCCACTAAGAGTGATAAGATAATGACCCACTTACAACAGCTCAAAGGTGACGTGTTTTTTATTCAGGAGACCCACCTGCACAACAGGGAGGTGACACGACTAAAAAGGGGTTGGGTCGACCATGTTTTTCATTCCAGATTTAACGAAAGGGCCAGAGGCACCGCCATTATGATTCGTAAAAACGTCATGTTTGAACCAGGTAAAGTGGTATCAGACCTCAACGGTCGCTTTGTTATAGTCACTGGCAAATTACAAAATACACCCGTCATCTTGGCCAGCGTCTACGGTCCTAACTGGGATGACTGTTCATTCATATCCAAACTATTCACGTCACTACCAAACATTGATAATCATCATATAATTATAGGTGGGGATTTTAATCTGGTTCAAGACCCCATACTAGACAGATCGTCAAATAAACCGTACTCTGTAAAGCAAATCAGCCAAAACTTTACATGACTTTGCCAAACGACTGGGCCTCTCTGACCCATGGAGGCACACTTCTCCCACGACCAAGACATTCTCTTTCTTTTCTCATGTGCACCACACCTACACACGCATAGATTTCTTCCTTCTAGACGATAGACTGCTCTCCATGATTAAATCCAGTGACTACCACCGTTACGCAATATCGGACCATGCACCTACCTCCCTTGACTTGCACTTATGTACTCACCTCAGCCCCTTCAGTCAGTGGAGATTTAACTCTTCTTTATTAGCGGAAGATCCATACAAGCAATTTATACACTCCCAGATCACTCTTTTTTTTGAGCTGAATGACTTGCCAGACACAAACAGAGGTGTACTTTGGGAAGCTTTGAAGGCTTATATTCGAAGCGTCACAAACATTAGACCTGTTACAGAAAATTAAGAGCATTGATGACGAATATGCGGTTAACCCGGACCCTATCCTTTACAGAGAGCGTCTTAGACTCCACACAGACTTTGATCTCCTATCTGATAACAAAGCCAGGCTCCGTTTGCTCAAATCTAGACAGCGTTTTTTTGAGTCGGGGGATAAAGCGGGGAAGCTTCTGGCTCATCAGGCCAGAGCTGAGGCAACCTCGCGGCTTATTCCTGCCATTAGAGCCAGCTCAGGTGAGGTGCACACTTATCCTGTCACCATTAATAAAATATTTGCTGAATTTTACGTTGACCTATATACCTCTGGCTGCCCCCCCATTGCAGACGAGACGCCTAACGATATGATTTTCCCCCAAATAGACGCAGAATCAGTGAACGACTTAGGTGCCCTTATAACCACTGCTGAGGTTCAGGGAGCCATTAATTCCCTACAGAGCGGTAAATCCCCAGGGCAGGATGGCTTCACTGTAGAGTATTACAAAACTTTTTCCACTTCTCTCGCACCAGTCCTAAAAGATATGTACAACGAGGCTTTTCATCAGCGTCGTCTTCCGGATACCCTATCTAAAGCCACCATCTCCCTAATTCCTAAGAAAGGGAAAGAGCCCCTGCTCTGCGGCAGCTACAGGCCGATCTCACTTCTCAACATAGACCTCAAAATTCTCGCGAAGGTTCTTGCACTCCGTCTCCAACGGTTAAAGGAGAACTCCGGTCAATTTTAACATTGAGCTCATTTTTTTGTACATTTGGAGTGCTGTCAGTACAGAGAACAACGACAAAAATCGGTGTTGCCTACACCGTGTTATCCTCTTTTTAAAATTTGCACCCTGTTGACTTCAATGGGGCAAGTTTTAAACCTGCTTTTAGCCTCTTAACATCCTTGATGTGTCATTACAAGTGCACAGGTCATGTGAGTGATTCCTTCGGAGTGAACGCGGGTGAATCTGACTGCAGTAGATGTGAAAGATATGAATAAAAATGATGTTTATTCAGCCAGCGCACATACCTGTATTTACATCCTGTTTTCGGTCGAAGTCCACAGTAGTCGATTGTCGAGTTCACGTGCGTGATCATAGGTACTAAACCGACGTCATGTCATGACCCCATGTCATTCCAAACAAACCCATAAGACTTAATGATATTAGGCTATTATTTAGTCTGGCTATCACCAGACCAAGCTCAATCTTTTAAGATTGAACATTAGTCTGGGGAGTTTGCTCTGCATTTTCTACTGCACAAGAGGCGTGATCAACGGGCATAGTTCAAATGACTCTTTACGCAATTGGATCGTCGAGAGGTTAAAAGGAATTGGATTGGATTAAACCCGCCAATGTGGATAAGCCAGTTTGTGATTGTTCCCTGCAAATTTGTAACGGAAGCAGGATAGAAGAATGTACAGGTTTCCAGCCTGAGCTGCAGGGCGAAATCAAATCGCTGGCAGATCAGGCTTGGTTTACCCAGTCTAGCTATTATTATGACTGATTATTCTTCAGAACACATTTTTGTTCTATTGAGCCATTTTGTTCTTCCACTCGCAAGGTGCTTGCAACTTTTACTAAACTTTTTTGGCTAGAGGAGAACTGGCCCCCCGACTGCGCCTGGTTTCTCCCAAGGTTTTTTTTTCTCCATTCTGTCACCTGATAGAGTTTGGGTTCCTTGCCACTGTCGCCTCTGGCTTGCTTAGTTGGGGACACTTAATATTCAACAATATTATTGATCTGCCTGCATTGACACCATTGTATGAGAACTGAACTGAGCTGGATGATGACATCACTTTTTTTCTCCAGAGCTGCTATATAGATAAATAAACTGAATTAATAACTTTTTTACAACAAAAATGAATCAACACTGAAATGACTCAAGCTGGATGATGACACTATTTTCTTCAAGAGCTGCTGTACAGCCAAAAAACCTTTATTGCATTATTTTCCTATTATCATTGTAAAGCTGCTTTGAAACAATCTGTAATCTACAAAGCACTATATAAATAAAGATGACTTGACTTGACAAAACAATGGGACACAAATTCAAATTAATAAGCCTACATGATTTTATTAAATACATTCAGAAGACATACCTACCAAACTTTAACTGTTAATTGTGAATATTGTATAGTGTCTATTTTAGCAGCAGAGACCAGTCAGAAGCTAGGACTGGAACAGATCGATATAGGCTACTTTACCAAACAACTATTTCACCTTAGAAATATAAAAAGACAGAAAGGTCAATGTTTGTGCATTTGACGTATACTATTGTTGCCTGTTTACCTTAGACAACAACATTAGTTTACAGATTGATGCTGTTAACTGAGCACTGAACAGCTAATGTTCTACAGCATATAATGTTCTTCCTCAGTGATACACTGACTGATCAAAAGTAGTAAAAACTTTTGGTGACTTTGAAAGCATCAGAAGCGCCCACGTATGGCATGATGATGGTGTTGTTATCCTTGGATTGTCTGTAATGTCCAAAGTGTTGAATCCGGTAGGTTCCTGTCTGCGCCGTGAGCGGGATGTGCCACTCCACTTCTGACCGACTCCGGCCGGCAATTCCTTTAATCCAGTGAAACCTGGTTACACACACATACACAAAATAAGTCAGAATCTTTACTCCTATATCATAGCAGGCCATATGCAAGGCTCGACATTAACACTTGTCCGCTTGTCCGGGACAAGTGGATTTTTTGAAGGGACAAGTAAAAGAGAATTTTACTTGCCTGACTGGACAAGTAGCCTGATTAAAAATAACAAGGGAATCACTAAACCGAGAGAATGATTCTGAATTGATTACATTTATTGTAATATTGTACATTAATTTTATTACATGGATATGGTTAGGACAAAATTTTTGTCTGTACAGTCAGTATACATGTACAGACTGTCTAATCTACAATTCATTTAGGATCTTACATGGATTTTGGCCTGAGGAATGGTTAATGGCTATATAATGTGATAAGACCTTGACTCAGCGTTTGCCTTATCGGGGGACAGAGATACTGTCAGCTTTAAGATGGCTTCATTAACACAAGCTCAAAGTAAAAGTATATACAAATCGATATTATATAAACATTAGCACAGAGAACATTAAAAAAACAAAACTTGAGCCTATACTGTATACAGTATGTAGACAGAACATTACCTTGTTTCCCATGATGCATCCGTGTGAACTATTTCCCATGTGTTGGTGTTGTTGTGAAACCTCTCCACTGTAACCAGTGTCTTATCTCTCTGATATCACAATCACCACAGATTAGTCATATCTAATGCATAAAAGAGCATGTTTTGCAAAATATTACTATACGGTTACTGCTACTAAAGTACTCACAATATCTCCAGAGTTTCTCGGGTTTCCAGCAACAAATGTGACAGATGCGATTTCTCCCTTTAGAATAAATAAATCACATAAATCGTGTCAATTTATAATAGCAAGCTTAAGTATGTTGCAAGCTTAGCATTCACAAGTTTACTCGTTTCAATAAAATGCTACATTAGTGATATTTCAGTGAAATTTTGCTGGCAAAAATGTCCACTGTTAATAGTGATGTTTGATTCACTGCCCGACAGTTACTTTCAAAACAAGCAGCTTTTGTTGGTCAGCGCAGTGAATTCGCACGACCAACTTGAACATGAGCGAAATTTGCGTAAGGGAACTCATTCGCCCTCATGGGAAACTCACAGATTCCTATTGAAATGACTGGATTTCGCCCACAAAATTCCATCGAGCAACGGTATATGTAATTGAACGTTTACTGCATGTACATCACAATTATTGACCTACCACTTTATAGACAGGGTTAACCTGCTGTAAGACGTCACCAAAGGTGGTGTTATCTGGTGCTACATCTGCCACGGGGTCCTTCACTTGATTAAAAAGTGTGTCTTCATCAAAGAAAGGTGGTTCGGGACCCTTAGGCAATTCTCCTATTGTTCCCTGTGGAAGATTAGTTCATTCGTGAGATCAGACAGATCATTTCAGTTCATTAAAAAGTTACAAAATGACTGCAAGGCAATGAAAAATGGAGAGTTACATGAGCAATAGCTTTGGCAAGTCCTCTGTAGCGCTGGATATAAGCCGAGAGAGTGTGAGGGCCAAAAATGGTGGATGCACCCTCATATCGCTGGATCTGTGAGAGTAGAAGAAAACCATTTGAAAAGCCAGACCAAATAACACATCGTGTCTGTCATCTCGTTTTGACATGTTCTTGAACCTACCACGACTATTACGGTGGTCAACTAAAACTAGCATATATACCTGATACTCTTCGTATGTAGTGATGTAGTGGGTGTAGGTGTTGCAGAGACCAGCGACAACCACCTCTGCATTAGTGAAAGACGCTTGCACCTCCAACTCCTTTGAAAACCATGTGATACAGAAGAAAAAAAAAAAGATTTTTTGAAGAATCTACTTCAAATTCGGATTCATAAATGTTGTGTCAACCTGTTGTGGCAGGTTTGATTCCACTAAATATTGAAGATATTGAAGATATGAAAAGAGATTAATGAGATTGTTGTTTTATCTTTGTGTTGTTGAAAATGACTACATTTTCACAGCTTAATATTTTTGTGGAAATTGTGATACAATACTACTCAAAAGTTTGGGGTTAGTAAGATTTTTTTTTTAAATGTTAAATAAAAGATTATTCAGGAAGGATGCATCAAATTTACAGTAAAGACATTTGTAATGTTACAAAAGATTTATATTTTAAGTAAATGCTGTTCATTGAACTTTCTATTCATCAAATAATCCTTAAAAAACATATATCACGCTTACCACAAAAATGAAGCAAAAACATTTTTCAACATTGATAACCATTATTAATAACTGGGCAGCAAATCAGCATATGAGAATGATTTCTGAAGGGTCATGTGACGTGAACTGGAGTAATGCTGGTGATTTTCAATTGCAAGGATAAATTTCACAATGTTTTTTTATTTTTATTTTTTATTAAACAAATGCAGCCTTTTTGAGCATAAGAGACCTCTTTCAAAAACATAAAAAAAAAAAAATCTGTTCTCACCTTTTTGACTGCCTCCCGTATCCTTCTCCCTGACATGGTACTAGAACATTGAAGACAACTTGAGTTGAACAATATTGGCTGGTTGTGGAGACACTTTTTCCTATATTAACACAGCTGCTGCTTTTGCGAATCAACAGAACTCACGTGAATTCTCCAGGGACTGCAACTATGGCTAAAGAGCCAATAGTGATGATCTGAACGTCCACAATGGCTGGATGCCATGGGAGGGGTGAGTCCATCTGCATGAAAACAGAAATCTGTTATCATTTCAAAACAAAGAAAACATTTAAACATGTCTTATGAGTACTTTCCATTACCCATCTCTCGTGTAAAAAGTGCCAATTCTGGAGTGATTGGCACATTGTTATCTTATGCTAATAATAACAAAAGATACCGTATTGTACATTAGATTTTGTTAGTCTGTTTATTTATGAGCTCTACTTGTCCTCATACCTCCCCGGTGCTGAAGAGGATTGGTTTAGGCCAATGACAAGCCTTGGACTCATTAGACGGGGGTCCCACAAGCGCATCTCTTATGCCATCCCAAAAGGGGTCTCCATCTGTATCCCCTGGTCACAAGAAGAAACATAACCATAATTATCAGATATGTGACCAACAATAAGAAGTGTCAAAGTATTTCCCAGGCTTGTGACATAGCTATATTTGCTTGTGACATTCATAGCTTATATCCTTACCTTGTATGAAGTTGAATTCTCCTCCTCCATCGGTTGTACCAGCGGCAAAACTGTGTCCCAGAGCAGGTTTACACGTCCGTCCCTGGTGATAGAAACTGTGTCAGCATGACGTTTTGGTACAGTGTGCCTCTGGCTCAAAGGGTGCTTTAACTAAGTATAAGATCAGGGGTGTGCACATTTATGCACAATTATTTTTTCCCCCCATACTATAGAAATCAATGGGGCCAATCAACTGTTCGGTTACCAACATTCTTCAAAATATCTTCTTTTGTGTACAGCAGAAGAAAGAGATTTATACAGGTTTGGATCAACTTGAGGGTGAGTAAATGATGACAGAATCTTCATTTTTGGGTGAACAATCCCTTAAAGGTCTATAGATAGCATCTGTGACAATCAGCTGATAACCATATAGAACATCATTTTCACTCTTCCTTTAGTTTGGAAAAACAAAGGAAAATTGTGTTTTTGGTGATGCACTTACAATTTCAGTCTATGACGCAATACGTTTTGGAGGGTTAAAAGCAGATTTACTTAAAGGAATTATGGAGTGATTCTGAAGTTGTATAAAATTGTCCTTTTGAGGTAGTAATACTTGTTTAGGTAGATCAACTTATGCAATTCCTGTGTGTGTTCAATGTAAACAGTGCTTTATCATTATGTCACATCCTCTCCTAGTATAATTGCATGGAAATTATGGTAACATTAGATTGTTTCACAGACAGGGCTTAGACTAAGCCAGGATTAGGCATTAGTTAAATTAAGACATTTAAGTAGCTTTTATAAACATGCCTTAGAAAAAAAAATATTTTACTGGTGTGCATTTTGAGATGGCACTGACATATTTTAAGACATCTCAGTACAAGTTGCTTTTAGTTAAAACAGCTCAAACATGTATTTTAGTCTGGGACTAGCTTAAGCCTCGCCTGTAAAACCAGGCAATAATGGCACAGGAGCCCTGTACTCACTGAATGAGTGGAGTTAAATGGGACAGTCTCATCGGTCATGTTGACCCACTGATGTGCGCCGTGAACCGACCCGTGCAACTCCTGCTTTGCACTGCTGTACAGCTCCTGCAGAACAAATACACTTGGTGAAGAAGCACACTCAGGCCACACAGATACTCATGACGATCAAGCAATATGACAAGTGACACACACCTTTGCTTTTTTATACATATTCTCTCCTATGATCCTGGTGCTTTCAAACATGTCCTCTCCCGGTCCAAAAGCTACGCATGCTTTTTTCTATTGAAAGGCACATGTGAATTAGAACTGGTGAGTGAATATTTCCAAGTGTCTACAATTATTTTGAAATACAAGGTTATACTTCTTTATGTAGACAGACAGATAGATAGATAGATAGATAGATAGATAGATAGATAGATAGATAGATAGATAGATAGATAGATAGATAGATAGATAGATAGATAGATAGATAGATAGATGGTACAACCCTGTTGATATACAGTACAGCATGTGTATATTAATAACTCACTCCACCGACAGGGCAGGAGCTGTTAAGGTAGTCACACTTCTCGCCTGTGTTCACGCAGACGGGGCCGCGAATGTTGGGAGATGAATCTCCAAGATTACTGGAGGAAAAGCCGGCAACAAAAGGACCCTGGAGGTAAACAGACCGTGAGGCGTTAGCGCTGCACTGTTCATACTGTCCACAACTCAAAAAGCCTAATAAAGATAACTGCCAACATAAACAACAGAAATAGTATCTTCCATTTAATTTCCATGGCAGATTTTTACTGTCTCAGATAATAACATCATTAATTAACCATTGTCATTAAACTTCCTCCGTGTTTACAGCATTAGCAAGGGAACTATTGACTTTATTGAGTGGCAAACGTCCTTGTGTACTCTTCAAGTAGATTAGGCTACAACTAATAAAGACAATCCATTAACCTTGATGGTGGAGCTCAGAGGAAGGAGGAGTAATTAAAAGGTTGACCTTTTACCTCACCGGGAAGAAAGCCAATGTTTTTCTCCTGCTCGAAGGCGTAGGAGGCGTAGCCAAGGTTGTCTGAGCTCACCATGCGATTGGTGTTATTCATACTGACGGGATGGACAGCAAACCAGCTGAGGACAGATGCATAGCCAATGCAGTAATTATTAGTGCATTTTGTATATTTGGCAGAAGCCAAAAACCTTGAAGATTATAAGATCCTACTCTGTTTGGAATGAAACTTGTGATTTTCTTATAATATATATATATATATATATATATATATATATATATATATACACTCATTCATTCATAGAAGCCTCATTAGCTGCTTATTTGGGCCGCTATATGCAAGCCATCCGCCATATTGGAACAGTCAAAGCCGGTCCGTAAACATTTGAGAGCAATTGTAGTTAGACGCACGCATAAATATCTATATCTTCAATAGACTTCAGCAGATGATTTTGCAAAAACTAATACACTACAAGGTGTCAGCTGACACAACATTAAAAAGTTACTATAGTAGCCTAAAAGTAAAAACATTAAAAAGTACCATAGTAAAAATCTGTAATATTTAGTAAATACCTATAAAACACAAACCAACACATTCTCACCTAAGGTTATCCCAATTTAAATATCAGCGGTTTCACAACCAGAAGCTACGCAATGTTTTGGCATCATTGATTCTTACAGTGAGTGAAGACACCCTGACTGTTCCAAGATGGCGGGTGCGCCAACATGTCTGGAGGTATACATTTGATAAAAGGTGTATAATACCTGAGCAACCCCATACCATCCCCATCCAGATCTGTGAATTTCATGATGACAATCTGCTTGTCTGTGTTGAATTCATATCTGGGTTGGAAACAGAGTCATAAATGAACTTGTAGTGACTTTCAGCTGTGTTGTGTTGCGAGTGTTGTTTAATGTGTAGCTAATATGAAGTATTTTTTGATGAAAAAAGTTAATACAGTAGGGAAGACTGGGGCTAGCTGTCACACATTTTAATGTAAAATAATTTTGAGACACAAAACAATTCATGAAACTGCAAAAATGCTAATGTGATAATAATATACCAACATACAATAATATGTTAATAATAATAATAATAATAATAATAATAATGTGTTTTAACACACACAATAACATTGCTTTGTTAAATAGTTTTCTGAAAAGTCATGCCAAGGTAAGAAAACACAAAGTATTATAAATGTGCTTTTTTGAAAAATCTAAATATAAAAAACTTTGCGAGATTTACAATGTTAATAACTGTGTAAATGTCATCACAGTCTGTTAAAAGGGTCCATAAAAAGCATGTTTTAAATTAAAACATGTCCAATCTGTTCATTTTGTGTTTTACAGTAAGATTTAATTTGTTAACATTAGTAAACTACATTAGTTAACACAAACTTCTACAGCGTTTATTAATCTTAGTTAAAAGGTAATCTCAAAATTTACTGATAGATTTTTAAAGGGATAGTTGACCCATAAATGTAAATTCTGTCATCATACAGGTTGAGGGTGAGTAAATGATGACAGAATTTTCATTTTTGGGTGAACAATCCCTTTAAGTTAATCCCAGTATTTAATGCACTGTGAACTAACATTAACAATTGTTAATAAATACTGTGAGAATATATTGCTCATTGTTAGTACATGTTAACAAATGAGACCTTAAAAATGAGAAAGTAATTATTATTATTAATAGTAAAAGTAAATTTCTGACACTAAAGGGATTTCAGCTCATTTAAACTGCTGCTGGATCAATGTGAGCACATCAGTAAACACACAAACCTGTTTCTCTCCTCCTCAGGGTTGTTCAAGTATGAATGTGGGCTTCTGTTCAAGTTGTTGTCGACTAGTTGTCCTTTATTTATGAAAATTCGCCCAGGTCTCAAATTCCTATGAGCTATATCAATACTCTGATAGAAAGGACATAAATCATTATCAATGACATGTTGAAGGCATTTACATGAGCTAAAGAGTAAGCATTATATAGCTAACATATCAGGAATGTATTTCAAATGAGAGACTACAAGCATACCCTGACTATTCCACTGACGATGGCTTGTATAGATGGCTTAATATAGCCTTTACTGGTGATCATAAAGAGAGTGTACTGGAAATATCCACCCACGCCTGAATGTGTGTGCGTGCCACTCATGACCACATTGTCCTGTCTGTACAGGTCTCCATATTTCGCCTTTAGCTCTTGAAAAACCTAAAATGGTATGAAAAAATGACAAATTAACAGATGCCAGGGATGAACACAAGGAGAAAGTCTAGTTTGAAACACACAAGTCATATTCTTAGATATGGAAGATCCTTGTATTCATTTGATTTAATGATTCCAAAAATGGCAAGTGGTGTAAAAAGAGAATAAATAATACAATGATAAAAATATTTCTGAAGTCCACCTGCAGTCAATCATTTTATCCATTAATCACCAAAATGACATATTTATAAGTTTTTTTCCTGTGAAAATGCTTCATGCCTTAAAATAGCTTGAATGTTACTCTACACCCTTACTTCATTAAGTGTACGCGGATCTAGGAATATGCTAATTAGCCCCGCCTCCACTCACTCACACCAGCTCTACTTACTGAGGTAAACGCTGCACAATGGTATCGCTTTTTACAACGTCGGACACATAACGGTAATTAATATGATTAGCCTTTTGCTTGACTATGTTATCAAACAGCTAATAATGTGTTGCTAATGCTACATGAACCATGTTCCCGTTCGCCATCTCAGAGTCAGACCGCTGCCTTCTAACAGTCAGCAGAAACGTTTTGAACATCATAGAACATCAGTGGAGAAAGGCATATAGTTCATCATAACATTGTAATGTACATCATACACCCGCTATATTGCTAAATCTACCTGATTTTTCTAATCAACAGAAAGATATAACGGGTGACTCTCGTGACTACCCTGCTAGTTCGTTGTTAATGATATGCTAGAGCCCGCCGGCACGGTGACGTGATTGGTTACAAGGTAGTTTGTGACGTCAGAAACACCAGCGATTTCAAACCGTGTTTTTGAGACTGTCTTTGGTTCACTGCAGTTTTAAGGAAAAAATTCTCAGCAATGGTGTTGACTTATGAATTTGCACATGGTTTGTCGTAAAGCGTATTAAAAATACCACATAGACACATAAACAACATTAAAAGCTTGATTTTTTCAGTGTAATAATAAATCAATATTTCTTGATTATAGTGTGTGTGTGTGTGTGTTTGTGTGTGTGTGTGTGTGTGTGTGTGTGTGTTTATACGTTTTCAGTTTTTCTATATAAAATTTCACATTCATGCCATATTCTTTTTAATTTGTGAAATTTCTTAGCAATTGATTGAGCAATTGACAGTAAATTCTGCTAAATTCATCAAAATTCATTTTGACATTTTTCATTTTTTAATAACTTAATAGAGCCAAAAAAAAATCATCACTGACCAATATGCAATTTTTCATAACGGAACTGCTTTATATGTACGCATTTACCATGAATACAGAAGACCAAACCCATATAATGCCAGTGAATGTGGCAGTATAGTGTGCTCTACCTCAAGCCTCAGTCTCTGAGAGACCATGCCGATGTCCGCAGTCACGAACACCACTCTTTTACTGCCGTCATCCACAATGAAGGCTCTACTGAACAGACGTGTGTGGATCCCTCTCGCAGTCTGCTCAGTACTGGCATAACCCATCTTTCCCAAGGAGAAAAATACAAAACATCAGCATTCACAAAGGCCTTATCTGTCCCTTATACATCTGATCAATGGACAGTCATAAACATTGACTGAGGATTTACAGTCATAAACATTATCAGACTCTAACAACTTCCTTAAAGGCCTCCCCAATAATCAAACAGAACAGCTGGCAATAGATTTTCTTCAGAGTGAAATCAAATGATCAGTATCAATATAAAGTAATCAGCTGAGCATAAAAGAATTAAGAGAAATGAAACTAACCATAGGCAAATCCGCCACAGGCCCTGTACAGTCAGCACGACCCACACCGATCAGATACGGGTTCTCTTGAGGATTTACTGTGGCGGCCGGTTCCTCTGGAGTCACATCTTCTGCTGCACAAATCATTCAAACCAGACACAATATGATTTTTCAATAAGCTTATGAATGAAAAAATGACAAATCTGAGATCACTAGCGCTTGCTTATATTTTATGCACTCTCCGACAAAAAATATTGCTCAAGAAAAATACATTTTGGTCTATGATATATAATTTAATTCTATATAGAACCTTAAAGGGTTCTGTCAGGCACTTCATATATAGAACCTTTAAGAAGTTCCCATTGTGGGATCAACTGAATTAAGACATTTCTCCTTAGAATCTTTTTGGCATGAAGGGTTGTTTAAACTTGAGTCAGGAACCCTAGGGGTCTATATAGAACCACAATGAACCTTTTCTCTAAGAGTGTGATTAAACTAAGTGTATGGTTCAGAAGAATTACTTTAAAACATGTAATTACATTTTTCCGAATCCAATTTTAGGGCCAAGACCGTGATGAGCCCCACTGACACTGCTGTCATCAAAAGGAAGAGAACTATGAGCGAGATCTCCAGACCATTGAGACGACAGCCCACAGTCTTCCGTGCCATCCTTCACTGAACATACAGAACATATACTTGTCAGGCAATATACAAAATATGGTAACACTTTATTTTACACCGTCCTTGTTACATGTAGTTACGATAGAAATAACTATAAATTAAAATTATGCATAGTTACATGCAACTAACCCTAAACCAAAACCTATTCCTAAACCTATAGTAAGTACATTAGTTAATTACATGTATAATTACACCTTAACAAGGACACCTTAGAGTAAAGTGTAATCCAAAATAGAAACATACTATGTGTCAAAACAATGCTACATGTACAACAACTGAAACATTAATCCATATACAATCCACAGTGTTTGAAACACAAATCCGTATGTGTTGCTAAATGTAGACACACTACCATTCAAAAGTGAAGTTGGTAAGATTGTTTTTGTGTCTCTTTTGACCACCAATTTATTTGATCAAAAATACCATATGCATTTTGAATTATTATTTTTTTTTTTTTTACCTTTTAATATAACTGTTTTCTATTTAAATACATTTTAAAAACGTAATTTATTCCTGTGATGGCAAAGCTGAATTTCGTTTCATGGAATTTTGTTGAAATCAGTGGTCAGTTTAGTGGTCATGTAGCATTTCTTGTTATTATCAATGATAACACTCAAGTTAATAACCATTCATAACACACACACATATATACAGTATATATACACACACAGGCATCCAAATTCATCCCAGCAAAATTCCAGTACAAGCATTATACATTATCAAATCATTACTATATAATATGTGGAAAACTACTTACATGTGTTACTTTTGGTGCAAGCTCAGTAAATGGTGTAGATTTTGTGCAGAAGAAACAAATGAATCCAGTGTGGGAAAAGTGCACACTTATAGTGTATATAGCGCAAGGACAAAGGTGGTATTCTCTGGTTTATAGCCGTATTTAATGTTGACAGTGTGAAACCAAACTCTCAGATTAGATTAGATTAGTTGCATAACTCTTGAGATAACAAATAACATCAAGATGTTAATTTTAACTACAGAGGGAATTTGTCAGTTAATGATAAATGTCACAAAAAAATAGTGTAGTTCATTTATGCTAACACTGCACATTAAATAATTTTTTGTATGCCATGTGTCCAAAATTAACATTTGCAAAGTGCCAAATGTGCCGAATTATAAATAAACTGGTGAATAAATAAAGGGATTTTTTTTACCATGTGTGTTTTTGTCATGTTTGGTGTGAGCACATGGCTTGTCATGTGTTTCCTTGTGTCATGTGTTGTCCTGTTGATTGTCTAACCCCACCCACATTGTTACCTGATTATTGATTAATTTGCCCCACCTGTCCTTCCTCGGTACCTGCTTTGTTTGCTCTCCCTGTGTTTGCAGTCTTGTGCTGGTTCGTTGTCATATGTTTACCCTTGTGTGTTCTTCCTGTAGTCAAGTCATCCCCCTCGGGGTAGTTTTGTTTGTATTGTGTTTTATTTTTTGCTTAATAAAAGCCTTTATTTCTTCTCCGTTTGAGTCCTCGCCTCATCTCCTCAACCCCAAACCGTGACAGATATTTTATTTTACAGATATCGATATTTAAGGACTACAGTGAGTTTCTTCCTGGGTTGGTGACATCACAAACCCTAAAATTTACATAAACCCTGGCCCTGGTGACACGCAACAAAGGGGGTGAGGTCATGTTGGGCTGCTTTAGAGAAGAGGAACAGTTGTTGTCGCTGTTTTTTACACCCCGGAAAAACTATTTCCTAAGGCTGATGAACTTAGAGAGGTTAAAACTTATTTGTAACACTGTTCCTGAACATTATAGCCTCAACTTTTGTCTGTGCACTGCACATTTTATGGAGAACAGCTTTCAGTAGAGAGTACAATGCAGGCTATATGCACAAAAGCTTCTCCTGAAAGACAGAGTCATTCCCATTTTGACGGGACAATCTGTTGTTTATGGATCACAACTTTTAAGTATGTCTTATTATTTGTAGTTGTATTTTCTATTAACAGTTCCAGTTACAAGTTTTATGTAGATGCTATGATAGCTATGATGTAAACATGATGTCCACTCACCTGATAACTAACATTACAGTATTGATGGAGTGTTTAATGTAGCTTTTGTAAGCTCTTGCTTTTTAAGACTATTCACCACCCCTTAGGAAAATTATCCATGATTTTGTGATCGATTACTGCTTGTATTACCATAGTTCGTATCTATAAGAAAATTACAAAAAAACATACCATTCTGAAACATCCTGTGAAATCCTTGCTTGAAATCCGTTCAACACAATCCTCCTGTTCGTTAACATTGTCAGGGTCTGAATCGGGCTCGAAATGGTTTGAAATTGATGCCATGGTTAATATCTACATTGGAGTAGAGCTCGCGCCGCGGTTATGAAGGGGCGTGACATTTCCCGAACACAACACACTGGGCAGGCTAAATAAATCACGGCACATTTCGTATTTCGGAAGGAGGGGCTTCATTGAAAAGGACGCAGACTGGGGAGAGAGGAGCTGTAATAATGTAAAATATGTGAAAAATAATGCGTATTTGAACAATCAAGCATGAAAACATATTCTAGTACACCCCAAAAACAAAAATTCGTAAAAGGGCATAATAGGACCCCTTTAAGTTTTATTTTTGAGTGTCCCATTCCAAGGAACAACTTATATTTTTCTACCAAACTAATTTTAAGCATTTAAGCATAATCCTTTAAATTAAAGTTGAAGATCATGAGACACATTGATGATTTCGACAATTCTGTCTATATATTCACACAGTCACAAAAATAAAAATAAAATAATCATACAAAGCAGTTATTGTGCTAATATTTGTAATTTATTTGTTTGTCAATGGACGAACATCTCCTACTATTACATCACAATAGCAGCTTGTTGAACAGGGTGGTCAATGGGACAGAACATTTGTTCTGGCTTTCGGAAAGGATGGATCGGGTCACATCGTTCTTGTCATTCAAACCCAGAACAACCTCCAGAGAGATGGAGTTCAGTAAGAGCAATAAAGCACCAGCTGTCTGACAAAATATTATACGAAGACATTAATAAATACTTTCCAAAAACAACATCAGAGAAATTATTATGGACAACCAAATTAACTTTGCTGACACCGTCATGGAAATACTCTCTCAAACCGAGCAGGATTGTTACATTCGGGTGACGAGGTGAGTTCTGTTTCAAGCATATGTGGTTCGCAAAGGGTGGTTACAGCACGACCACCCTGAATATAGTCCAAAACACTGAAATTGTCTTTGAATGAACATAAATACATTGCAGTTGACGGCCAGAACAACATTCCCTCTGAACTATTAAGGCACTGAGGAGGAGCATTAGATTATCCAAACAATATAAAAAAACCCACAAAGAATTAGTTGAAAAAATACAAATTATATTCATATAAACCTTCTCTGACAGCACATGTTGTTTAGCAAACGACTAGAAAAATGTAAGGCTGTACAAAAATGATTTATGTTGCTCAGACTTGCAATATTTACTGTGTCAATAAATTGCTTGAGTTAACAAAAATATCTTGAGAAAATGGCTTTGTGCCTGTAAACAGGGGGACACTGTCAAGTTATTCGGGAAAATAAATAACTTATCATTTAGCTTCCTTGCTCATTTTTTATTGATGTAAGATGATATTACAGGCCATCGCAAGCCACTTGCTTTTCCCTGACCATGGTTTCTTCTCCATTGTTCTTAGCCCCATACGTGATAAGTTTTACATCCAAAAATCAATCCTGTGAGAACGTCACAAAGGATTGAGAAGCTTTGGATGACTAGTCTGTTAGTTAAAGGGATTGGCTACAATGTCAGGCTTGTTCCGGCACTTTGGGCACATGTTTTGGAGAACAACTTCCAAAAATCGCACGTCCGTCAGTCTGAATCTATCCGTGTGTACTTCACGTGACCCCACTGCAGCGATCGCCACGAGAAGGGCTTCTGGAAGCTGCGGGGGACGATGGCAGGAACATTGTTTTCCAGGTACTGGAAAAATCTGTACCACCACACATGGGTGAAAAAGTTGGTCTGGGATGTCTCTTTGAGAGCCTAAAACAGATGCAGATGGTTAGAGGTTAAAATACAATATAGGGCTCTGAATGGAAACGTTGACGACGTCGAAACAGACAAACGCACTTGTTGGTTAGCCATTGTGTGATACCACCAGAAGAGCCGTGTGGTGATGAAGTAGGCCACGACAACATCAATCGTGTAGTGGTCATGAGCAAGAAGAATGCAGAACACTCCTATTGCACACAACGCCCAGCAGCCCCAGTGGTACCACCAGAACCTTCTAGGAGAATCTGTGAGGTGCGAGAAAGTTAGGGGGTGTTATAATAGAGAATTATTTTTTTTAGTCCTCCAGTAAAGTGAAGAATTAAATAACCAAAGGTGTAATTTATCACATTAACTATCAACATGATCCACTGACGTTTGACGACCACAGTGTCACAACACAATGTCGTCTACATTTTAAATACTGATACTGATTCATTCCTAATGCATTTTGGGTCCATTTTGACCCAAAAGAGATACATAGTTTGTGTAAAAAAAATAATAATAATAATTTGTAGCATAATTTAAATTTTAGATTGTTTAAAAGGCTTTTTAAAGAGATTTAACCATTTTTACACCTTTTGTGTGGATCCATTTGGACCCAGCCTCTTTTCCATATTTCACACACAGTTTTGGGACTGAATATAGTTGATAAACATGCATATGAATGCCTACTGATGAACCATTGCAGCATGAAAAAATGCATAATCATTTTCACCTTAAAGTGAAAGTTTATACAAGTACAATGAAAAGGCTATATTTTTTGTTTAAAATTATCTTAGAGTAATATTGATGTTGTTTTGTTAGTAAAAGAATATGTATGTTTCGTTTTTGGAACAAATTTTCCAGATTTTTTCAGATACTTTGGATATGCGTTTTGAACCAGATCCTATATTAAATATATTTGTAGATTCTGAAGAATTTTTGAGACATTGGTTTGTTTCATATGGGTTAATCTCTGAATTGGGTACACCCTAAAAGACAAGATTTTGTTATTTGAAAAAGTTTGGTCCCCTTTTATTTCTTTTCTGCAAGCTTGATTAATATGTTTATCATGCCTTCATTACCCGCTTTTACCACTGGATTGCACTTTTAGGTTGATTTTTGGGTGGTGGTAGATGTGTTTTCTGTCTGGTTAGTTTTTTTTTTTTTCTAACTTTTTTAAATTTATTTAAAGTTTTTCTGTTAAATTATTATTACCCCTATGTATATTTGTTAGGATGTGTTTCATTTGTTTGCATTTAAAAAAAGTATAATTACAAATGATGTTCTTCTTAAATGCCAAATAAAAAGATTTAAACAGAAAAGAATATGTATGTTTAAAGAAATTCATTGATTTCAATGGAATACTGGTAATTCTCAGATTACATGTTCTTTTAAATTTCACATATTGATATATTCAAATCAAATTTATCATGAGTATAAGTGTGCATGGTACCACTGTATAATCAAAACCTGCGCTTAAACTGTCCACTAGGGGGCGGTGTTGTCCCGAATCATCTACTCACACTCCTTCATGAAGAGATAAGTGAGGGTGAGCATGACAGTATGGCCACTGTACAAGTAGTCTCCACACAAGTTATGGGAGCCTGTGATGGTCAGACCCCCTCCTGCGATCAATTTCATCACCCGCCGTATCCGAGATTCCCAGTCGCTATACAGCTGCCAGACACAACAAACAAGCATTAGCATGATGTTATTTTCCCAGAATTCTTTCATCTATTTTCATTCACCACTTGACCTTCAAGTTTCTACAAACTCGGCATGTTCATGTCCAAAACAACAATAACCCCTTAGAGGCGCAACATAAAAGCAACAATGGCTAGAAAGCAAAGTTCTTGGCGTTTATAGGCTTTCTTTTAGCAAATGCAACAGGAAACCAGGTTCTAACGAGAGTGAACAAGTTGCTGGGCTTGATAATAAATGTTTCCTGCACGTCCCGTGATGTGGATTTCCTGTCTTGTGTTGCTAGTGTGTGTTCACGACATCCCATCTGCGACATTGAGTCACACACACAGTTGCAAAAGGATCACCAGTGGACAGGCAGCATAGCAACACTAGCTATGAAAATAACACACAATCACTTCATTTCACAATAACAATGCTCATTGTTCCGGTGGGTGCAGTCTTTGCTTTAAGATTCATAAAGTCCAGAAATAGGCCCACTGGTGGGGAAAATGTAAGTTTTTTTGTTTTTGTTTTTACACCAAAACTCTTTGTGAGGCTGCACTTTAAATAAACTTTAAAAATGTAAACCGTTGCATATTTGAACTCTTTCCCCGTTTTTTTTTTTTTTTTAATTACCAGCCACCGCAAGCATTTTTGATTGATATTTTCATGGCCCCCAGAATATTTTGTTGTATGAATATATGAACATGCAATACATCAAAAGAAAGAACAGAGCCTCTGCTTAAAAAAAACAATAAAACAAAAAAACAAAACAACAACATTTTTTTTAATCAACATTTGGAATGTGGGTGTTTTATTAAAAAAAGCAACATTTTGAGCAAAAAGTAGATTGAGTAAGTTGATGGAGAAGATCGAGTCCATCAACACCCCCAAAGCTTCACAGTCCTATAGCTCGTCCTGGGTCGACATTTCATTCAGTAACATTAGGCAGTTTTGATTTATATGCCGTTTAATGTTGATGATCACGTTATTTTACATATGCTATCGCTTGTTTCTGCTTCTTTCTCGCCTGTGTTTTGATCAGGAGATTCAGTACTCTTTCAGAAGATGTCATAGCGCCCCCTACCGTATAACAGTGAAAACACTGAAAGCCGGAAATTTCCCTCAATGGCAGGGAAAGAGTTAATTGATCAATGGCTTGTGCTAAAACTGGATTCCTAATTGGATTCAATACAATTCACACTATGAAAAAAAAAAATGTAGTAAACTTTAGTTCTTCTCACACATTAAAAAAGTATCAACATCCTATCAACATATTTCCAATGCTCTATCCCCCTGTGTCTTCCTCAATATAAATGGGTTCCCAGAGCATATTAAAAATATTAAAAAAAACAGATGAAAATAGCATACTTCACATTTTCCATGAACGGCTTCTCCGTTCAGTGTGAAATGTGTCCCTTCATGACCTCTGCTCTGAGGACATTTATAGAACAGTCACAAATTCTTTACATCAACTGTTCAAAACATAGACTGACCCATCCTGTAACAGAGAATGAACTGAAAGGTTCTGGGATGAAAATACATACAAACTAAATAGTAAATTCTAACATTTTGTAATCTTTCCTACAAGTGAAGCATCATACCGTATTGTTCATTACAAGAGCTAAGAAAATAACATGGTCTTTTTTACTCGTGTAACTCATCAAGAATATTCACTGGATCAAAAAAAATAATTCATAACATAATTATACCCATCAACAAGAAGCACAGCACACAGCAAAGAAAACACACATACTTTTATTGGTTTCGTCTAATGTTTTCACAGCTGTTCTTATACTATGTGAATACTGCTGACATCAAGATTTTCAATGAATAATGACTTAAATTTCAGGTTGAAATTAAACTAAAGCTGGAATATAGTCTTGGAAAATTAGGCATGAGTAGCATGGACCTTTTTATTTAAGATATTCTTGCATTGTATTGAAATGTACAATTCTCTGTCATTATATGGAATATTATATTGAGGGGGAGACATGTAGCGGATGCCTAGCAAGTTAGTTGTGCTGATTATGAAGTTGTTTATTAAAACAACATAACAAATAATATGAGAAAAGGAAAAGAAAGTGAGATTATTTCGTTGTTACCTTCGGAGAGCATTTGAAGTGCATGCCAGGCACAGGAAGAGTAGTAATGTACATGGTGATGCACCTGTAGAGGTAAAGCGTCCCGACTATGAAACAGAAGCGTCGACCAACAATTGATCTGCGGAAGGAAGATGTGGTGATATATTCATATTAGTGAACTACAGTGATTTTGTTTTACAGAAATTCATTCATTTAAAAATAAATAAATAATAATCAACTTTTTTTCTTTCTTTTTTTGCATGATGGTAATGAGAACTTGAGGGAAAATTATGCTTAACTGTCATTTAAATATTATTTAAATAATATTTCATTAATATACAACTTTTTCTTTTGCTTTAGAGTAATTAGTATAATATGTTCTTGCATTAATGACCATGCAAGTAAAAATTGTGTAAAATAATATTTAAATATGTAACATATAACAAATAATATTTTCTCTCCTTGAAAATGGTGCTTGTTACGAATTATTATCCTTTATTTTATTATTATATTATTATTCATATAAGAGTAATCAGAAGGAAATACTTAATTTATTAAGAAAAAAATTACAGTAATGTTGATTTAAATGAACATTGCATTTAATTGTCATATAAATAGTCAGAAAAATCCTAATTTAATTTGGGGTGAAGGAAATATAATTGAATTTATTTTGTTAATGTTAATGTTAATGTTAATTTAAGAGAAAATTGTGCGTGCTTGTCATATAAATATTGTCAAAATCTGAAAATTATCTTCACTGTATTTAAGCCAAATTTAATTTATGTATTTTTATTGAATCTGGGGCAGGTTTTGTGACATTATTCATGAAAGAATACACATACACAATGTGTGCTACTTAGAAAACTCACTTGTGTTCTAAGAGACTCCACTGTATGATCCACAAGACCACCAGAATCATCCCGTTGATCTCGCATACAGAGAAAGCCCACTCCACCCGGTCAAAAAAGTCAAAGAACTTGTCAGGGAGAGGTGGAGTTGCCTCCTTAGGAGGCACACGTTCATGGACCACAGAAATAATGACGGTGGTGAAGACGAAGCAGCATAAGGCATAGACAAGAGCCACGGCGGTCTTTCCCCATTCGGCAGGGAACTGCGGAGAAGCTGGCTCTGGTATGGGAATCTGCACCAGTTCCTTGTGGAAGCCATTCACCACGCCATTCCGCAGAGCCTTTCCGGTGCTCCCGGCATTCCCGTTATGATTCAACACCATGTGCCCATTGGCATGTCCATTCTTGTGAACATCGATGTGATGCTCGATCTTAAGAGTCTCTATCTTTTCCAGGAGCAAAAGACCACCATCTGACGTGACCCTGGAGAGGGATGCCCTCTTGAAGTCCTCCGTGGTAAGATTCAATAAAGCCTGTCCGTCGTAGTTTCTCAACGGTTCAGAGTATTCCTGCAAACCCTGATCGGTCAGCCAGAGCGAGACCTCCTCCTCAGACCACGACTCTACTTTATTCATGTCAGCCCTTGAGCCTGTAGAAACGTAATGGAGAATCCGACATAGGCACACACTGCTACGAAACACAAAGTCCTTCTCCGACCATGCTCATTACAAGGGAAGGGCTCTGGGGAAGTCTGGCTCACAACTTCCAGAAGTTTAATCCAAATATGACTCACACCTACAACCCCTTCATAAACGTCTGTCCTGTAAAAGAAAGGACAAAAGGAAAACTTGTTCAGACATCTAAAAACACAGACATACAAAGCATCTTTTTGCCCAACATTTTCTAATACGCTTCACCCAAGGGTTAATATAGTTAAATAAAACACTAAAACCATAAAAACCTTTATGTTATTTGAAATATAGTTAATGTTAACTGATAACAACTTATTTCAGCTAGTTGCCAAAGATATATTTCTCTTTTTTTTAGCTTAACTTGATATACTAAAGTTTCTAAAACTGAAATAAAAAATACTATATAAACTATAATATCTCAATGATACCAAAATAACGTACATTCAGTAAAAAGGACCGGACACAAATACTTTTTCAAACTAATTTTCCACATTTTAGAATAATATTAAAGTCATTAAAAGTATAAAATAACATGAATGGAAATATGGGAAATATATGGTGACCAAGACATTAAACAAATGACAAGTATCAATGAATAAATGTAATGATATATTTTATTTTAGCTTTGTCAACAGTGCTGTATATATAAACAGTAGCTTTGTAAGAAATGTATTTTCTAAAGTTTATATTCATCATTTTATTCATATTTAGGCACAAAACTCATTTCAAGCTTTTAAAAACAAACCTTTAGGTCCTTAAGCATCTTTGGAATGACAAATAAATTCAGTCAAATGTGTTTTCACTAGTTTTTACATGATAGCAAATGCATGAAATGATTCAAGATTCACAGCTACAAGAATGCAGCAACACCCATTGAGTTACGCAATGTGGCAACAGTTAAAAATCCCTTGTAACTGTACTCACAAGTTTCATTTTCCTCCTGAGTTCGGCATAATTTACTGTCAAGAGAAGAAACTCCTTAAACAAAACTTTTCCAAACTGCATGGCATTGGAGCCATGCAGTCAACACAGCAAACCGTGAACTGCTACAACCGCCTGCTATATTTAATCCTCTTGCATTTACAAAAAGCAGCACATTTAGTTCTCAGAACAGCTGAGAGCTGGAGCAGAAACGCACTGATCAGGACCACATGCATCGTCTGACTGAAGAATTTCAGGAGCTCTCGACTCGAGTGTGTTTCCACGGGTGTGGCAGGACTGTTTACATTACAGCGGTAGGGGGAAGGGAACTATCCATCATGGACAACATCTGGCTTGCATTAGTGAATGAAACTAACAGAGTGGAAACTTTTCATTAGCCTATACTAAAAGAAAACTATTGAAAAAATACAAGCAATAAACAATACTAAAGAATGTAGGTGAAGCAAAACTCCAGCATGTGTTGGCTGACTTCACAGAAAGAAAAAAAAATTATGATAACGTAATGATATAAGACAAATACAAAATAATGATACATAATTAGACTGACAGATTAAAGTCACCATGATATAAAAATGGTAAATTCTTATTTTTTATGGAATATAGCAGTGTTTAGTATAAATAATTTATCAGTGCACTTTTTTATTTTTATTCATTTATTCTTAAAATGATTTGCTCTGTGGCTGCTACAGACTGTGCGATTTCGGCAATCCTATCAGATCATTACAAATCACACTGTACGACGTGGATCTAATAAACTTGGGGTACGACTATGACATGTATGTAGACTGTACGATGATGAAATCTTTTGAATCGTTGGCTGCCACGCAAGATAGTATAGAAGAATAAAACATCAGCAGCATGCGCTAGTGGTAAACAAATAGAGAACGATGAATCGGACTTTGCAATTGTGGTTTTTATTATGTGCGCTGGAATAAAAAAAAAGAGGAGGAGAATATGGACGCGGTCATAGCTAGGGAAAAGAGGCCAACTTGGCATGCCAATCTTGCAAATGGAGCTGAAGTTAAGTGGTTTTAAGTTTTAGCGTCATGTCGCATTGATCAACACGCCTTTCATGTTGCATTTTTATTGGCTAGTCAGCACATGTAGTTCGTAGCAGCAAACACACTGGGAGATGATCAGGCAAAATTTCTTCAAAATGATCTTAGGCTAACTTTGGCTGCAAGACCATCAGTGGCGGAGCCAGGATTTTTTTCATAGGGGTGGCCAGGCAAGGGCCAGCAACCAGTCTGGGGTGGCACAGAAATCTTAATTATTTTATCATAAAAAATAATTTGACTATAATGTATTGGACTGTTTTAGTGCCTACACAACTGAATAAAGTTAATTTGTACTTAATTGTAATTGAGATGGTAGTGAATTAGGAATCATGGAATACTGAGTGAATTTTATATATTTTTTTATTATTACCTACCACCTCATATTAAAATTAATTAAATAGTAATAAAAGGGCACACACTATAGCTAAAGTTCAACTTGCTCAGCTTGGTTCTGGTTCTCAAAATCTCTAATAGCTTGTTCTACATTGTTGCATCTTCATGGATGAGATAACATGCAGATAATATGTAGTCCAAAGATTATTGAAGCTTCAATGCGTTTTATATAATCAATGAACTCTTAAACCAAGTTTGTCAAAAAAAAATGTTTAACTTTCTATATTAGTTGTCAAAATAAATAATTGCAACAGTTCTATCATACCTAAATTAAAAAGGAAAACAAAAGTTCTCTTTTGAATCCCCATGTGCAAGAATGTGAACAAGGTGGAAGTCAACAGCACATAATGTAAAATGTTATGTTTTTCATAATGTAATGTTGCCAGAATGTAAAATTAAGTTATTTTATGGATTTAAAAATTATCCATTTTTGTTTGTCCTTTACAAATTAACGCAAAATGAATGCCTATCGTCTAGTACAAATGCACAGTGCTCACATTTATTTGGACATTAAAACATTACATATCCATTTGTGCCTTATATTGTGATCTCACATAGCAGAATATTTTAATCCAGACACATGTGACACATGTATAACAAATACATGCATGCAGTTTTGACAGCTTTAAATCGCCTTTTTGATTCTTACATGAGTTAATTGACGACAGAACTACGGCTACAGCACGCCGCATTTGCACGTGATGTGCGTACCGCAAGCACAGTACAACGGCTGTCAGCCGTATGACAGGAAAGTTAGTTAGTTTTACTGACATTTGGCCTGACAACATCTCATCTTTCCGAAGATAGCCAACTGAATAAGGACAACGCGCTTTTCTCAGCATCTGACAGAAGTGTCACAAGCTTTCACACACATTTTCTAAAATAAAAGTACAGTAGCATCAGAAAAGAAGAGTTTGTTGTTGACTGCACACTATTCGACTTCCTCAAAACGGTCTTGCAACCCACCAGTTGAGATTGACTCTATATTTACTATGTGCATATCACTGTCTGATGTTCTGCTGAAGCTCATTCAGCACTTGCACATTTCCGCACTCGTTTGACTTGCGCCTGGCGCTGAGGTGAAGTTGGAATGTGCGTCTGAAAGTCTCACGTTTTTTGTGGTCTTAAAGAGACGGTTCAGCGTTTTAAAAAACGCGATTTTTGTCAATAAAAAAAGAGACAGAAACAGCAGTTGTGAGAGGGGTGGCCAAAGGGGTGGCCAAGCTTAGACCTAGGGTGGCCATGGCCACCCCTGGCCACCCCCTAGCTCCGCCACTGAAGACCATGACAACGGCCATCTTTGAACCTCTCTCACTGTACGACGTAAGAGCACCGTTTAGGAGCCACGACCACAGAAATCGCCACGACTGGTTGATCGTCATCTCTTTTCTTCTCTGATGACGTTTACTGGCACGAGGGCGGGACAACCTGTCAATCACATAGGCTATCACCGCAATAACAAACCACAACCATCCAATCAATTCCTGATGGGACAAAATGAAACTGAAACGCTACAGTTTTTCTTGTTTGAGAAGCAGTTTCACTCGGTCACAATAGGGAAGAAAAGACTATCGCAACGTCTGTTTGCATATTACATGTTGTTAACATGCAGCACAGGGATTAAAGTGAAAAAAATTCTTCTGACTGAATTTTTTTTTTTAGGCCAAGTCATATTCCTTTAACTTTTTACATAGTTGAGACCAGCGGCGTAACTTTGTTTTAAAAAGTGGGTGGGACAGGGTGGGGGGGGTAACACAATGCTAAATCATAAAACAGATGTACAATAACATTACGATGTCCAGCAATCGATTTAAATAGTACATTGATTGGGTTTAAGTGGTCATTAAATGAGGGCTAATATATGTTGATCTGACTATTTTAAGCGTGTATTTAAGTGGTCCAGGGGTAGGACTTTTGCCAAGCTTGTCCGAGGTTTGGGGTTCTAATCCGCACTCATATAGTTTTTTTTTTTTTTTTTTTCATCAAAACCGATTATGTTTTTCAGTGGTTGTATATCAGGAACACGTTTGTGTGCATTTTGTTTTGTAATTTCACCGGAACGAAGAGAGAGTCTCTCCACAACAGATTGAAGCGCGTGTCCGAGTGAAGGCTGTGCGCGAGCCAGAAACAAACATAGTATCCATAGTATAACTTTACTTAACATAAACTGTAAGAATATGACTAATAGTAAAGACTAGTACTAATAAATTAACATTAGGCCTATGCTAAAGCTATTAAATAGCAGTCCCAAACTAGTTTTTGTTAATACAATGTTGGTATGAGCCACTACAGTCATTTAAAAATATAAAAAATAATACAAAGAAAAATAGTGGCATTTTGGGGTTAATATGGAAACGACAGTTACGATGGTGAATACACAATATTAACAATAACTGATAATGAAACACGGAAACTGCTCCTGGTGAATAGAATGAAAATCATCCCTGCATTACTTTTATTTCGGGTAATTTACAGCGTAACGGCGTTGCATGCTCGTAGTTTCTTTTGCACTAGCTTCCATATCGCATTTCAAAAATATATCGATATATTTTTTATATCGATATATCGCCCAGCCCTACCTGCATTCAGTGGCGGAGCTAGGGGGTGGCCAGGGGTGGCCGTGCTTGGTCACCCCTTTGGCCACCCCTCTCACAACTGCTGTTTATATCCTTTTTTTATTGACAAAAATTGTGTTTTTTAAAACGCTGAACCGTCTCTTTAAGACCACAAAAAACGTGAGACTTTCAGACGCACACTCCAACTTCACCTCAGCGCCAGGCGCAAGTCAAACGAGTGCGGAAATATGCAAGTGCCGAATGAGCTTCAGCAGAACATCAGACAGTGATATGCACATAGTAAATATAAAGTCAATCTTTCTCAACTGGTGAGTTGCAAGACCGTTTCGAAGTCAAATAGTGAGCAGTCAACAACAAACGTAATTCTCTTTTTTCTGATGCTACTTTATTTTAGAAAATGTGTGTGAAAGCTCGTGACACTTCTGTGAGATGCTGAGAAAAGCGCGTTATTCAGTTGGCTATCTTCGGTAAGATGAGATGTTGTCAGGCCAAATGTCAGTAAAACTAATTAACTTTTCTGTCATACGTCTGACAGCCGTTGAACTGTGCTTGCGGTACGCACATCACGCGCAAATGTGGTGTGCTGTAGTAGCCGTAGTTGTCGTCAATTAACTCACGTAAGAATCAAAAAGGCGATTAAAGCTGTCAAAACTGCATGCATGTATTTGTTTGTTATATATGCGTCACATGTGTCTGAATATTCTGCTATGTGAGATCAAAATATAAGGCACAAATTGATATGTAATGTTTTAATGTCCAAATACATATGAGCACTGTGCATTTGTACTAGAAGATAGGCATTCATTTTGCGTTAATTTGTAAAGGACAAACAAAAATGGATAATTTTTAAATCCATAAAATAACTAATTTTACATTCTGGCAACATTACATTATGAAAAATATAACATTTTACATTAGCCTATGTGCTGTTGACTTCCGCCTTGTTCACATTCTTGCACATGGGGATTCAAAAGAGAACTTTTGTTTTCCTTTTAATTTCGGTATGATAGAACTGTTGCAATTATTTATTTTGACAACTAATATAGAAAGTTTTTTTTTTTTTTTGACAAACTCAGAATTGATTGAAGAGTTCATTGATTATATAAAACGCATTGAAGGTTGAATAATCTTTGGACTTCAGTAGTTATATGTAGTTATCTGTTATCTGCAATAGAACAAGCTATTGGAGATTTTGAGAACCAGAACCAAGCTAACTGAGCAAGTTGAACTTTAGCTATGTTGTGTGCCCTTTTATTACTATTTAATTAATTTTAATATGAGGTGGTGGTGGGTAATAATAAAAAAAATATAAAACTCACTCAGTATTCCATGATTCCTAATTCACTACTATCTCAATTACAATTAAGTACAAATGAACTTTATTCAGTTGTGTATGCACTAAAACAGTCCAATTATTGTCAAATTATTTTTTATGATAAATTAAGATTTCTGTGCCACCCCAGACTGGTTGCTGGCCCTTGCCTGGCCACCCCTATGAAAAAATCCTGGCTCCGCCACTGCCTGCATTATAAGTGTGTCCATGGTATCTGAAATATAGTTCTACCTCAGTCCTCAGCGCTCAACTGTAGCCTGACATGCACTTTCCGTGAGCGGTAATTGAAAACCCGGAGTGGACCATGAGCGAAGTGATTACAGAATGCTTAGAGTGGAGAGAGGAACGTGCTTTTGCTCCACTCCAGGCTTTGATCACATCCCCCTCAGCAGGGTGAATACACCTCGTCTTTCCTTAATTTAAGACCTATTCAAACTAAAATTAAGACATTTATTACACTATTTGAGAAATGAAAGCCTATTTACGGCCTTAAAATTATGAAAAGTGAATTTAAGACATTAAGGACAGACTGGAACCATATTGACGGAAATCCGTCATAGACTTGCTGCAATTAACGGAAATCCGTTTAGAACTTTAATCCCTGCATGCATGTTATATCTTAATTTTAACAATCTGTCCATGTATTTTTTTTTAAAGTGCCCCTATAATGGTTTTTCGAATATTCTCTCTCATGCAGTGTGTAATATAGCAGTTTGTGAATGTAAACGTTCTGAAAAGTTGTTAAGTCGAAAGTGCACGATAAATGACTTCCCTCTTCTCAATCATTTATGGCGGTTAAACTCCACCCCTGCTTTCATTCACCTCCACTTTTGAGTGCCATGCCCACATCTCAAAGACCAATCAAACTGATGCATAGATGCAAGTCCCCATCCTATTTTTTTTTCTCGATAATCAGTTACACTCAAATGTACATCACAATAAGGAAGAACAGATATGTCGCTAATTCCATTTAATTGAGACTTTAAAGAATAATCTTGCATATTGGTATGAAGCCCAGTCCAATTTGCAGTTTATTTTGGACAAGAACAGGCTACTTAGACAAGCAGACATGCCTGTTTGACCGACACGTAAATTGACCAACAACAGTACATTTTGTGCTTAAATGCTGTTTAAGCTGAGTACACAAGGATTAATAGGAGAGGTCCTTATTTCTACATACTTACAATGGCCTTCCTTCCTGTCACAACTTATATCAGAGTGCAACTGTGGTTTCCTGTGATGTTCTCACTTTGGCAAGAAACCCAGTATAATATCACTAATCAAGCTGAGCAAGATAGATGCATTAAGTCAAAATAGCGGCACTATTCTAACATCCCCACTTTCTTACCACTTTTATTAAGCAGCTATCCAGAATACTTAATTCTGATTAGTCATGGCATATTGAGCATGATCCATGTTTTTTGTTTTTTTTTAAATGAGTGCTTAACTTTTTATTGGACTGCTGTCAACATAACACCATGTTTACTGCCGACCGTAATTACAATGGCCTTGGACGGTTTCAGTTTGAATTTATATACATTCATATATGGAGGGCATAAAACCTTTAAAGGGGTCATGACTCATGACATGAGAAGTAAAATTGTCCTTGATCTTTTGACATATATGTCTTTGTACCATAAAAACATCCTGCAAGTTTCATAGCTTAAAACGTTCTCCTCATTATAAAAAAAGCATTTATTTAATCAAGCTCCAAAAACGGCTCATTTGGATATGGTGGGATTTGTGACATCACACGGGCAATTCGAATAATTAAAAATCATTGCACCATAGGCCCCGCCCACTGGCACACCAGATGCGAGCGTCGCATCCACACTGGATACAATATACAGATGCATATTCACTTTCTGACATACCCACAGGACAAATGGTAGAGTAAACAGGTGTATAAAGGATCATTCGCTTTGACGTGTCCAGTTCAAACAGCTCATTTGCTCATTTCTGTACACACTTCAGAAGGATCCCAGCCCCGGAAATAAGTTGATGGTTTATTTTTAATGGCGTCATAAAATAATAAAAAATCCATGTCATGACCCCTTTAAAAGGGGCGAATTCGAGGTGATTGGAACACTTTTTACCATTAAGATTACTTGGAATCAACCTGAATTCACCCTATATGTCAAAAAATTGTTTTAAAGCAAGTTAAAGCAAAAAAATTAAATAAAAAGGGAGGAAGAAAGCTTTTTTAGTTGTATATACGATTATAATATATACGATTATACGATTATAATCGTTCAATAAGCAGGATAAATGGACAGTCAGTTTTTCATTATCGTTTATTATTTAAATTTAATAGATTGCAAAATATTACACATCCTTACTAGAAGCTTAACGACATAAAAACATATTCATTCTGGCTTTTTCATTTAAATTTAACTTACAAAACCATGTGTTTTGAATGACACATGTACAGAAGCCTTTTCTCCACAGACAGAGGGGTAAAAAAAGTCAGTAACTGTCAAACACCAGTGGTAACTGCTGACTAATGGCCTAATAAAGTTCTCAAGACCAATTTAGTCTGTCTCTCTATAGTATTATGACTGCACATGCCATGCATCTTACATTAAGTGCTAAGCAACCTCTCAGAAACAAGGAAAAACTACAGTCCAGGATTGTGGAAGAGTTTTCAGGGCGTTCAGACATTATTTCTAAATCTCTGAATGAGTAATCCATTTGAACAAGCAATCTACCATAACATTGTGGTCAAAGCCCAAGGATGATAATTAACTAAAAGTACAAACCAACCCACAGAAATTTCAGTTGTCAAAGCAAAAGATAACATCAAATCTTTTTAGGTTTGAATTTATAGTTTAATGAGACAACTTCTGACAGCCCTCAGAATTTATACCTTGAATGAACTGAGTATAAAGATGCCTGCCAAATAGATAAATGTCAATGGGCAACTAGAAAGGGAAACTCTTCTGCATCTAAATAAAGATATGGAACTATGTTAGAAAATGGAAAATCTGTACACTCCATAACAATCATCATTTGAGCTGGTCACCTGCTCAGAGTCATATAATCTCATGTGCTTCTTTAGAACATTAACTGATATGAGCAAAGCTATACATTAACTCCAGGCATTCGTTTTTCCAGAACAGAACTGCTCAGCTGTTCGGTGACTATAACAACAGTGGTGGTTTTATACATGGGTTGGCCAGGCTAATTTAGGGCCAGGGGGTTCATAGACCATGACAGAAAATTAGAGTATAAGCCTAACTTGGCATTAAAAAACATGAATGATGAATTCCATGATTTCTGATCACATCACACCATGACTGCACTGTGTGTATTACTAGCACATTTGTGAACATATGACCGTTAGGCTACAGGAACTCACTTATTTCTCTTATCCTTTTAACTGATAAGCAAAGGATCTAACATTAACTTACAGTGGATTTCGTAAAAGTTGTTCAACTTTGAGAAAGAATTATTCCTGCTGCAGGGAATCAACTGTCAAGTTGATCCATTCCAAACCGGTGAGTTTCCTTCTTCTGATGAACACAAAAGAAGAAATTGTAAAGAATGTTGGTTACCAGACAGTTGATGGTAGCCACTGACTTCTATAGTAGAAAAAAAAAGTGAAAGTAAATGGCTACCCTCAACTGCCTGGTTACCAACATTATTCAATACTATTCTTGTGTGTTCAGCAGGGGAAATAAACTCGTTGTTACGATTATGTTTGTGTATTCATGATCGGTGTCTTGTTATCAGATTCTGATTGGCTTCAGATCCTGACAGTCTGCTGGGATTCGTTCGTCTCTTCAGGAGGGCTTTGGTGGGGCTTTGGCTGTTTGTGCGCGCCTTGTAGAGGTTCATTATGTAGCCCTTGTTAGACCTGTGTCCCTCATTCGTTGTTAATTTGTTTCTTTACTTAGTTCTTTAATTGTTGAGTTGAGTTTTGATCGGTTTTGACTGTGTGTCCTCGTGTTCATTGAAGAGCAAGCTAGAATGTCACGTGACATACATCATGCTACACGTAGGTTTTTTTATGTATTAGTTCATTAGTTTAGGGAGTGTTGCCTTGAGTTGTAGTTTTTGTTTGTTAGTTAGTGGAGGTAAGTTAAGGGGTGCGTTAGCACGCCGAAGATGTTTCTTTGATTTTTCTTTGATTTAGCTAGGTTAGATTTCATGGTTATAGTTAGAGGTGTTTTGTTTTATTTTGTTCTTTGATTTGGGCAACACTCGTGCTCTTCATTTTATTTGGTGGATTTCATTGTATTTTTCTTTATCTTTGTTGACTATTTATAGTTGGAATCATTTAAAGTTTATTTTCTCACTATGTTTATGGGCTGGTAATATGAATAAATCCATGTCCTACATATTCTGAATTCCTCTGCTTTATTATTATTTCCCACTTTTTGCGTTGTACTTCTTAAAGATATTCAGTTGCAAAATAAATGTTACTCCCTTAATGTCCTTAGACAACATTAAAACATCTTGGGATGTAACACTCGTCATCTTCATTCTTGGGTGAACTATTCCTATCACTAATGTATAGTGAACTGCGGATGTTTAGAAAAGAGCTGCGGTGAGTTTCTGTTTCATCTAGTGGTTTAGAAAAAAACACTACCTCACAGGATACCTCACAATAAATAAGGTCATGACACCAAAAACTAGCCTATACCTAATATCTTTTTAAAGACAAGTAAACAGTCAGTAATACATTAAAAACAAAACAGCACAAATAAATAGAGTAGAAACAAAAAAGTACAAATGAAATAAACAGTGCTTTTTTCAGGTTTTTCAGGGAGGTCTAACCGTCGTTTTCAATTGAATAAAGTAATCAAATGTAAAATAACTGTCTTCGCTGTATAAATTAAATATAGATTAATCCTCAATTAAGTTACAAAAGTTATGTAATCAAGAGCAGCAAGCTTTTTTTGTCTTTAGTCTGCTGTCACTTTAAGACCTATGCACGGATCTAATACTGTTACACATACGTTTTATTTCTCAACCGTTTACGTTCACCTAAGACATAACCGACAATGTTTACGAGGATACTCCCCAATACGGGCATTTTGACAATTTAGTGTGAACTCAATTTAGTATTTGCATGCTGTCTAAGAAGCGGCTATCTAGGCACATGCTTCGGATGTGTACTTTTATGAGATATATAGATTTATGCTTTTATCCAAAATGGCTTGCAAGAGAGGAACAAAGCAATTCGTCAAGGAGCCAACAATATTCGTTAAATACAATGCCAGGTTTATTTGATAACTAGATTTAGTAAAGAAGCTAAAGAGTTGAAATGCAGAGAATTTGTGCATGTGTATTGTTTTAAGGGTGTGTGGTGGTTAAGTGCTTGTGAAAGAGTTTCTTGAAAGATGTGATGGTCCCAGCAATTCGGATGGAGGTGTTGCTCAAACAACACTTTTAAAACAGTGTGTGGTGTGAGTACTGAATTGAGTTCTCTTTCGGATCTTCTTGAGCTTGAATATTTAAATTGGCAAAGCTTAAAAACACGTTTGTAGTGACTGAGACAGATCAGACACAATTATTTGTTATATTCCATAAATGATCAACCAGCCCCTCAACCCAACTAACACCAAGATGCAGAACAGGCAGCGTATTACAGAGAGATCCTAACTTTAGAATCCTATCTTGTCTGTTTGGCAACCATGGCAATTTCAGTTAGGACCTCATTTAGGAAAAAAGCTATTACAGAATAAGATTTCCTAAGTGCAGTATTTTATCTTATCTACAGATAGGATAAGGGTATTATAATAGCATCGCAACTCAACAAAAAAGAAATCCTAAAAACTGTCTTAACTTAAGGATAACCCCACTGGGGTCATAACTTCAAATGTTTTTGAAAGCCAGCAGTAAAAACCTCATTACGACAGCTTTGTTCGATAATTTCTTTACATTATAATAGCTTTGTTCGAGAATGGCGTAACACTTATTAATTACACAAGGTGAATTGAGCAGCGATGTCTGATGGTGGTGAGACTTTTGGAAGACACAGATGATGTGCTGCGCTTTGATGTCAAAATATGTGATGACAATGATGACAAAATACTGCGCTTTGATGACAAAATACTAGTAAATAATTACAGACATATGATATTACAGTTAGTCCACCAATGACGACCAACATTACGGAGGCCATTATGGCCATTACGATTGGTCTACCTTGTCGGAAGCAAAACGTCCATTATCATAACTGAACTTTAGATCCAGAAGCTTCCTCAGCCCTCAGTGATTGCACACACACTGTAAAGACAGTAATGATGATGTTGATTTTCCCATATCGAATCCGATGATGAAACATTGGAAGAATTAGTAATTCAACCAGAACCTCCATCGCAAGGACGACTCGAGCAGGACGATTCTCAGTGATACACTACTCAGTTTGAGGTACATTATGAGATAATGTATTAATGTATTTAATTCCTCACCATCAGCATTAACAAGTGCATGTTCATCAACAAACCAATGTGTATATTTCTAATTTATTGCAGTGCACATGCGGGAACTTTATCAATAACAGCGCATAAGTTAGCCGAGCACTAACGTGAATGACTGATGTAGCATTAAAGTTTGTAAAATAAATCTTGCTCAATCCTTCATCATTACTCAAAGTAATAAGTACGACAGACAATCTGCATTAATAGGCACAGTTTTAGGTAAAAGTGGTTCAATATTATGTCATATTTGCAGAAGTATTTCAGTAAGACGTGAGTTAGCCGGTTAGCCGGAAACTTACACAAAATAAAACACAAAACTACGCATTTTGAACACCCGGTAGAAAATATATACATAAATAATTAGTCATACTTACAGGTTGTGATTCTGAGGAGCAAGCTGGTCCAAATAAACTGGGTACTGACCCATCTTTCAAGAGCAAGTGTTGTGCGAATCCCGCACTGAACTCCCAAGATGTGAGCAGTCGTCAGTAAAATGACTAAAATGCCTCTAAATTCGTCAGCCTTAGGAAGGTCAAACAAAAGAGCCTTCAAATGTATTTAAATGAGCCACATTATGACTTCACAAAGCCCTGGAAAAACACATTGTAGTCCAAACGAGCCGTTTTGTTGTAGTTCTTGGTAAGTGGATCCTGTTAAAGGTGCTCTAAGCGATGTCACCGTTTTTTAAGCTAAAACATTTTTTGTCACATACAGCAAACAACATCTCACTATCCGCTAGCTGCCTGTCCCCTGAACACACTGTAAAAAAACGCGGTCCCTGTAGACAACCCAGGGTCCACAAACGGCAAGAAAAACAAATTGGGCTAACCCGCACCACGAAACATAACAAACTGTTCCGGCCAATAACCGACAAGAAGGATTTGGGGGTGGGGTTTGAAGGGGGTTAGTGCACGGATGAGGAGGAGGGAGGGTCGAGCTAGCCTTCGTTTTGTTTGACAATACTTCGAACGTCAACAAGTGACATCACCCAACATCATTTTGAGCACCTTTAAATAAAATATCTCCCTTTGGAGTGGACTTGTAGTAACCTTGCAGATCTTTTTCATGCTCAAACAGCAACATTACAGACTAATTAAAGTTGAAAATGTGGAAAAGCATGATAGGACCCCTTTAAGATTTGCTTCTGTAATATGAATTTGTTGAAAATCCTAAATTAAAATATAGCTGCAAGCAGCCATTACCGGGGCCAAGCAGAATAAGACGACAAGACATGCCAACATGTCTGAAAGTGTCAGACCAACTGCAACAATGAGCAATTAAAGACATTTAAATAGGTTTGGGTACTGAAACCCGGTTCCAATAGGGAACCGGTTCCGACGTAAACGGTAGTAACGAGACCGAATAAGAACGGAACTTTCGGTGCCTGACGTTTTTTACCGCCCCCTATAAAACATCTCGCGGCACGAATGATCCAATAATAAAACATCTCCAGTTAACCAGCAGAGCATTCATTTAGTTTGTTTGTTAACAAAGAGACGATCTAGCGCTGAAATGTGTTTTTTAAATCAAGTGATCAAAGTGCTCGTTGCCTCTGCGATCAGTGGCGCGGATACAGTGTTTTCTCTTGTGGCTCGCGCACACCGCACTGTCTTCACTCGGACGCGGAGTATGTGCGCGGAGAGTTTGTGTGTGTGCTCGCGTCTCAGATGAGTATGTGCGTGGAGAGTTCCGCGCGTCTCGTGTGTGTAGAGTTTGCGTGTGTGTGCGTGAGCGACTTTAGATGTGACGTTGTGCATTTCATATGTATTAGTTTGAGCATTCAGCAGTATAACATGTATGTGTGACTACTTAGTATATGTTAATGCAAGGGTTTCATATGTGCGTGAATGAAGTTTGATTTAAGCCCTAGACGGCGCCTCATATCTATTCGTTCTGGTGAAATCACAAAATATAATGGACACAAAGTGTCCCTGCTTGATATACAACTACTGAGGAGCATAATCGGTTTAAAAATTATTATTATTATTTTATTTTTAAACTACGAATGCGGATTAGAACCCAAACCTCTGACACGCTCAAGTTCAGCTGCCAGTGTTCCTCTTCGGGTTAGTCTAGTATTTTAATGCCAACTGCAAATCTTGCATATCAAGTATGATGTATATCAATATCAAGTATATTTATATGAGGCTATACTGTGTGTGTTAAATATTTCTGCTCAGTGTCAGATATTTCTCTGTTTTGTAAAAGTCATAATATGAGAAGACAAATTTTTTATCTTAACTCAAGTGTTTTCGGCTACATCAGTAGCCTTTTAAACGGCACAATTTTTCATTTAATCAGAAATCAGAAAATCTTTTTCAGAAAATCACACACACACACACAGAGGTATTATTTTTTTGATAAAGTGTGTGCAGTTTAGTTTTCTTAAGTACCGTTTCAAGAACCGTTTAAGCACCGGAACCGTTTGAAAAATACAGAGTAGGTACTGGTATCGGATAAAACCCAACCAATACCCAACCCTACATTTAAAGAAAAATTTTGTTATAACTTTTGACCACTAGGTGGCGCTGTTTCGAAATATTTTGAGTACCTTCAGGGGATGGTGCTGATGGCACATTCTGAGTTTCGTAATATTACACCAAAGCATTTGTTTAGTTTAGCATTTTATTTGTCAAAACTGTATTGAAGTCAATGGGAATTTCATGTTTTGTTCTATTATAGCGCCACCAAGAGGCTCAGTCCCACAATTTTTTTATGTGTCCTCAGAGTGAGCCCATACATATGTGTGTCAATTTTGGTGAAAATATCTCAATTCACTTCAGAGTTATAGACATTTATATGAAAAAACACGTAAAAAATGACTGACACATGACTTTGATTGGATTTTACTACCCCTTACTATCAATATTTTTGCATTTAGGCATTGGCGTATAGCTATCGACCTATGTTTCCAAACTTCTGACAGTGGTTTCGTCTCGATCGGACAAGCGGTTTCGAAGATATAGCCAAATGTTTTTAAGCGCTAAATCACAACGCTACACAAACCGTAAGGGCGAAACCTAGCATGTTTGGTATTGTTGGACTCGGCAAGGATTCAGGAGTCTAAAGAGAGTCTCGTGAAAATAAGTCGACGACACCCAAAGTTATAAGCATTTGAAAAAAAAAAAAAAAATCACCACTAGGTGGCGCTGTTTCGAAACTTCTCACGCTCCTTCAGGACATTGTGCTGATGACCCACACCAAGTTTCGTAACAATCCGTTCATGCGTTCTTAAAATACAGCATTTTAGCACAAAATTCAAAATGGCCGACAGTCAAAATGGCCGATATGATAAAATTGGATATCAGTCGACTCGCAGTGGCGGAGCCAGGATTTTTTCATACGGGTGGCCAGGCAAGGGCCAGCAACCAGTCTGGGGTGGCACAGAAATCGTAATTATTTTATCATAAAAAATAATTTGACTATAATGTATTGGACTGTTTTAGTGCCTACACAACTGAATAAAGTTAATTTGTACTTAATTGTAATTGAGATAGTAGTGAATTAGGAATCATGGAATACTGAGTGAATTTTATATATTTTTTATTATTACCCACCACCTCATATTAAAATTAATTAAATAGTAATAAAAGGGCACACTCAAAAAAATGAACTAGGAAGGTTGTGCACTTTACATAATATATTTATATTTAGTTTACTTATAATAATTGTGTTTGTTGACTTGAAATGTTTTTTTCTATTAAGGTCCACGTAATTATGTCTCAACTTAACAGTACAAAATCCTAACGTGTTGTCTAAACACAAACCATTTATGTTAAGTAAAAATTTCTTACATCCAGAGGGTGGCAGTATAGTGCGACGCCAACAGCCATTTTGCCCTAACTTAATTTGATTGTGTTCAATCTGCTTAATATGTAAAATTGAATCTTACTTAATCCGTTTGTGTTGGATTACATGAATGATTTGTGTTGCATTAACTGAAACTGGGCAGTGCTTGTTGTTCCCAGCATGCTTTGCATATGGTTGAATTAAGAGAGAATAAATGTTAAAATTAAGTGTTATTTTATGCTTTTTTGAGAAAATGAGAAAAGGGGAAGACTTGATAGTGTGTAATTGTGTTTAATGTTCAATTACATTGGAATTATTAGAACCATTTAAATTACAGTGGGTTACCATTGTGGAGAAGTGTGGAGCATTTTGTTTGGCTGTGGACTGATTTGGTTACTTTTAACTGCTTTGATTGAAGGAGCATGTAAATCTTAGCATTTAAGATGCTAATATGTGCTACTGCTAGCAAATAGCTAGCTGTAGTCTGTCAAATTATGTGTCACTAAAATAAATGAAATATTGATGGATGAATGAAAATAACAACCACATTGGATGCAAATTAAGTAAATTAGTTGGGCTGACAATATAAAAGTAAGCTGTGTCCAACCATAGTAAATAAGTTGAATCAACCTTAATAAATTAAGTTGACCCAACGTAAGTACATTAAATTGGAATAACATAATTGCATAATGCTGAAATAAAGCAAGTTAATCGTGTGGAAATCATTTCCATGATTTTTTTACGTTCATTCAAAGAGTTATTTTTTTGAGTGCACACACTATAGCTAAAGTTCAACTTGCTCTGTTAGCTTGGTTCTGGTTCTCAAAATCTCTAATAGCTTGTTCTACATTGTTGCATCTTCATGGATGAGATAACATGCAGATAATACTGTAGTCCAAAGATTATTGAACCTTCAATGCGTTTTATATAATCAATATAAAAATGTCTGTCAAAAAAAATGTTTAACTTTCTATATTAGTTGTCAAAATAAATAATTGCAACAGTTCTATCATACCTAAATTAAAAAGGAAAACAAAAGTTGTCTTTTGAATCCCCATGTGCAAGAATGTGAACAAGGCGGAAGTCAACAGCACATAGTGTAAAATGTTATGTTTTTCATAATGTAATGTTGCCAGAATGTAAAATTAAGTTATTTTATGGATTTAAAAATTATCCATTTTTGTTTGTCCTTTACAAATGAACGCAAAATGAATGCCTATCTTTTAGTACAAATGCACAGTGCTCATATTTATTTGGACATTAAAACATTACATATCCATTTGTGCCTTATATTGTGATCTCACATAGCAGAATATTTTAATCCAGACACATGTGACACATGTATAACAAATACATGCATGCAGTTTTGACAGCTTTAATCGCCTTTTTGATTCATGAGTTAGTTGACGACAGAACTACGACAGAACTACAGCACGCCGCATTTGCACGTGATGAGCGTACCGCAAGCACAGTACAACTGCTGTCAGCCGTATGACAGGAAAGTTAGTTAGTTTTACTGACATTTGGCCTGACAACATCTCATCTTACCGAAGATAGCCAACTGAATAAGGACAACGCGCTTTTCTCAGCATCTGACAGAAGTGTCACAAGCTTTCACACACATTTTCTAAAATAAAAGTAGCATCAGAAAAAAAGAGAATTACTGCACACTATTCGACTTCCTCAAAACGGTCTTGCAACCCACCAGTTGAGATTGACTCTATATTTACTATGTGCATATCACTGTCTGATGTTCTGCTGAAGCTCATTCAGCACTTGCAAATTTCCGCACTCGTTTGACTTGCGCCTGGCGCTGAGGTGAAGTTGGAGTGTGCGTCTGAAAAGTCACACGTTTTTTGTGGTCTTAAAGAGACGGTTCAGCGTTTTAAAAAACGCGATTTTTGTCAATAAAAAAAGAGACAGAAACAGCAGTTGTGAGAGGGGTGGCCAAAGGGGTGGCCAAGCTTAGACCAAGGGTGGCCATGGCCACCCCTGGCCACCCCCTAGCTCCGCCACTGTCGACTCGGCATGTTGCCCTGAATCTAATAAGACCAATTTTATGATTTTTGGACAAACTGTTCAGAAGTTATAAGCAAAAATAGCCATTTTTCATATCTCCGGACCAGTAGGTGGCGCTGCGCCGAAACGCAGCATGTAGCCTCAGGTCATGCGTGTGATGACATGTACCAAGTTTGGTCTGAATCCGCTAAAGCGTTGCGGAGATACAGCCTTACGTCTGTTTTTGCAGGCGCTATGTAAAATTTGTTCGAGCGTTCGAGTGCAATCGGCTCTATGGGCTGCCATAGACTCCCAGTCGGAAGAAGAATAATAATAATAGGAACGGGAACAGATACAATAGGTGCCTCCGCACCTTCGGTGCTTGGCCCCTAATAAGAACGGGAACAGATACAATAGGTGCCTCCGCACCTTCGGTGCTTGGCCCCTAATGATCATATATTAAGTTAAGGCCAAAAGCAAACCAGAAAAATTGCAAGTAGATTTTTACCCCAAATTGTGCAGCCCTAGTTGATTGTACAGCGGATCTAAATTTTTAGAATTAATTATAACTTGTTATAATTTGCTACACATGCAACTGATAAAGTTCCATGACAATGCAACACCGGCTCGATCGGGCAAGTGACAGGCCTGTCAACTGTCCCGAGCAATGTTCAAGCTGGCTCCGGATCATCAGGCAATGCTTTTTAGTGCATATAGTATTAGGAAGTAGTCACTGACCTAAACATTTGCACAATAGTTTTATTTAAACTTATATCTATCCTATTCACAAGCCATGCAACCACATCGAGCTCACAATTTGCGGTGACAGAAAAGGTTTCTCTCACCACCCTCCCACTTCCTCTCAAGTCACATTTTTCACTGCACTGCCGTTTCCCCAGATGGCTATACTACCAGTGAAAAGTCTGAACAAATGTAATCATTCTTTATAAGTGTTAGAATAATGGTAAACTTACCAAAACTACTATATAACAGCACATATGGAAGTATGGGAATTATGTAGTGACAAATGTTAAACCAGAAGTTGCCACTTTTTGATTCTATCTTTCTGTTTTCTTAACCAGCTTCATAAGGTGCATCCTGAAAAATTATTTTTAAACAGTATTGAAAAGAGTGCACATGTATGCTGGAGACCTCTTGGCTGTTTTTCCCAAGTAACCGCTCCAATTTATTCATTCAAGGAAAAAAAAAAAAATATCACATGTAAGTTTAGGAAGTTGCTTCACTCCTTTATCCAGTTGCTTGGTTACTCATAATAATACACAATCGGCGACAAGAAATAAGTGATATTTCATCTGAACTTACTCATACAACTACTGCTGGATTTACTTTAGAAATGATGTCAGGTTCCTATTTGAGTACAGTGCACACATTTTCCTCTAGCAATCAAATTAAACTTTCTGTAAAAAGGACCCTAATAAAAATACACACCTGATTTCTTTAACCCATCTATAGAACTCAAACGGCCTTTGTTAACACAGGTGGTTTTAAGTTACTGAACAGCTTCTCCTATGCAAAGCAAACAGAAGGTGTGAGACTGAACAAAACTGCCATCTCTCTAAATCCCACCGGTATTGTGTGTCACTTGCTTTCACCTGCTTTATCTAGGTTTGTACAAGAATACGGGGTCAGAAATGTTTTGAAAGGCCCACTGATTGTAACAGAATACAGGGTTGAAAAGATTAAAACGAGATTTATTGTTATGACAAGGTTCAAAATTGCGACCATTTTGGTCCCATATGCTCCAGAAATGTAATCTGTGCGCCCTCAAAATATATTCAGGAGTGCAAATAATTGTTGAGGCGCGACCTGTTTTCATTACTCTACAAAACTTTTGATAATTACTGCACAGTATGTGCCTGCTGTGAGCTGACCGTTCTATCACATAACCAATTAAACTTCATCTTTACCCTCTTAACTTTAGGTTGGTTGATATTAGCCATCAATCACTCCCTTTCACTGCGCTCCATTATCAAGTGACAGGGAGCTAACTAGTGTGTAGTAAAGAGCTTGAAGAGAGAAGGATTTTTTTTTAATCCTTTAAAAAAAAACATTTCTTTAAAGGATTTTTTTTGTTTCATAAATTGCTCTAATGGGTTTCAGTGTAAAGTTTTATGAGGTTGTCTAATCTATTTAATAACAACACCAAAAAAGCGTTGATGATTCAAGCAATTTGACTGAATTGCAAAAAGAAATACTTGAGGTCTATGTGGGATAGATTTTTCAATCCCACTCACGCAAAATTCTGTCCCGCCCACTCCTCCTAAAATGAGTTAAATTTTGTCACACTCTTGCTTGCAAAATCCCGCAGGTAGGGATCTATGCAGATTATTCAGTGCTGGCAACAGCTTGTTCATAATGGCTCCATAATTTAATATTGTAAAATGGCTGAATATGCTGTCTTTGTTATGCAATATATCACCCAACTCAAAACAGATTTCAAAATCTACAAAAACTGGGATGTAAAAGGTCAGTCAATTGCTCAACTCTAAAACTACGGGTCAGAATAAGATGGCCAACAACACTGCTGATGGGGAAGAACTGGCCACAATAGATCCATTGAGTCTCTCAATCACTCTCTGTCTTCTAAACTCCTCGACACACACATTCCATAAGCTGAAACTTCATTAGCATTACCAGCACGGCTTGAATTCACACTAACAAACAACACAAGCAGAAATTAAAGCAGTTCAAAAAGTCAGATATCGAAGTGGAAAGAGCTTCTTTCATATAGATATATTTCTCTGCACGCTTGCCTTTACTGACTAAATGTAACAGAGCAGTGAATCAGTCAGAATAGTAGTAAGGTTTTTGATACAAGTAATACACACACACACACACACACACTTCATTATGTGTAACTACCAGTTTTTGCTCCCACCCAGCCTTGGTTTGAAAAATTGTATACATTTAAAAAATAATTACTGAGGAAACTGCAATGTCTATCCATTTTGATGGTTTTCTAGTCTAATCTTAACATGAACAAGGGGGATTTGGTTTCAAGATTGGACCTCATTCACTCGATAAAAGTGTTTGGAGAGAGTGAGTGTCTGCCCTTTCGGACACTCAAGAGACCCTTTATCTCATGTCCAGGGAACAACAATCATTTCACCATAGGAGATATACATATATATATACATATATAATATACAACATTTTGTAAAAAAAACTAACTAAATAAAAATAAAATAAAATAAAATAAAATAAAAGAATGACAGTAATTTTATTTTATTTCACTCTAGCTGTCAGTGCCCAAGGGCCCCAAAGAGTCTTAATCCGCCACTGACTAACTAAAGTTGAAAAAGTGAAAAAGCATAAATTAATTTTAAAGGCAACTAACTGATTACATATTCTTGATTGTATTGTACAAAGAAAACGGGTATTTTGTTATCTTGTAGAACTGTAGTTCGCAAAACAGCCTCAAACACCAACATGAAAAAGAATCGTGATAAGATCGTGATTGTGGTCCTGCCTGAAATAATTTGTGATCTGATATATTTGCCATATTGCCCAACCCTGCTTTGAGGTTGATTCTTTTTTTACCGCATGTTGTGTGCTGAACTGAAAATATGTTGAAAATGCATTATAAATCAATTCATCAACACAATATTTTGCAATACAGGCTTTTATGAGGCAACAAACAAATTAAATATTCATCAAAATATTAATTGATTGAAAGCTCTATGTGTAGCTGATGTTGCAGCCTGGCTTATGCACCGCTCATGCATGAGGTCTGAAACAGGCCTTATTTCACTTTTAAATATTCTAATTCGATTGAACTCCATGAAAAAAATGTCTTAATAAAATTTAAATTTTGCTGCTACTTAATCTACAGTGCCATGGCAAAAGAAAAGGCTTCAAACAACAACACTTCCAGACAATAGCTAATTAAACAACATTTTTATATTGCACTATTCTCTCTGGTTGCACACTAAGGGCCCTATTTTAACGATCTAAGCGCATGGTCTAAAGCACACGGTGCAAGCGCACTTAGGGCGTGTCCGAATCCACTTTTGCTAGTTTAACGACTTGAAAAATGGTCTAATAGGGTTGTCCCTATTCTCTTAATGAGCAATGGGTGTGTATTGGGCGTAACATGAAATAATAAACCAACCAGAGTCTCATCTCCCATTCCCTTTAAAAGCCAGTTGCGCTCACTCCATGGCGGATTGCTATTTACATGGCGGAATTTGCAAGCGGAAAGACTGAATGCTTCTCCAGAGAGGAAACAGACCATCTACGGGACAAGTCGGATTCCACCATATCTTTATGTACACAATATTAATCTTTTACATTGTAATCCTTTTATTTTTAATATTTGGCTATAATGTTTGTGTGCTGCTGTGCTCCCTGTGTGTGTAATCTGCAGAGTGTACGCCAGTTGTGGATCCACCTATAGGCGCACATTACTAACGCGCTCTTTAAACAACAACAAAAAAAAACACTGCATTGACTTTAGACCAGGTTTTTGTTGGTCAATGGCGCAGTCTCAGTTGCCTTAAAATAGCAATGCACACACACCTCGTTTTCAGACCAGCAGCCCATGGGCGCAAATGCATTTGCTATTTAAACAATGTGGCGCAGGAAGTGAAAATGATAACTGCGTCGGGCTGAAGCTAGCAAAAAACACTTGCGTCGCGCTTGGCGCTGCATTGCGCCGGGTGTATGATAGGTCCATAAGGCTCTGTTTACACCTTGTATTAAGATGGTCGATCTGATCACAAGTGGACTACGCTAAATACAGGTGTAAACGGGGTCTAAAACATTTTGAGCTTATCCACTTTTGACCACTTCCAGAGGTAGTCGGAAAAAAACGCATTCGACCGGATTGCTTTCGTAGTGTAAACACTCATGTGGCCGAATGTGTACGAACAGCCACAAAAGTCTGCCTACTCGCCGCCTACTGACCTAACGCGTAAACAATCCAGATGGGATTTAAATTTTGTCAGCTGAAGACCCGAGTATGGTTTGAAGAGGAAAAACATACTAAGCACAATGTTCTCTCACCATTCCTGATTTCTAACACACACTCACAGCGTTTTCTTGGGTGCGTTCATATGTAAATTGCACGAGCTTATTTTGTCTATTGGATCGAAAGATCTAAAAAAAAACAACAAAAAAAACACATACATTTATCCACCTATAGACCCTCCCCTCAAAGACATCAGGATGACAAAAGAGACGAATAAAATACCAGGTGTGAACGGGTATGTGTCTCCCTCATTTACTGTGATCCGATTGACCAAAACGCATCAGGTGTAAACAGGGCCTCAGTTTTAATGATATTCAAAACAATTTTTGATTGGAATGAGCAGAGTTTTATTTTAAAGAGGACCTATTATGCGTTTTTACATTTTCAACTTTCTTTAGTGTGTAATGTTGCTGTTTGAGCATGAAAAAGGTCTGAAAAGTAACAAAGTACAAAGTCACTCTCTGTATTAGTAAGCACTATTTCTGAACTCCCTGAAACACCTCAGGTTTACTTCTGGGAATGACCACATCACAATATTTCTCATTTAAATAATTCCTGCCCAAGGCCTGCTTGAGTTGTAGTGTGGCTGAAACTCACAGTTATGGTAAGAGGCGTGACTGCCGTGACAATTCCGAAACAAGTTTGAAGCAGTCGACCAATCACAACACACTAGTCCAGCCGACCAATCAGAGCACACTGAGCTTTTCGGTAGGAGGAGCTTCATAGAGACATTGGCTGAATCCAAAATCGCCCCCTAAACCCTCATTCACTATTCCCTACGTTTGTCCACTAATACTGTTCACTTGAAGGAGTGAATGAATACGAGTGAGCGAATTCGGACAGCCGTTGAGTGTTCATCAGTTGTATACTCGTTATTGCAGTGCAATGTGGGATTGAATAAGTGCACTCAAAGTCCACTATGGTTTCGGACACCACTACAAATGGCTGTCCCCTCAAATAACGCCCTATCTGAGGGTATAGGGGGCGATTTCGGATTCAGTCATGAACTGAAAAGAGCATTACTGACAGACTGGGAAGAGTGGTGTAATGTAATGGTTCAATGTAAAATATGTAAAAAATAATTTGTTAAAAATTCAAGCATGAAATTGAAAACCTATTCTAGTAGACCCCAAAAACAAATTCAAGATTTGTAAAAGCGCATGGTAAACTTTTTTTTTTTTTTTTTTAAGTAACATAATTAGGGGGGTCAGTTATAAGGGGTTTCTATCAAAGTAAAAGAATTGTATGGAATCACAATCACAAAGTAGAACCCAGATTTGTTAACTTAACTGGCATCCCTATTTGTTTACATGTTCACTGACGTTTGACAAAATGGTAAAAAATAAAAATAAAATTAAGCTCAGTAATGAGAGGAAATCAGGAGACTCTCAGATAAGTGAAGAACCAGGAAGACAGACCAGTCCCAGGTGTTATTTATCACGTCAACACAATGTTTGGCTCCACTCTCATAGAAGGAAGCAAGAGTAAAACAAAGGAAACTTTGCTTGTAAGGGGAAACTGTAAAGCTATATACTTTGGTAAACATTCTCACTGACATCTAAAGATTTTTCCCTCTATTACAGTTTCAAGATAACGTTCTAAAAATGACTGTAAACCACAAAGTAGAGTTAGCCTATTGATCTGGCTGAGGAATCTCCTTCATGTAAACCAATCTCTAAGTATGCACACATTACTACAATACAGATTTTCTTATTATCTGAATTCTAAACACTTGTTTGTTAAGCAAATGCTCGTCAGCTGTGAATCTTGTGGTTTTCCACACAACTAAATTAAAACTTTGAATGTATCTGGTTTAGATTTAAATAATTGTTTATTTATTGCATTTATTGTTAAATTATTGATATTATACAGGGTTCGAATTACGGGGGAGCTAAGGGGAGCTCGGCTCCCCTGAAAAGGACCTGGGCTCCCCTGAAAGCCTACTTTGAGACATTTAGGGGGAGCTCTAAAACACTGTCCATTTTTTGTGTCGCATATAGATTTTGATTTTCTGTACATTTCTTGTACATTCTGTACAAGGGAAAACTCCTTTTCTCAAGAATATTGAAGCCTTTATTTTAAAACGCATTGCAGCAGCACAGGCGAGAGCATCAGAGCTCGCGCGAGCGCGCTGATAGGCTGTGCTGAGGCAACTGCACAAACCAATGGCGAGAAAGCAGAAGCGCGCGATCCAATAGGAGTGCTTGGCGCCCTGCCAGACTCTGCGCGCCAAATAGAAGAGTATAAATACAGAGAAAACTCGCCATATTACAGATCTAATCGACTGAAGCGAAAACACCTGACGTGAGAGAAATTGCACGGCAAGGCAACGCAGTACTCGTTCCCTTATCTCTAAGGGAACCGAGGTTACGTAAGTAACCAAGTACGTTCTGTACTGTTTACTGTAAACCTATTGTTTTAAATGCCCGAACATGCACCAAAAGCGTTAAAGTCAGTCAGGGAGGATCGGAAAATAGGGCTCCCCCGAAAGCCACTTTGTAATTCGAACCCTGATATTATAACATCTAAAATTTGCATTGTATATCCAGTCTGCCACTGGTCAGTCAAAAAGATAGTCCCGCCCCCAACCCCAGACTATTGGTTAAGTCAATACTGCTGTGACAGGCACAGAGCATTGCACTTTTAGGAGAAATCAACCTGCAAATTTCTAGAATAGGAGAAAATTTATTTAGGATTATCAACTTTAACAAAATGTTTTACTCCTCTAAAACAATTATTATTACCACAATAGAATAAATACAATAGTAATTTTTATTTATTTGTCTGATAATTACACTGGATGAATAAACAAAATGACAAAGTAACTAATACACACACTGAAAATAATATGAACTATAGGATTTACTTGGAAACAGGAAATAGATCCGTGAAAACGACTAAAAACGCTGTATTCTGCTGCCAGGCCAGTAGTTGGCGATGTCACTGTAATGAAACACTTTGCGTCTATAGACTGAATTTGTATTACGCACGCGCATGACGTCACCATTTTCACAAATTCACGTTTCTGTAGTTTACATGGAGACGATAATGGTATTGTTTTCAAAAACTTGCACTTTGAATTCCGTTTAAAAATGTATTTCTTTTTTGCGTTTTCAGGCCCCCATAACCCAGACGTCATGTAAATGAACAACAAAAACGCAGAAAAAGTTTTCCGTTTTCAGTTGAAAACGATGTTGTGTAAATGGCCCCTGAAATAATTTTTTTTAAACATATTCCTATAATCTTTTGATTTATTTACAGCGTCTTTCAATATCATTTTTACAGTGCATACTGTAAGTGGAATTCTGCAACACACACAAACACATCAGTGTGTCAGCGGCAAACTATCCACAGACACTCGACAGCACTATGCTTTCCACAGTAAAAGTCTATATTAGGAGCACGTGTCTCCATGCAGTCTCATATTTTCCATAAACAGCCTAGAGCTCTTGTGACTTACCAAAAAGAGACCACACAGGAAACAAATACACCAGCATGTGAGCCTGAGGTGAAGAGCCACAAACTAATTTATCATTAAAGTGGATGGATACAGCGAAACCATTTTTGATAAGGATCATCATTAGTAACCATTCAGATTTAAACTTGAGGTTAGATCATTTGTCTTGAATGTCACTCTTCTTAACTTAGTGTACTACAAGAAACAGCTTAATGCAAAGTTTAATAACTTTAAGCGGAGAAAACATTACATTTCACGTGCAAATTGCACATTTTCATATTTCAGTGAAGTCTCTTTAGCTGAAGCCTCAGGGACTGAAGCCCAGCTGCTGGCCTTGTGTTTCCAGGGACTTCCAGAGCACACACACCTGAGAGACATACAATTACCCAGAGATCACCACCGACTCCAGTCTTCCTACTAGCTAATAAATGTCTCCTGCTTAATCCTAATTACATTTAGTCATTAGTCATCCGAGAACGCCTGCACTGAAACCATCTAGACAAACGCTGCATTATGTCAACCTACAAAACCTGAAACACCTCTTTCTTCTCTGAAGCATATGGTTTCCAAAATATTCCAGTAAACAATCACGTAGCTAAATACACGTTAAATAATGTTATCAAAGATAAATGCGGTAAACGACGTGATGCTCATCCCAGACCTATCAAGTTATTAAAAACATTTTAAAATGCAAAAAATTCGATTTTTTTTTTTTAATTCGACCATTTAAAATTTCATAGTGCATGCTTATTTTTACATTCTCATGATTATCAGGTAACACTCTACATTAGAGTTTCGTTTCATGTCACGATTCGATGCATATCACGATACTAAACTCACGATACGATATTATTGCGATACTCCAAGACATATGGTAAAAGATTAACAAAAAATGTACAGTTGATTAAAATGCTAAATTTGATATTACATTGTGGGTGTAAATAAATGGGCTTGGACTTGGTGCTGGTAACCCAATGCACAGGACAATTGAGACACAAGAGTAAAAGTATGATTCAGAAGCTGAAATACAGAATC